>NW_004955513.1:4150213-4224219 GCF_000276665.1 Chinchilla lanigera
CACTCCCGGCCGGCCACGCCCCCGGCCACGCCCCGCAGTGGCCACGCCGCAGCCCCGCCCCCACCCCGTGGGCTCGAGGGTCGTCCCCGTCCCACTGCGCTGATGGGGAAACTGAGGCCAGCAGAGGCGGCGGGCTCCGCAGCCACATATCCAGGCAGCAGGCCAGCCTCGGAGGGGCCCTAGAGCCCTGCGGCACTGAGCAGGGTCCCAGAAAGCGCTAGGTGTGACCCCAAGCGGCCCTCCTCACCATGGTGGGCTAGGTGGGGACCCTCCTCACTTGGAGCAGCCGGGGCCACCCTGCGCGTTCCTCCCCAAGGACAGGCCCCTGCCCCTGGCCACCGGCAGGGGCTCTGGGCTGTTGCTGCTCTGCTCCTAGCCTCCCTTCTGGGTTTATGGCCCCGGCCAAGCGAGTGGCAGAGGAGCTCGGTGCTGTCACACATGGCGCAGCAGGTGTCGGGCCCTCAGGGTGCGTGAGCGCTGGTCCCACGCACTGGCCGCCCCTCAGACCGGGGTACAGGTCGCACGCGGGAACACGTCAACTGTGCTCTGGTTGCTGGGACTCACCTAGTGCGAGGGACCATCACCTGGATCCCCGAGGCAGCCGCTCCTCTGGGCACAAGGGGCCGCCCATGGTTCTCCAGCCCTGCAGGCTGAGGGTCAGAGCCGGGATGTGGATCAGAGCTGTGCAGACCCCTGGTCAGCCTGGGGTTCGGGGCTGGGAAGGGCTGGGGCTCAGACTCCCGCAGCTGTGGGGTCCCCGCCGTCCCCGCCACCCTGCTGCCCTGGATGAACTGGCTTCTTGCGCTGGTTGGCAGCCGCAGAGCACCCTGGCCCGGGATGGACTCCAGGCCCGCTGGAAATGGGGTGTTGCCCTGGGCCCCTGAGCCGGGCTGAGTCCCGCTGGGAGCTTGAGTGGGTGTGCCTGGTCTGCAGATGAGAGGAGAATGAGGGGCTCCTAGCTCTGCTTTGGGGCCTCCTGACTGCAGGAGCTGAAGGAAGGGAGGCCCCTTGCCCAAAGGCCCCTCCCCCTCTCCTTTCAGCAGCCACTGCCCTGGACCAAGGGGCCCTGAGGTCCCCCGCAGGTGGGTCTGAGGGTGGTAGGGGTCACTGTGGTGGGATGGGGTTTCTAGGTCTCTGGAACCCCTAAACCCCAGCAGGGCAGCGCTCAGCCAGTCCTGGGCAGGGAAGGGCGGAGCAGGGCTGGGGCTCTAAGTGGGAGAGCACCTTGTCCTGCCCTTCCTTGTCTCTGGGCCAGGGGACAATGGGGAGGCCACCCACACTGGTCCTCTCTGCCCAGACCTGGATGTGGCCTCACCTACCCTCCCACCTGAAGAGTGGCCCATCTGGCCTGGGCAGAGGGACAAAGGCAAGGGGTCTGGAAGACCCCATGGGGGACTTGGGACCTTCGAGACTGACTTTAGGGTGACAAGAGGCTTCCCCATGGGCCAAGTGGGGCCCTCACAGAGCTGACTCTGAGCCAGCCCAGCAGGAGGTGGGGATTCCTCTCGACCCATCTGGGCTTGAGATGGGGCTGATCCTCCACCAGTACCCCTTCTGGTCCCCGGGGAGTCCTCGCCCACACCAGGAGCAAGGGGAGAAGACCCAGCCCTGCACACGCCAGGTCCCCGCAGAGGAGATGAGGGTCAGGTTAAACTGCTGAGGCTGAGCTTTGCTGCTGGCTTGGGGGCTGCTCTGGGAAGCAGAGGGGCCAGGAGGTGGGCAGCTGGGGTGAGAGGTGGGTCCAGGCCAGGCCACCCGTTCAAGGTCCCTGGCCAAGGGCCCACGGCCCCCTCCTCAGAGAGCAGGGGTTAGCCTGAAGAGGACAACCCCATCCAGAGCTGGACAGGTTCGCGCCCCACCGACAGGAGCCCAGCTCTTTCTCAGGAGTCCAGGGAACACTCAGGACTCCCGTGCCCACTCCCCACCCCTGCAGGGCTGCTTTGCCTACCTCATACCACATGGGCTTGGCCCGGGCCACCACCGCCACCTCCTTGGGCCAGGCATGGACCCTGCCCCTTGCAGGAACATCAGACCCTCTGGCCATCCTGGGGCACCTCCTGAGGCCGGCCCTCCTGCTCTGTCCCCTGCAGCCTCCATCTGGCCTGCAGGGCAGCGACCGGGGCACAGAGGCACCTCCCGGGCAAGGAAGGGTGGCTTTTTATGCTCCGTCCCGTGTAAATCGGGATTGGGATGGGCCCTTCCCAGCCGGACTTCCTGTGTGTGTTCTCTGCTGATAACGGGGATCTGTCAGCGAACAAACAGGAGGCCGAGGGGCGGTGGGGGGCAGGGGCCACCGAGTGTGCAAGGGGCCCACCAGGCTGCGGGGGAGGGGAGCTGTCCCCTGGGACTGCAGAGTCTGGGCCTGGAGCCGCCGGAGAGGGACTGGGGCTCAGCTTCAGCCCACTGGTGTCCCTGGGGACAGAGGACGCGGCCCAGGGTCTCCCCAGGGAGACCGCGTGTCCATGTCTATGTGGTCAACAGAAGGGTCCTTCTGCATGTTTGGGACACTGGAGCCTGGACCCTCAACCCCCCAGATGTGTGTGACACGCTAGGGCTTTGGGAAGGGTGGCAAGTGGGAGGACCCAGGGGAAAGGGCTGGCCGGGAAGACAGGACACCCTGAAAGAGCTGCCTGGGAATGTGAGCACCCCGGCCCTGGAAACCTGCAGCTCACTTTCCAGGGGACACCCAGGACTGGGGGATAGAGAGTCCTCAGCCCCTCCTTACCCTGGGCTCCCAGCAGACGTGGGGGGCAGGAATGCAGGCACCTCAAGGTGGCCAACAGAGAGGGTGCACCTCAAGTTCTCTGCGGTCCTTGCCCTCAGGTCAGGGGCTCAGAGGCTGTGACAGGGTGACCCCCTCAGATGCAGGGAGGGCGTGTGCCAAGGACCCACTGTAGGCTGAGGGCACTGGGAGCGGCCCCTGCCAGCCCTGGCTGGTTTTGGGGTATAAGCCCTGCTTCGGGGTCAGCCCTTGCCCGCCCAAGTGGGAGTGCCCTCAGTTCTGTGGCTCTGAGCCTCCCCCACCCAGCTCTGCCCTGCTGGGCAACTTGGGCCTCAGAGGGCAGCAAGAGTGGCTTGGCACATTCCTGCCTGCTCCCTGGCCAGGGGAAGGGGCTGCTGCGGGTACCTGGCTGCGGTCAGGGACAGCCAGGAGGACCCAGGCCTGGCCAGCCTGGGCCACTTCTGAGGGTGCGTGCCTCTTCCTGGTCTCAGTTTCCCATCTGTCCCCTGGGGCCAGGAGAGGGGCCAGCCATGGGCTTGTGAGGGCAGGAGGAAGCTCCTGGCTCTCGGGCACAGGGTCTGGGCAGGAGGGGTGGGCAGAGATAGCAGTGGAGGCCCCGTCTCCACACCACCCCTCTGTCTGCCTCTGCGGCTCCCACTTAAGGCCCCACCCACAAAGGCCAGGGCCTCCGCCTGCCCGCCTCCCCCAGGGCTTCCTGCACTGGTGCCCTCCACCCCAGCGCTGTCCTCTCCCTCGCCTCCGGCCCGTCCTGTCTCCCCCAGCCCCCACACTTGGGTTTCTCCCTGGACTCTGGATGGAAGAACCAGCCAGTCCTGGTGATGGCTACATCCTAGCCCCTTTTTTTTATGGTTTTTTTTTTTTTTTTTTTTTGAGACAGGATCTTTCTAGATGCTGTGACGGGGTGACCCACTACATAGCCCAGGCTGACCTCGAACTCATGGCAGTCCTCCCACCTCAGCCTCCTGAGTGCTGGGATTACAGGCATGCGCCACCACACCCGGCTCCAAGCCCTTTTGTGTACAGAAAGGGACACTGAGGGCCAAAGCCGGAAGCAGTGAGAGGAGCTGCCGCCCCCTCCTCTAAGGAACCCAGCCCCTCCCGTGCCCCCAGCCACAGGCCTGGCCCTGGCAGGTGGCAGGGGACAGCAGAAGTCACTGGCCAAGACCAACTGGGTGGGAGGTCACCCCTTCTTGCACTCCAAGCCCCGGGGTGCTTCCCGTGTATTGGAGGTGGACCTGTGCCCCATCCATGCCCTGCTGTCTGTGCCGCTTGGCTCAAGCCCAGAATGCCAGACCAGCCCTGTGCTGCTGCCTAACTCTGCCCTGGGCCGAGGGGGGCACGCTGGGCACATGGGGGAAGAGGGATCTGGAGCGGGGGAGCCGCATGGGTGGGGCGTGCTCTGTGCCAGCCCCGGAGGGGACTGCAGAGGACAGGCAGAGTCCCCCACCCAGAGGTGCCCGCCCTGCAGGATGCCGCTCCTCACCCCCTCAGGTACCTGTTTAGGAGTCGGTGCCTCCCCCCCAGGCCTGCGCACCCCTCTGCAAGCGACACCCCATGCTCACTCCCGCCCGCCCTGGCGACCCGAGTGGGGACCTGGTGGTTCTGCTCCTTGTGGACCCCAGGAGCCCTGAGCCAAATCCTCGGAGCCCAAGGCAGAGCTGGCGACAGTCTGGAAGCTGCAGGGCGTCCCCACACGGCCTCAGTTTCCCCATATGGGCTGGACGATCACCGCTGCTTCCAGCCTACCTGCTCCTGTTCCGAGGTCGATGGCCACAGGACAAGGTGGAGGAGCGGCGGGGTCAGCCCGAGCCTCAGGGCCCCCGGGGACCCTCCTCAGACCCCTCACCGGAGCTTCTGGCCTCACCGGGAGAGGGTGGGCGCGGAGAGCCGGGCTGCAGGGAGGAGAGACGCGGCCGGAGTGGAGAGAGGGGCTTCCTGTTTATCCCCCAGGCTGCGCCAGCCTCAGGGACAGGATAGCTCTGTCAGCCACCACCGGCCTGCTTCAGCCAGAAGCGGCCGACCTGCCTGCAGGAAGATGCGCCCAGCCCAATGGCCAGTCCCCAGGGAGGCCAGAGGGGGCGAGGCTGGTGTCCACCTGGGCCGGCCAGTGCCCGAGGGAGTGAGGGGTCTCATGGGGAGGCGCAGAGCCCACAGGGGTCTCCAGCTGCCCCTCCCTCCTGGCCCCGACCCTGACCCTGGCCCAGAGGGTTTCAGAAGCCCTGGGCACACAGTGCCCACATGGTACCCACTGAGCTGCCCACATGCGGATGAGGCCTCCTGTCCAGGGCCAGCAGCAGGGAACGGAGGCCCCAGGCATGGAGAACAGGCATCCTGAGCACCAAGGACACCTGGGGATGCCGGCCTCCCCCGCCCTGGGGCCACCTCCCAGACATGACCACCCTCTGCTGCCTGGCCCCTTGACGCTCAGGCAGGGCCCAGGAGGTATCTGCGCATCACCCAGCCTTGGTGGGCCCTGGGCCCTGCCTCGGTGGCCCCTCTGTGACTGTCCCCACCCTGCCAGTTGCCTAGCTTCCCACCCGAGTGACCTGCCGCCCCTCCTCAGCCTCACCCTGCCCCTGCCCGCCACACTCAGGCCTCACAGAGCTCCCTAAGGGGGACAGCAGACAGTGACCTCCTCCCTGGCCTCAGCACAGTCAGAACGGAGCCCCTCACATGCTGGCGACCCTCTGCCCAAGCAGTGGCAGCCCATAGGCCTGCACGGCTCTCAGGAGCCTGCCAGCGTAGAGCAGGGACCTGCAGTGCCCTCACCTGCTGGCCCAGCCACCTGCTCTGCAGGGACACGGTGGCTGGAGATGTCACCACGAGTGCCCACAAAGTGGGCACCCTGCCCCACTCCCTCACTGTCACCGTGCCGCCCCGTCACTGGGTCCCTGTGTGCCGCCGGCCCTCTGTCCCATCACAAGGGACACACGAGGAGACACAAGCGTCTGGTACCAGGGGACACGTCCTCACCTGGGCGGCCCCAGGGAACGCAGAAAGCCATCGAGCACCCAGCACTTCTCAGGGTCCCCCGTACCCACAGTCAGCAGTGCTGCTTTCCCAGGAGTGTGCGGTGCATCCCTGGGCCAGTGTTCCGGCCCCATCAGGAGATAACCTACTCGTGGGTGACACCTGAGGTTGGGCGGAGTGCACCCCAGGCCCCACAGGACACTGCTGCCGGGCCAGTGCCACCCTCGGGTCCTCAGCCCCCCAGCCTCACCCCCATCTTGGGCTCCCCTGGGACCCAGCTCCTCCCAACTGGCTGAGCTTCCTGAGGGGGACTGAGGAAGGGGGACTCGCTGGACCCAGGGCTCCCTGTGCCTGGTGCCCTGGACGGAAGCCCTGGTCAGCCCCCTGGATGGGCGGCCGTTAGCAAGGAGGGGAAAAAACACCTTATCTTAGGGAGGAAAGGGAAATCCCTGGGGGCTGGGGTGTGGGCAGGGTGGGGGAAGCCGGCGCTGGGTCAGCAGCCGCCCCACTTGGGGTCATAGCAGCCTCTGCTCTGCCCGGCAGGGCAGAGAGTGACCGGACCTACAAGCGCTGTGCTGTCCGGGGTATCCCAGGCAGTCGCACCTGCCCTGTAAGGGGAGCTCCCGCTGGTCCCACCCCCAGGACAGAGGAGGAGCCGAGGCCCCAAAGGACCACTGCCCAAGTCGTAGCCCGTCCCTGGCAAGGCTGGACTGCAACACTGAGCCTCAGCATCCCCATTCTGCAGAGGGCGGTGGGGGGATGCCTGTTCCCTGGGGATAGGGCTCGGGGGAGCTGGGGTACCCCTCATTCTGTGTACCACCCCCCCCAGGGCCATCATGGGGCTCCAATGAGGCCAGGGACTTTGTGCTCTGGAAGCCTCTCTGCCTCAGTTTCCCCACAGATTAGATCAGAGCGTGGAGGGTCCCAGGAGCCTGGTACCCCACTCTCAAAGGGGTTCAGAGACTGTGGCACCCTGGCCCTTGTACCCCAGCCCCACAGCTGCCTGTTCCTCTTATTTTTTTAAAACACCCTCAGGCATGTAGAGAGAGGAAGGGAAAAACAGGCTTCTGCCTGGCAGGGCCAGAAATCTCTGTTTCCTCTCAGGCAGGAAGCAGGAAGTGCGTGTGTGTGGGCAGATGGGGGGCCGGCTGAGAACAATGGGGGCCCCTGCAGAGGGGAAGGGACTACGTCAAGGGCTGGGGTCTGCAGGAAGCCCGGCCGCCCCTGCTGGCCCCTGCTGGGAGCTGGGAGCTGCTGCGGGTGGGGCAGGAATGTAGTCTGAGGCCTCTTCCTGGTGGGGCAGACAGGGCAGTCCCAGCTCCTGGGGATGGGGCTCCTAGGGTCTTAGGGACCATTGACTTGTGCACTTTTCCCCAAAGGGGAAACTGAGGCTGGCCAGGGGCCCTGGGGCTGTCGGGGTGTCAGGAACAGCGCCCCATGGTCATCTTGTGAGGGCCCAGGTGAAAGCTGCAGATTCTGTAGGGTTCACCCCCTCCACGCCCCAGCTGAGAATAAATAGCAAGCACCCCCCACACACACCGACTAGGGGTGGCCAGGGCAGGCGCTCTGCAGCCCTGGAGCCTGAGCCACTGTCCCAAGCCATCCCGGGACACTGGCCCTGGCTGGTGGAGGAGGGGAGGCCATCCCTAACCGGGAACCGCAGAGCCAGGGGCCTCCGTGTGCGTGGAGTTGTGCGGTCTGGGCGGGGAGGGACTGGGGCACCGAAGGCCAGGGACAGCACCCTCATTTCCCGTGACAGCTTTATTGAGAAGTGGCTTGTGGGCACGCAGTCCACCGGCAGGTTGGGGACAGATACAGCCATGTGTGACCTCACCACCGTGGACTCTAGAACATCGTCATCCTGCAGCCCATGTGGCCATCTCTGTCCTCTGCTGTCTCTGCATCTGCCAGGCCCGGACCTTTCGTACACACGGCAGTCGTTCGCCCCTTCTCTGTTCGCAGGTTTGTGCTCCAGGCCCCGGGATCATAGCCTGGGTCAGGGTTTGGTCCTTGTGTGCCACTGCTTATGATGCCAGAGCGCAGCCGGAGGTTTATCCCCCTCTGGGTCTCCCGGGCCGTGGTAAATGTGCTGTGGTAAAGCCACCTGTGTAGGGCTTGCGGGGAGGCGAGTGTCCCACCGCTGAGATGTGCGTCTGGGCAGGAGAGGTGTGGCCCTGTGGTCACCTGTGCTTCCTGCAGCACAACAGCCGCCTTAGCCGGGCATGACGGCGCCCACCTGCAATCCCAGCACTCGGGAGGCTGAGGCAGGAGGATTGCTGTGAGCTTGAGACCAGCCTGGGCTACAAAATGAACTCAAGTCCAGCCTGAACCGCATAGCAAGACCCTGTCTCAAAAAAGGCAAAAACAAAAACAAACAAACAAACAAAAAACAGAAAACAAAACGAACAACAGCTACCTCACCTTTCCTCCTAAACCACTGTTGTGGGGGGAGGGGTTGGTACCAGGAATCAAACTCACAACCTGTGCTTGCCAGGCAGGTGCTGTGCCGCTGAGCTCTACTCCCGGTCCTAAACTATTGTTTTCGATCACACAACCTCTGGCCGACCCCGAGGGAGCCGGCCGGGTGAGGACAGGACGGAGCTGTCCCCGACCTGCTAGGACACCACGTACTGGGGGCTGCAGAGGGGAGCATGTGGGAGCCACTGTTGGGGGCCTCTCGGTGGGCTGGGGACCCGCGGGTTGCCTGGAGGCCGCGCAGCCTTTGCGGGGGCTGTGGAGGAACGGGCCGTGGGCAGCATGGGCAGCGTCCACTCCAGAGCTGGGTTGTCCTCCCGAGATAGGAAGCGAGCACAGCAGGGTGGCAGCGGCTTGGCTGCTTCCCTCCTCGACAGCCCCACGGGGCCAGGAGCTGCGTGCTATGCACGGCGCTGTGCTCTCCGCTGGCTCTCTGCAGACGCCAATGGGACCGGGTCCCCGAGGGGGCCTGTCCTCGCTGCTGGCTGCTGGCTGCTGGTTGGCCAGGAGCCCCAGGAGGAGACTCGGGGTGTCCCTGGCTGCCCACTGGAATGTCTCACTGTTCTGCCTCAGTGCCCGGAACCATTTGGAGCCAGTTCTCTGATCGGCCCCACCTGGAGGCAGAGGCCCAGGAGGAGAGGGGAGGCTCCTCCCTCAGCCGCGGGACGGGCGCTGGGCACACACCAGCTCTGGGCTCCCAAGGGCCGGGGGCTCCCAGGCACTCAGGCGAGCTCCGTGAGCCCCGTCTTCTGGGCCTCTGCCTCCTCGCTGTCTGGGGTGGGTGTGCCCGGCCCCTTGGGGCAACCTCAGGACACTCGGAGACCACCACACCCCCACTGTGCCAGGAGAGACCCAGGGCAGCACAGGGCAGACCTAGACGGAGCCCAGGCCACTCTGAGTCCCGCATGGCCAGCTCTGGCTGGCCTCGATCTGTCCCACTTCCCGTTCCTGCTCTGAGGGTCAAGACCCGGGTCCCCCCGCACGTGTCCCCCGCTCCCTCCAGGGTCCCATGTTCAGCTCTGTCCCTCTCGCCTGCCCCGGAGGGTGGCCCTGGGAAGGGGGCCCAGGCCTTTCCCAGGCAAGGTGGGGTGAGGCTGCTGTCCAGGCCCCCGTGGTCCCTGCACAGCTGGAACCATCACCCTGCAGGCCGTCTCGGCATCACACGCAGCCCTGCTGAGCTCTGTCCTCAGCCTCCCTCCCCCACGCGCAGGCCCCGCTGGGGACAGCAGCTTCCTGACCCGGGCTGCTCTGGACAATGGCCGGAAGCCCTGGCTCTGGCCGTGGCCAGCAGGCACGTGTGGCCCTGGGGATGGCAGGGGCTGTGTCTCAGGCCGGGGGCTGTGGACGCTGCTCACAGAAGCCTGGGGATGGGGTCCTCAGGAAGCAGGCCCCAGATGGCCTTAGGCCCTGGATCAGGGGGTCCCACCTCTGTCCCAGCCACCGGGCCTCCGCTGAGTGCACAGCAGAGCTGGGGGGCTCGGGAGTGGTGTGGGGGTGACGAAGACCCCATTGGGAGGACCCTACCTCCTCCACTGGCTCCACACCAGCTGGGCAGGGGCTAGCTTTCAAGGTCCTCCGTCCCCGCCAAGCCCTGCTTGGCTGCGGCTTCCCAAGAGAAAATGGCTGGGCTCTGGCCTCGCTGGCCACAGGAGGGGACACGGGCAGGGCGGCCAGCCCAGCTCACTGACCCCGCTGCCCGGTGCCGCTGGAACGAGAACGCAACCTGCCTCTCTGGGGGACAGGCGTGGGGGTCTGAGGCAGACCTGTTACCTGTGGGCAGAGGCCGGCGGCCTGCTCCTAGAGTGGCTGGGTGGGACCGGAAAGCCATTCTGGCCCCAGGAATAATGTATTCGTTTCTATTTTGTTTTATGATTCCAAAAATAAGAGTCCGGTTTTTTGCTTGTGGGTCACGTGCTCTTTTCAGGAGAGCCGCTGGCACGCTGAGGCTTGTCACTCACGGGCCGCCGCATGGGAGGGCTGTTCCCACCTCCCTGGACAGACGGGGCCGTGAGCTGAGTCACAGCCTCGTCACCCAGGGCAGGCCTCTGAACAGACACAGACACCCGTCCCTTAGGTCAGCCCCACTGGGGTGACATCGCCATCAGAAGACACTTTTTAAGAAACACACTTCTAGAGCCAGCGATACGGCTCAGTGGCACAGCACCTGCCTGGCAAGCGTGAGATTGAGTTCAATGCCCGGTACCAAACAAACAAAACAAACGTAAAAAAGACACTATTTTTCAGAGCAGCTTGAGGTTCAGAAGCACGGAGCTGTCTCACGTCCCCAGCGGCACCCCGGGTCAGCCTCTGCACACAGCCTCCGCCACCATGACCGATGGCCCACATGGACACACCACTGTCACTCAGAGCCCCGGGTACAGGGCTCGCTCTGGGTGCTAGGCACACTCAGGGTCTGGATGCGAGCTGACACAGGTCCCCCTCACAGAGCCGGGCAGCGGTGTACCCCTGTCCTAACAGATGCGCCCACGGTCCCCACCATGATGGACCCTAGGACGCTTCCATGCCCCCCAGAGACGCCCCGCACCGTCTCAGGTCTCCGGGTGGCCTCCGTGTCCCCGGAGCACATGGCAGTGCCTGGGCCCAGCACGCACATGTGCCAGTCAAGTGCGCCTGCCCCTTGCCTTCTCATCACAGGGTCATAGTAGTCATAGCAGGCGCGAGAAGTACCTGGCGGGGGGCGCGTTTCTCAGATAGCTAAGTGTTCATGACCATATTTCCCAGCAACTCCGCTGGGAGACTTCCCTGCAGAGGAACTGAACATACAGATTCCGGGAGGGGGCAGCGCAGCCTGGCACGGTGTCACCAGAGCCCAGGCAGAAACACAGTGGAGGAGAAATAGCCAGAGCGTGTACAGCTGAGGGGGGCGGCACATGCAGACCGGAGCTATTCAGCCTTGGAGGGTGCTTCTCAGGTCCGCAGGCGCGCTGACCTAGCCTGCGAGGCCCCTGGTTCCGTCCTTGCCCTCCCAAAACACACACACCAACGAGAGTGAGAACAGGAGCGGAGCCTCACACTCAGGCCGCCCTGTGCGGGAGTCCCAAGCACATCCTGAGAGCGGAAGGAGCCAGGCACAGACACCGGGTTGGGGTGCTGGCGTTCACGTGGCACGTCCAGGGTGCAGCACCCGCGGAGACAGAAAGCAGGCTGGCGGTTCCGGTCCCGAGAGCTGGGCTGAGACTGCTGCAGGGCCAGGCCTCCGTGCTGAGGGGACGGAAACGTTTCAGAACCAGACGGTGGTGAGGGCACCACGCTGTGGATGTGATTGACCCTGCTGAAGTTATTAAAAGTGGCCAAACCAGTGTGGTGGCCGCTCCTGCAGTTAAACAGCACCACCCTATGAAACGGGACCCACCTCCAAGGGGCACGAACCCCTCGTGTGCCCAGACCCCAGCCCTCCCACAAGCAGGCAGCTGTGGGTCCCACAGTCGAGAAGGGGAACCAACCTGGGGGAGTAAGAAAGTGGGGTGCACCCCGCAGAACACCGAGTGGCAGAGGTGAAGTCCTGGGTTTCATGACAAGGTGGGGGATGGGCGGGCGGGCACAGCCAGTGGGCAGGGAAGCAGGAGGCGAACGCTGTCTGCACAGGGAGGGGTGTGCGGCTCACAGCAGCTCTGGTCAGGGCAATGTGGTTCAATTAAACAGAAGAAGCAGGTCAAGAGACCTTTGTACACCACATTGTCCTCAAGAACAACGATGCCAGGTGCACGCCTGTGATCCCAGCACGCAGGAGGCTGAGGCAGGAGGATTGCTGTGAGTTCCAGACCAACCTGGGCTACAAAGTGAGCTCAAGGCCAGCTGGACTGCACAGGAAGACCGTCTCAAAAAGACAAAAAAAAAAAAAAAAGAACGATGCATGGTGCACCTAAAAACTGCCATGGCAGCAGACTGCTTTTTCTTGTCTTTTTCTGGCTGCAGCAAGCCCTGCAGATGAACCCAGGTCTGGCCTGTGAGAGCCAGGCTGCCAGGCAGGCCCTCACCACCGAGCCCCCCAGGCCTGGGAGGGGACATCACTGCGCTAGCTACCAAGAGTGACGAGTGCGTGTGCCTACAGGTGTCGGTAGCTGGGTGTAGCCAACCCCACGTTCCCACGTTGACCATCACGCTGCACGGCGCAGGTACACGTTTTACTTGTGCATTAGAGGATACAGAAAAGAAGGCTGGTGAGGACACTCCCAGCGGACGGGGCTGCCTCCTGCCCGCTCTGTGCGTCTGCTAAGGTGCCCAGGCCCTGCCAGAGCTGGAGTGAGCCGCAGCACTCAGCCTCGTGACATGTAGGTGCCCCCTCGCACCCGGAGCAGGGGACACACAGGGCGGGCATCCCTCGGTGGACGAGCTCCTGCTGCTCTGGGGCCCCGTGGCCTCTGCTCAGCCTGTGACGAAAGCCATGCTGAGTCCGGGCAGCCGTGAGCCTCGAGACTGGGAACCGAGCCCTGGGCCCTGCCACGCACTTGTGTGCTGGGCACCACTGGGGCCTGTGTGGGGCACCAGGGCCGACTGAGAGCTGGGCTGCAGGGCTGGGTACAGCTGGGGGTAGAACGTTCACCTGGCCTTGGGCCCCTACCCATGGGCAGAGCATTTGCTTGGCTATGTCTTCAAAGCTGTCTGGGAAGCTGAGGCAGGAAGATCAAAAGTTCAAGCCCAATCCAGACAAATGTAACAATGTAGGGCGATCTAGGCTCGAAATAAAAAATTTCAAAAAGGGCTATAGACGAAGCTCAGTGCAAAGGCCCTGGGTTCAGTTCCCTGAAACACACACACACACACACACACACACACACACACACACACACACAATCAATCTGGAAAAAAAACCCAGTTAAAATAACATTTGTTACATGTATTTGATTACAATTTAAAAGAATTAATAATATGATATACCAGAACCCACAGAATCATGCCCTTCAAACAGGTAGTTGTGCAGTATGTGAACGATGTCTTAATAAACCTGGGGGAAAGTAGGAGAGTGTGGGGGTCGGGAGGGGCAGGGAGGCCCCCCGTGGACGTGGACCTGCCCTGGCCAGGTCACCATCTGTCCACCAGGCCCTGCTGGTGGGCTCTGAGGTCCACGAAAGGTATAGAGACTGTTTAGGGGGCACTGGAGTGGAGTGCAGCTCTGTGGGAGCCGAGCCGGGAGCTGGGGCTCCTGCCCTGTCCTCTGCCCCACCCCTTGGGCCTCAAAAGAGCTGGCGTGGTCCCCCGCCTCCCGGGCTTCTGCCGCCCCAGGACCTGGCGGCAAGGATGGTGCCTGGTGTCCAGGTGGTTGAGGAGTCGCTCTGGTGGGACCTCCCTGAGCCAGCTCACGCTGGTCACTGTGTGGTCACAGTGCGGTCATGGCATGGTTACCGCATGTCACTGTGTCACCACATGTCACTCTGTGGTCACGACAAAATCATGGCGGCCACTGCATGGTCACTATGTGGTCACCGTGGGGTTATTACGCGATCGTTGTGTGGTCCCTGTGTGGCCATCACACAATCACTGTGAGGCCACTTCGGTCAGTGTGGCCACTGCATGGTCACTGTGGTCACTGTGTGGTCACCACATGGTCACTATGTGATCATTACGCAGTCGCTGTGCGGTCACTGCGTGGTCACTGGGGGCAGTGGGCCATGGCTGGCAGTCCTCTTGGTCTGGCCTTGGCTTTGTCTTAGGACAGATGACACTCAGAACAGCCTGGGGCTCCTGTGGGGACACAGGGCTGACCAGGCAGATGCCTCCCAGGGACCCAGCTGCAGGGCAGGCAGTGCCAGTGCCCAGTGCCCAGCCTGCAGGGTGGGGACCCTCCGGGGGGCCAAGGCTGGGGGAGGCAGAGCATTGACCTGGGGTCTGGCGCCCCAGTCATCCCAGCAGCCTCTGCAGGGATCACTCTGGCAGGCACCTGGGCTCAGACCTGCAGCCCTGGAGCGCCAGCCGTCACTACAGCTCAGCCTCGAATCCCCGCCAGGCCTGGACCCCAGGGCCTGGGCGAGCTGGAGGAGGGCAGAGTGGGAAGGCCACCGTCCTTGGCCGGCAGGCCCTGCCCAGGAAAGGCTGGGACAAAAGGCGGATGTGCAGCCGGCCATGTGCGCCTTATCAGCACCTGCATTCGCTGCCCCTGGCCCTGGCGGAAGTGGCTTCCTCCACCCTTCCGGCCTCGCCCCCCACCCCAGCCGGTGCCAGGAGGAGGGACAGTCAGCCGGCATCATCGCACCCTGCCCACGTTGTCCCCATCTGTCCAAAGGGGGAGTCTGAGATCCAAAGCAGCCGTGCCCTCTTCAGGCGGGCCCTGCCGGCGCAGCAGAGGACGCACCATGGGGCAGCCCATGGTCCCCAGGAGGGGCTGCCTCTGTCTCTGGAAACCCGGAGAACGCTGCGACAAGTCCTGCCCCGTGCAGCTCCCCGGTGGCGCTGATGTCACCAGGCCCTGGCTGCCCATGGATGGACAGGAGGCCGCGTGTGGCAGGCGAGGCCACAGCAGGGCCTGGGCTGAGAGTGCCACCCATGCTCCCTCGGCCCCAAGGACACAGGTGGCGGCGGGGACCTGGGGCAGCAGGCCTTGCTCTCCCATGCCCTCTTCTGAGGCCTTCTCTGCAGGGGTCTGGGGTGAGCAGGGGGGAGGGGCCCCACACCCCAGGTACAAATCACAAGAGCCCTTCCCTGCTCCCTCCATGATCCAACAGCAGGGGGACCCTGGGACAGCAGCCCTCGGGGTGGTGACGGTTGGGGTGATGGCCACCCCAGGACGCTGAGCCTGGGTTAGGAGGTGGTGACTTAGGGGCCACCATTTCGGCCCAAGAGTGAGCAGGGCTGCGGAGGAGCCCCAGAGGCTTGTCTCCCCGGTGCACAGCTCCCCTTCACCGTGGGGTACAGCGGCCTGCTGTGAGCTGCGACAGCCCCGGTTCTGCCCTCCGCCCGGACCTGGCCTCCTTGCCCCGCAGAGCCCCGGGCCCTGTCACGCTGAGTGCCCCCTGTGGCTCTGGCTTGGTCCAGGGCAGAAGCCTCAGTGCTCCAGGGAGGCCAGCCTGGCCCGTGCCTCGGCTTCCCGGCCACCCAGTGGGCTCCGCTGGCACAGAGCAGCGCTTGGCCTGTGTGTCATGCCCATGGCGTGTGGCACATGGGCCCTAGTCTGGGTGACAAGGCCTGGCTGCCCCAGGCACGCTTGCCTTCCTCCCTGGACGCCCAGGACATGGGGCTGACATGGACCCTGACATGGGGCTGGCGGGACCCAGCCGCCTGGGCCCGCCGCTGCTGTGCGTGGGCTCTATGATCGTCCCCAAGGCTGGCCCCGCCCCTCAGACCTGCAGGGCCACCCAAGACTGTCCCTCCTGGGGGAGAGGGGCGTGCCCTGTCTCAGGAACCCTCCGGGTTCTTCCAGAGACTCCGGAGTCTCAGCTCAGCTTCTGGTGGAGGAGCGGGGGCGCCTGGCGGCGCTGCAGTGCAACCATTGTCCACAGGGGACGATGTTTCCCCAGTCCCAGGTCCCCCAGGTTTGACCCCCAACAGTTGGGAAGAGGGTTGGGCTGGGGCAGGACGCACTGGGGCGGGGTGCCCTGAGCAGACTGGGGGAAAAGGTCTGTGCTGAGTCATGGTGTGAGACCCGTGCCCTCCACCCTTTCCTGAAGGCCCTGCACCCCCTGCTGGCCCCCTCAGACTCTTCCCCAGTGCCTCCACCGATTCCTGTCGCACCCCGCGGCCAACTGACTGCGCGGGACCCCGCATTTGAGGACTGGCCCCCTGGGGGCCCCCGGCAGCTCCTGGCCACCCCAGGACTCGACACCATGTCTGCCGCACATTACCCAGGGTTCAGCTGCGCCCCTGCTTGGGACAGGGGACTCGGGGGTGGAAAGGCCTGTACTGTGCAGGACACGTGGACCCTTGTGTGCTTCTGGGCTCCCTCCGGGGCCTGGCCGTGCCAGGTGGACAGAAGGTCCCTGAGCGGGTCCCCAGCTCCTCTGCTGAGCAGTGGTGCGGGGTGGGGCTCTGGGGCCCCCATGGTGACGGGGAAGCACCCAGGCCCAGCAGAGGAGTGGGCTCAGAGGGAAGGAGCCAGCGGAGACATGACTCGGGGCTCCAGGAGGCAGGGACCCGAGGCGTAGGGCCGGCAGGAGGGGGCTGGGATCCTGCGAGGGCTGGCGCGGCGGTGGTGTAGGGACAGGGCTCTGCAGACGAGAAAACAGAGCAGGGGCCTCCTTCGGTCTTCCAGCTAATCCCGACCAGAAGGAGTCAAAACAAACTTGACTGGAGAGATTCCCCTGGGAGGCAGGTCGGAAGAAGAGAGAAGCCAGGTAAAGAGAGGTGCAAATGGCTGTGGGACCTCCACCAAGAGAGCCAGGGCAGAGCGGCAGGCAGCGCACGGGGAGAAGCAGGGCCCAGACCTACGCCACCCCACCTCCCATAAAATACAGGGAAGCAGGGGGCTGAGTGACTTTAAGGCAGTGTGTGCTCACACCCGTGCCCTGGCATACACACTTACATACGTGTGTGTTCACGCTACCGTCACGGTGCGTCCACTCTAGCGTCACTGTGGAGTACAATCATTATCCACACCCGCTTCCTAACTCTAGGCCAACCGTGAGCAGGGCGCCCCTTGCCAACCAACTACCCGCCCACCCCAGAGATAAGGCCTTTGGAGGTGCATCAGGGGCAAGCAGACAGACAGACAGACAGACAGAAGCCGCATGCAGCAACCAGAAGAAATCACATTAGCAGAGGCGCCTGGAAGCCGGTCCAGCTATGGCAAGTTCCAGATGGAGGGGAGCCACCCCCCATAAAACAGCTGAGAACGAAGGGCCCCGCGTCCTCCGTCTCTCCGGAGCCCCCTACCCTGACCCTTATCAGCGCCGCTGTCTTCGTTCTCCTTCTTTTTCCTCTTTACAAGCCAGGTGTCCTCCATTCCGTAAACTTTCTCCCCCTTGTGTATTACGGGGGCTGAGCTGGGGTCCCAGCGGGCCGCCGGGACAACGGAGCAGGTTGCTGGTCCCCCAGTATGCCGCAGTGGTGCCGCCCGGCCCGGTCCGCAAAGCTTGTGCGGCGTTTGGAGCTGGTGGGGAGCAAGGACGCCCCCTGCAGGAAGCTGCGGGACACTGCAGCGACCCCTTGGTAGCTGACAGCTCAGAAGTAGGGGGCAGCGGAGCAGAGCGGAGCCCCTGGGGGCTTCCTGGATGACAATCTTTCCACAGACTCTGCACATATTCCTTCTGAAATTGGGAAAGAAACAGAAAAGCAAACCTCGCAGGGTCCTGGAGCCCACAGCTGAAGGTCCAGTGGCCGTGCCAGGAGGGCCTGCTGTCCAGTCATGGCCCTGTCCCCACCTGGCACCCTCCTGCCCCCTACACCACCCTACTTCCCGCTTTGCCCAGGGTCTACCCCTGTGAAGGCGCCATCGGGCCGCAGCGAGCTCCGAGGAAGGGGTCGGTGCTGGCTGGCACCGGCATGTCCTGCTGCTCCAGTGCAGGAGACTGAGGCTCTGGCTCCCGGAGGCGCCTTGGGGTCAACTCTCAGCAGCTCTGGCCAGGGGCCTCTTCTCCACTCATCTGCCCAAGGGGGCCGGGTGGCAGTGGTGGCCACCTGGCCCTCAGCACCTCTCCACCTCCCACTGGGTCCAGGGATGGCTGTGGGTGACAGCTCGGGGAACCGGCACACGGTGGCTCTGGTCCCCGGGCAGTGGCAGTGGAAGGGCATGCTCCCTCCCTAGCCACCTGCTCAGCCCATGGGGCGTCTGAGGGGATGTCACTGGGACACAGATGTCCCATCCTAACCACTGCTGGCTGTGTGGTTCGCACCCTGGAGAGCTGATTCATAGGACATTTCCCACTGTGCAAAAGTGACACTGTCTCCGTCACACATTGACCCGCCATCCCCCTTGGGTCCTGGATCAGCCCTCTACTCTGACGGCCTTGGGGACCTCACCAACTACTCAGGGTTCTCCGGAGAAACAGCATGGAGGAGATGCCTGGAGAGAGAGAGAGAGAGAGAGAGAGAGAGAGAGAGAGAGAAAGAGAGAGAGAGAAACTTTGTGCCTATGGAGGCAGTGGCCCCACGTGGCAGCTGGAGACCCAGGAGCTGGAGGAGCACTTGGTGTCCATGCTTAATGGCTTTTTAAAAAATCCCTACAGTGCTGGGGGCAGGGCCCAGGCTGTGCTCTGCAAGCACCTTTTGTTCCATCCTGGCCTTCAGCTGATTGGACAGAGCCCACCTGCACGGGGAAGGCCACCGGCCCTGCATGCACCATCTCCTCATCCTCATGCTAACCTCACCCGAGGCGCACGTGAGGATGCGCCCAGGGTAATGCGTGAGTGGGATCCTCGCACACCCTGGCCCAGTTCTGCGCACATAAGAGTGGTCTGACTTTCAGAATCAGAGCCTCCCAGTCCTGTCCCTCGGGGCCTGGCTTGGCCCGCTGAGCAGCACAGTGTAGGAGCTGTCGGGGCTCTGCTCCACCGCCAAGGCTGATGTTGCTGTGTGTGTGTGTGTGGGGGGTGTTTGTGTGTGTGCATGTGAGTGTGTGTGCCACAGCTAGCTCATCCCTAACTTGGTGATGAACTCTCAGTCCTGTTGCCCTTTGGGCTGGTGTGAATGATGCTTGCCTAGGTTACTTTTCTCTCGTTGCTGAGACAAAATACCTGACACCCAAAATGAAGGAAGGAAAGGTTTATTTAGCTCACAGTTTGTGGAGGTTTCATTCCATAATCAGCTGGCTCCAAGGCAGGGTGGCACATGGCAGAGGGCAACAGCTCATAGCAATAGAAAACAGCAGAAGCAACAAGAGCAAAAAGGGAGGAGAGAGAGAAGACTCTTTCTGTCCCTTATACTGTATGCAGGCTGCCCACCCTAGGGCACGTGTAGCCCTCACACCCATAATCTCAGCGCTAGACAATGAATCAATCACAAACCCTAGATTCAGCTGCCTGGGAAAAGTGTCCCCGAATGCATGAGCTTTAGGGGGACCTCCAGACACAAATCATAACATTCTGCCCGATTCTCCAAAGATTCATGCACATCTCTTTATGCAAAAGACATTTAGTCCACCTCTAAGAGTTGCCAAAGTCCTAACAGTTTTAGCATTGCTGAAAAGTCCAAATCCCGCTGGGTATGGTAGCACAAGCCTGTAATCCCAACACTCGGGAGGCTGAGACAGGAGGACGGTTGCAAGTTCGAGACCAGACTGGCCTACAAAGTGAGCTCAAAGCCAAACTGAACTGCATAGTGAGACCTTGTCTCAAAAAAAAAAAAAAAAAGTCCAAGTCCCAAGTCTCCTAAGGCAAATAAAAAAAGTTAAACACTTCTGTTATGGTTTGGGGTTTTTTGCAAGGGGAACAATATAATACAGGACACATATTTTATAAAATTATTTGTAATAGTCTCCCAAAGAATCATATACAAGACAGTGCAGGAAATCAGTCCACACACTAAGACCAAGGAATGCAGCTGAGGGCCTGGATACCATGCAATTGTCCAGCATGAGTCCAGCTGAGGACCTAGAGCCCATAGTAATGCCTCCCATGAGTCCAACTGGCGGCCCAGAGCCCATAACAATATCTCATGTGGCCTGTTTCACGGATCTGTGCTGGGAAAGCCCAAAGGTCAGAGGTGGAACCTAGGAAGTCTGTGCTAGCAGGCTGAGGGATCTGCACTGGAGCCAGGAAGCGACGTGCAAAGTAAGAACCAGAGCTCCCCTTGAAAGAACCATAGCCATCTTCACAACAGTGAGGTCGTGATCTCCTCCAATGGTCAACATGGCTGAGTTCCCATCAGGAAAGCCAATACAGCAAACTTCTCCAAGAGACTGGCAGTGTACCATCTTCCCCTCCAGAGCCAGGAAGCGATGCTCAAAGTGAGGACCAGAGCTCCCCCAAAGTGAACTGAAGCTATTTTCAGTGCCAACAAGGCCCCGAGCTCCTTGGAGGATGAAAACAGCAGAGTTCATCAGGAAAGCCAGCACGACAAACTCCTCCAACAGAACCAACAACTCCTTATAGCTTCTACCAGCTCCCAACAGCCTCACTTCCCCAGTTCTGCCTCTTGTGCTGCTGGCAACAGTCCCCAGGGGGGCCTCCCACACCCAGCACCACGCTTACTCAGTTCAGCTGGGGGTTAGGGTTAAGTTGACCACCAGTTGTCAAGCCACTACAGTGTCCAACATCCAATAGCACAAGATAGACATTTCCATTCCAAAAGTTAAAAAAATGGAAGCAAAGCAAGTACAAAATTCAGCAGGGCAAACATTAAGTCCTATAGTTCCATGTGGAATACCTGAAGCAATTTGTGGTAAGTTGTGAGCTCCAAAGGGCTTGTATAGCTCCACCACTAAAGCACTTGCAGTGGCAGTGATGGTAGCTCCCACAGCTTCTCTCTTAGGCCTGCTTTGCTCCCTCCTGGCAGCTTTCCCACATTTCCGGTTTTTCCCATCTTCTGGGATCTCCACTGCACCTGTGGTTTCTCATTCAAAGCTCGACACACTTCCCTCTCAGGGGCACACTGCCTGGCCTTGAGGTCTTCTACAATCAGGGTGGAGGCCTTCTTAACCCAACGCTGGCATTCTGCATGCACCTAAAGCAGTGCCACGTGGATGCTGCCAAGCTCTGTGCCAACTGGAGCAGTAGCCAGGCTTTCCTCTCTCTCGGCTGTAGGGTCAAGCGCCTGGATCACAGAACTCCGCATCCAGTTCTGAGGAACAAATTCTCCATGCTGCCACCATTCTGGAACCTGGTGCAGCTGCTGCAGTTCTGGAACATGGTGTTCTGTGGCTTTCTCCTCAAAGCGAAGTCTTTCACTTTTGCAACTTTTTTATTTATTCATTCACTTATTTTTTGTCTTTTTGAGACAGGGCCTCTCTATGCAGTTCAGGCTGACTTTGCACTCCCTTTGTAGCCCAGGCTGGTCTTGAACCCGCAACAATCTTCCCGCCTCAGCCTCTCGAGTGCTGGGATTACAGGGGTGCGCCACCACACCTGGCTAGACTTTTGCAATTTTGAGGCTGCAAAGGGTAGGGGACTGCTACTTCTTGTGATGCCCTCAGGCCATCTTTTCTATTCTCCTGTTCCTTCTCAGCAATCAAGATCTCCTCAGCTCTACCTTTGCAGTCCATAGCTTTACTAGAGCTTCTTTCCTGGCCAAACTCACATTTTAAATCATCCTTCTGGGCTCTTTGCCCTTGATTCTCAACATAAATCTGGCTAAAAGCCCCCAACAACAGCCATGCCATCACCTCAACATTTGACTGCCTGGAAATTTTTTCTGCCAGATTAATCAGTCCGCTGCCGCCTTTAATCTCAGTCTCAGGCAAAGTCTCTGGACATGAGCAAACTGCAGACAAACTTTCTGCCAAAACATAACACACATAAGCTGGAGTCCAACATCCAATGCTGTCCTTCCCAGCAGAAACCTTCCAAGCCTCGTCTTTACCAGTGGGATTTCTATCAGCTTTCTGGTCTGAGCTCTGACCTCGATCTCCCATACAGAACAGCCAAAGGCGTTCCAGCTCTACTTTTTCAGGCGACGTCTCTGAACCTTTCCAAACTTTTCCCACAAACCATTTCCAAAGGTTCTTGAACCACACGGTCAGACAGAGTCACAGCAACAACCCCACTTCTCTGGTACCAAATTCTGTCTTGGTTACTTTTCTCTCGTTGGTGAAACAAAATACCTGACACCCCAAATGAAGGAAGGAAAGGTTTATTTAGCTCATAGTTTGTTTCAGTCCATACTCGGCTGGAGGTTTCAGTCCATACTCGGCTGGCTCCAAGGCAGGGCGGCACAGTACAGGGGCAACAGTTCATGGTGGCAGAAAACAGCAAAAGCACAAGAGCAAAAGGGGAGGAGAGAGAAGACTCTTTCTGTCCCCTATATTGTATGCAGGCTGCCCACCCTCGGGTGGGTGTAGCTCTCACACCCATAATCTCAGCATTAGATAATGAATCAATCATAAATTCTAGATTCAGCTGCCTGGGAAAAGCACCCCCCACGACTGCATGAGATTTGGGGGGACATCCAGACACCAACGATAGCAGCGCCGCTGTGAGCACAGCTGCGCACACCTGTCCACACCCTGACATGCTCCGAGGGGCTGCTGGACCCTGATTTGACACATGCGGTCCCCTGTGGACAGCACACAGCCACCGTCCCCCTAGGCCTGGGGGTTTTCCCTGCTCGAGGACAAACTTCCTGTTTTGCAATTCTCGCGTCGCACAGTTCAATTTCCAGGTCACCTGCACTGGGTCACCCGCACGTCACTCAGATCATTGACAGCCACAGTGGGGAGGGCGTGGGGAGAGGGAGCTCTGGGCAGGATGGCGGGATCCTCAGAGACTGGCCTCTAGGGACACCACCAGGCTGGAGGGGGACACCAGACAGGGAGGGGAGCAGCACTTACTGTCCTCTCTGCACACCGCTCTGGACAGCAACAAACCCACAAAGCAGACTCTAGGAGACCAGATTGTTTCCAGTGATCAGCAATGCTGCGGATGGCGGACACACAGGCCCCCGGCCTCCAGCAAGGCGGAGCTCGAGCCACCGCAACAGAGGCTGCAGCAGTGGGCCAGGAGCCCAAAGAGGTGAGGGGTAAGGAAGTGGCCTTGGGGCGCAGAAAGTCGGGACCCTCACCACCGTCGGTGGACGGCGCATGGCGCAGCCACTGTGGGACAGAGTACAGCAAATCTTCAGAAAACCCCAAACTAGACCTGCCCTCCCTCTGGCTCCGGCTCGAGTGCGTCTCCTGCCTGCTGCCCGGGACTCCGCGACCAGGACTCCGGAGCTGGACCTTTCACTCTGTCTGCATTTTCAAAGCTGCTCTGGCTGGGCTGGGCCTCTTCTTGTCAGACTCCCCCAGGGGAATATTTTCAAAGCCTGGTGGGCGTGTGGCGGGAACCGCAGGGACCGTCACACCGTTTTTCGAGAGATGAGGACCTTGGGAACACAAACCTGCACCTCACAGCCCACGACCTCGCTGGGGACTCGGGCTTCCCAGCCTCTCGGAGCCAGCTTCTCTAGCTCTTGGCTGGAAAGTCTTGCACGCTTTTCCCTTAGTTTGATTCCTGGGTGTCTCTGATGCTGCTCTGACTGTTTTACATTTCCATTTTGCTGACGTAGAGAAATGTCACTGAGTTTTATACATCGGCCCCTTGCCCCTTAGCCTTGCTAAATTAATTTAGTTCTAGTAGCTACTATTGTAGGATGTATGTATGTATGTATGTACGTATGTATGTATTTATCTTGAGACAGGCTCTCACTATGTAGCTCAGGCTGGCCATGAACTCACTGTGTAGCCCTGGCTGGTCTCAAACTTGCTGCGATCTTCCCGCCTCAGCCTCCCGAGTGCTGGGATCATAGGCGTGTGAGATGGCATCTTCCCAGGGAAGCTCTGTCCTCTCCTTGTCCCACGGCTTTGCGCTGGCCGGACCTCCTATGCTGGGGTGGGGACAGCGAGTGCTGGTGTCCTTGCTGTGCCCCGGCCTTGGGCCCACTGTGGAGTGTGGCACAGGTGCGGCTCTGCACAGCTGACCTTACCCAGACCGCAAGCCCCTTCCCACCTGTCTGCTGAGTTCTGAGGAACAAGCATCGCGTGTTCTCAGAAACTTTTGCTGTGTCTCTTGGGCCAATTGCAGGCATCCTCTTTGTCCTGTTGCTATAGTAACGGCACTCCCCAACTTTGTTTCTGTTGGTACCTGTTTGTAGCACATAGTGAACAGCTCACCGTGGGGAGCTGGTCCGGGTGCACAGCGGTCTTGGCGTTTTCATCCCCTCCCTCTCCTCCCTCGTCTCTTGCTCCCCTCCCCCTCTGAGAAAGCTCTGTCTCCCTACTTCCTCCTATCTTTTATTTGCTCTTTACTTATCCTTTAGGTTTTTCATATGACAGAAGCCATGCAACATCCAAACTCCTGTATCTGACTTGTTTCACTTAACATTGTGGCCTCAAGGTGCACCCATTTTCCTACAAATGACTCAGAGTTATCCTTCTTTGTGGCAGAATAGTACTCCCCTCCCTGACCTCAGAACAGTAGACCAACCTTGCACTCCTGGGACAACCGCAGCCTCTAAGACATTCACTCTCTTTATATATTAATCGGCTAGATCCCCTGACACGTTGTTAAGGATTCCTGTGTTTCTCAGAGGCTGTATTAGCTTTATGTAACTACAGTAAATGCCACAGCCGTGAACTTAGATGGGACGATTTAGGTACCCAAGTGGCCCCACCCATGGCAGAGAGCCACTTACCTCCTCAGCTGGGGAGCAGAGATGAGGAGGACCAGGGGCCACGGTGCCCCAAAACCCATGCCCCCATGCCCTCTGACCTCCTCCTGGGCCATCCTGGCAACCAGGGCTTCAGCACTGGGCCTGGGGGCACTCCGCACAGATGGACGGCCGGGGCGGGGCCTGCAGCTGCCCCTGGCTCCTGTGTTGTCCCATCTGGGTCTGCTCTAGGGTCACGACGGCCCCATGGGCCACCTGGGCGGGACCGTCCCCGTGGGGCAGCGCGGGTGCAGCCCTTTCCTAGGCGGGTGGCGGCTGTGCACCTCTCCAGCGCTGACGGTGTGCGTCTTTCTTTCAAGGATCTTCCATTTCATCTTAGTTTCAGGGTTTTTTAGGAGGAGTGGCTATTGAATTCGTAATGTTCCTTCCTTTCTTGTTTTGAGGCAAGGTCTTGCCACTTAGTCCAGGGTGGCCCTGGACTCCCTATGCAACCCAGGCTGGCCTTAAACGCATGATCCTCCTGCCTCAGCCTCCGGATCGTGGCTGAGACGTCGTCCATGAAGTCTTTGCTGTACATGGTGACGTCTCTTCTCTCCTTCCTGACATGGGTAATGTATGTCTTTTTCCCTTTTTCTTTTCCTTGCTCAGCCAAACTGGAAATCCATCAGGTTGCATAGATCTCTTCAAATAACCAGCTTTTGGTGTCACTGATCTCTCTCTACTGTTCGTCCACTGCTATTTCGTTTACACCTACTCTTATCCCGTTAGTTGTTGTATTTTGCTGGTCTGGGCGGAAGCAGCTCTACCTGTACCTGGGGCCTAGGTCCCCCGGGAAAGACAAGCTGTGTCCCCCATCCTGGCTCTGACCCAGCCCTCTCTGCACAAGAGTCCTGGGTGCTGCTTCCTCCTGCATGGGGTGGGCCTTCCCGGGGTTTCCAGGCCAGGAACCGAGGGTGCCGAATCCTAACCTCAGACGGCGCTGGGGTCATGGCAAGGCACTCACGCCTCCACCCCGACCTGGGCCTCGGATCGCCGGCGTGGAGAAGGTGGACCGGCCTGACGCACGGAGGCCACCAGGGGGCGGTGCGGACCCGGGAACTGCCGCACGGACCAGTGTGCGCGTGCGCGCCGGGACCCGCTCCTTCTCACGGGATCCCGCTTTCCCACGGCCCCGCCCTTTGCCTCTCCTGGCCCCGCCTCCGGCCGAAGCCCGCAGCTCCCTCTGTGTGCTCGTGGCCACCAGGGGGCGCCCGGCACTGGGGAACCGGACTGGCGAGGGAAAGCCGAAGAGGAAATCAGGGGACCTGGCGGGAGGTGATGAGGGATCCTAGGGGCCGTGGGGGCCATGGGGGGCATGGGGTAGGGCATGGGGTAGGGCATGGGGCAGGGCACGGGCGGGCGCTTTGCTGGGCTCGTCCTGAGCCCAGGTCCCCCCACCGGCTTCTTTCCACTGGGGTCCCCCGTGGCACTGGCTGAGGCCCAGGAGCTAAACTGGGGAGGGCAGGTTGGGGGCCTGACCTGGAGAGGGAGCCCCAAGGGCGCCGCATGTCCCGCTGGGGGCCAGGCCTGCGGCGCTGCGGGCCGGGACAGCGGGGAGGGGGCCTTGCAGGGCCGCTCTCTCCTTCCGCTTCGGGGCGTAGCTGTGGTCCTAGAGTGCTGGTGGGACGGCGCAGCCCAGCGTGCGGAGGGCCCGGGCCAGGGTTTGGGGTGCTGGGAAGCTGTGGGTGGGTCTGTTGTGGGAGGGTGGTGGGTGGGGCGCAGCAGGTGACCCCAGCCGCCCACCCAGCCAAACAAATCAGAGTTGCAGCATATGGTCGGCAGGAGCTGTGTTTGCTTAGAAGAAAGCGCTGGGCCAGGGCCAAGGTCCCATCCTGCCTGTCCCTACCCAGGTCCCATCCCCATCTGTCCCTGCCCAATGTCTGCCCCTGCCCAGAGTCCCTTCCTGGCCCGTCCCTGCCCAGCCTTGGGGGCCCCAAGGGCCTCAGGACCAGGGCTGGGGCTGGGTGAGACAGGTGCGCAGTGGCCCAGGTCCCAGGTAGCATTCTGGGGACAGGCAGCCCTCAGAGGCCGTGGCGGGGCAGGGAGCATGAGCGCACGTCATTCCTCTGGGCACGGGGTGCAGCCTCGCCCCCCTCACGGCCGGGCTGATGGGTTCAGGTCCCTCCGACGGGGCTGGGCAGGGGCTCCAGGGACC
The DNA here is from genome assembly GCF_000276665.1 of Chinchilla lanigera. NCBI lineage: Eukaryota > Metazoa > Chordata > Mammalia > Rodentia > Chinchillidae > Chinchilla > Chinchilla lanigera. Next base: position 4,176,784 of record NW_004955513.1, read on the forward strand.
GGCAGAGGGCAGGCAGAGAGAGAGCTGGAGGGGGAGCACTGTGGCTCTGAGATGGGGCCCTTGGGGTCCTGCGTGGCCCCTGGACAGGCGGCTCCTGAAGGGGTGGGCACAGGGAGGGGCTTCAAGCCCTCCCTGCCCCGGCCGAGCTCCTGCCTTGGACGTCAGGAACCACCGTTAGAGTCTTCCCCATGCTGCTGGGGAAAACAAGGTCGGGGCCCTGACTCACCTCCCACCTCCTCGAGGGCCCTCCAGTCCCTCCCCAGCTCTGCTCTGCCCAGCAGGACGCCTGGCGCCTTAGCCCACCCCCTGCTCTGTGGCCCGGCGGCCTCTGCTCCGGAGCCCAGGGAAGCCAGGCCGCCTCCGTTGTCACCAGTGCAGCCGCAAAGCCAAACGGTGGACATCTCACGGGGGAGGGGTCAGAAAGAGAACGCACAGCCTGCCCCGCACCCCACAGCCGCGCCTGAGCGGTGCCCTCCCAGCCTGGCCACACCGACATCACCGCCCAGACCAGTGCCGGCCACCTGCACCCCTGGGTGGGGCAGTGGGCACGGCGAAGGTACCCATGGGTCTGGCTGCCTGGCCAGGCCCCACGTGGACAGCCCCGTCTCCCTGCCCCACTCTCTGGTCCTGCAGCCCCAGCGTCCAGGGGCAGCAGGACTCCAGGGGACTCAGGGACCGTCAGCTCCTCTCCCACCGGGAGGGCTTCAGGCGATCCACAGGCCCTGTAAATTGGCTAATGAGGATGATTAAACCCCAATAAACCCAGAAGGGGAGAGGCCTTCTCCAAGGGAGCCCCCGGCCGCCCACCAGAACCCCGTCTGGCCCGGAGGCTGGAGGCGCATGACAGCATCGCCTCATCTACCCCACACCTCTCTGATGTGGCAGCAGGGGTGCCCACTTTATAGCTGGGAAGCTGAGGCTCCGCAGGGCACAGGGTTGCCCAGGGCCCGTCTCAGACAGCGCCCCGGCTCCCCAGGCAGGCTCTGGCCTGGGGTCCTGGACCCTCTGTGCTTGTGGCCAGGCTGCACAGGCTTGGGGTTTCCCCGCCACCCAGGTGCGGCCTGGGGCGGCCCGTGGGGCGGCAAGCAGAGGAGGGCCACTTCTCGGGGCTTTCCTGGGAGGAAGAGGCGTGTGGGAAGCCAGACATGGAGCGGGCAATGTCAACATGTCGGGCTCGCCACCTGGCATCTGAGGGCTGGGCGGTGGCTGGTGGGGCACCGCAGACCCCCAGCCTAGGAGCCCTATGCTATTTTTAACATGGCTGGGCGGAGCAGGGCAAGTGTTCCCCCCCTCCTCTCCCCTCACCCCTTGACCTCCTGGCCCTGTGTTTGAACTCTCGCTGGGCAAACAGGCAGCGATAAGGCAGAGATTGGCGATGGTTCAGCCCCAGATAAACAGCTCCAGGCTGCAAGCTCGGATCCAGCACCAGACCTCTCCCAGCAGCTTCGAGGGCCTAGCACCATCTACCCAGAACCCTGCCCTTCACTGGTCCTCCTCCTGTCCCCGTCTGACTGGCCTAAGTTCCTTTGAAAGTGGGCACAGTGCAGGGGGGGGGGTGTCCAGGGCCTGTGGAATGAGCTGTCCCCTCCCATATCCTGTTGCTCAGCCTCTGCTAATGCAACCCCTAGTGGTCTCCACTTGGGGGCTGAGGCTGCCAAGGGCCAGGGGTAAATAAGGCGGGAGTTGGAGTCTGTTTGGAGCCAGGATCAGTCTCTGCCCACAGTCAGGAGCTAGGCTCGGCTGACTCGTCAAGCACGGCTGGGAGAGTTCAGTCATGCCTGTGTCCGGCTCAGTGTGTGGCTGGGGTTGTCACGCTGTGGCTGGGACCCGGCATCAGAGGATCCATGCTCAGTGTGTGGCTGGGAGCCAGACTTGGACAGGGACCGAGAGCCAGGCTCAGCTGGGGGCAGGGACCGGGCCGGGGCCCGGCTCGGGGTCCAGCCCATGCCCAGTCCCGGGCAGCGGCCTCTGCCTGGTGTCCCTCGGTCCTGCGGTTGCGGGTCAGGTTGCGGCAGCTGCGCTCGCTTCCTCCCTGGATCGGCGCGTTCTTGGCTGGCACCCAGCAGCTGCTTCCCGGGGGAGAGGCCGTTCCCGCCAGCCACATTCCCACGCCTGCCTGGGTGGGAGCCAGGGCTCGCTGGGTGTCGAGGGGCTGCCTCCGGGGGGCCTGCACCTCACCCATGGCCACCACCAGCAGGAGGCTGTGCCCTGCCTACCTGCGCCTCGTCTCAGTGCCCACCCCTGCCCCAGGGAGATGGCAAGGACAGGAGCACTTGGGAGGCCGGAAGCGCCCAGCCCCACCGTGGGCCTGCACTTGGCTGCGCCAGTTTCCCCCGTGACCACAGAGTGGGGAAGGCGGGGGCTGGACAGGGTCTGCCCGAGGCCCCTTCAGCCTGTCCTGTGTCGTGCGATGGCAGATCTAACAGGCCCAGGACATGCAGGGTCTTGGTGTCCGCTGGTGGCTGGTGGCCTGACTCTGGTGAGGGGGTTTGCCTGGGGCTGGCGTGTGACCAGTCGTCAGGCAGGCAGGATGGAATGGCCACCTCGAAGCCCGGGGCCAGGTGGGGCCCAAGCCTTGGTCCCCCAGCCGGGCAGACTCGGGCCCTCGAGGGTCTTGACTCGGGTTCCAGAGGCACAGCTGTGAAGCCAGCAAGAACAGAGAAGCCGTGTGCCCAGAGAGGAGCTGAGGCCTGGGCGCTGATGCCCGGCCCGGCAGGGACAAGCATGGTGTGCCTCTCAGACTCGGCCGGCCAGGCTTTACCGTGCCCAGGATGGGGGAGGAGACGGGTGGGTCCGGGGGGACAGAGCCCCTGCCCTCCCCGGAGAGGGCCTGGGACCCGCATGCGGCCGGCCCTCCTGCGCGGCCGGCTGGTGTTGCAACCTCCCCTGCCCCGCCCGCCTGCCCACTTGTCTCCACTTGCCTCTTGGGGCCCCTGCCCCAGGCCCGCGGGGAGCCTCGCCCGCCTTCCCAGGGCCGGGACAAGTCCCAGCGTGGCCCGGGCCCCGGTGCCAGCCCCGAGCGTGAGAAAATGCTGAGCCGAGGAGGGAAGAGTGGCAGGTGGCCAGGTGTGCCTACCTGCAGGTGCCCCCAAAGCCCCGGAGGCCGGCCAGCCCAGGTGTGGGTCCCCACGACCCTGGGCCAGTGAAGCTCCGGCCTGTGCCCTGCGGCTCTGCACTGCAACCACGCAGTCACCCCGTCACCCCAGCCCTTGCCTGTCAGGAGGCAGAGCTGTCAGTGTGGCCGTGTGGCCAGCGGGGGTCCACGGGTCCTTGTTGGGGTCACTGGCGTCTGAAGTGTGAGGCTGGGGGACCCCAGGCCCCGCCCTCCAGCCTAGGGTGGGGAGCTGAGCCTGCAGCCTTTGGGACTGCGCAGGTGCCCCAAAGCCTGGCTGCAGGCCTGTGGGTGACCCATGTCCTCCGCAGCCCCTGGACAGGACAAAGAAAGGAGGGCTACGTGGGCGGCCCCCTGCTCCCAGCCCCAAGGCCCACACCTGCGGCAAGGGCAGGAGCATCATTTCCTGGGCAATGCGCGTGACGGGCTATGCCCGGGCATGTGCCATGCTGAGCCCTGGTGCTGCCGGGCAGGGATACCCCAGTGTCCCGAGACCCAGCAGCATCTGCCACTGTGGCCCCCACACCGCATCCAGGGCGTCCTCAGGGTCCCTGGCTCTGCACACATCTCTCTTCCAACATGGGGAGACTGAGGCACTGACGGACAGCCCCTGGCCATGCAGCCTCTGTGCTGTGAGGCGGTTGGTCAGCTGCCCCACAATGTCCAGCATACGGGCTCCAGGACCACGGAGCTGGGGGTAGGGGCTGGGATCATGGCCGAGGGCCCGGATGGCGCCGTGGCTGGGTATGGTGTGCGTGCCCACCCCTCGCAGGGGAAGGTGGGACAGCGTGGACACGGCCCTCACCACAAGCAGGCACGGCAGAGGGCAGAGGCCAGGACCCCTCTCTTCCAACCAGGCTACCATGTGGCCCACGCCAGGCCCGCTGGGTGCTGGGACTCAGTGTCCATGTCCAAGCCCCCACCCTGCAGAGCCCATAGACCCAGGGAACATGGCCCAGAGACCAGGCAGGGGCGCACGGGGCCAGTGCTGACGGCTGGGGATGGCGGGCACCCTGCTGCTGGCACATGGGGTCTGCAGCCCGCATGGCCCCTCGGGGCAGCCTGCCAGGTACAGCTAAGACGCCCCGGGCCGGCCTGGTGCCGGGCATTCACCTCCGGGGAGCTCCTGGCCGTGTGGCCAGGCCCCTTCTCCTCCGAGTCCACCCCCGGGCCCTGCCCTTGTTTTTCCCAGCACATGACTGCTCCTTCACCATCTGCCGCAGAGGAAGGAAGGCCCTGTCACCCGGTGGCCCGTGCTGGGGACAGGGTGTGGAGGAGTCAGGTCACCGCCCACTGCCCCGGCCCGGGCAGCGCAGGAGGGGAAGCAGAGGCTGGGGCTCGCTGGACAGGTTCCCACGCATCTGGCTGGAGCCCCTGCACCTGTCCCTGTCCTCACACTGGTCACACCCGCAAGACCACGCAGACACAACTGCATCTCCCCCGAGCTCAGGGTCCTGGGAGGTGGGGGCAGGACCCACGCCGGGGACACCTGCAGGCCCTCCCCTCACCCAGGTGGACAGGACAGCGCAGATTTTCCCAGACTTAAGCCCAGATGGGCGTGCCAGCCGCCCCTATATCCTGTGAGAGTCGTGGGCAGGGGACTTCTTTGCAAGTGGGGAGACTGAGGCACAGGGCCCAGTGGCCTTTGTGGACCTCTCAGTGCCCTCCTTGTGGCCCTCGGGCGGGACGTGTCCCCACAGGGTCTCGACAGGGCCACCCGCTGCCTGTGGGAGAAGCTCTGAGAGCACAGAGCAGCGGCGTGTCCGGGCCTGAGCAGCTCGTTTCCATGCAGGCTTGGTGGTGGTGTGGAAGGGGCAGGGGGGCTGGGCGTGTCTGGGGCCTTCCTGTGGGAAGAGGGGCTTTCTAAGACCCCAGGGGCCCCCTCTCCCAGCACCTCACCTGGGCAGGGAGCCTCATGCCCCAGGGCACCTGCCCAGGATGGGCAATGGAGGGGTGGTATTTCTGTCCCCATCCCAGGCCACGGTTCTATGCTGGACCTGGCACCAGGCAAGAACCGGGTGCAGGAGGTGGGATCCGGAGGCCCAACACAGTTGCCCTGCGCCCTGCAGCCCCAGCAAGTCCCGCCCTCTGTGACCCTCTTCCCATCCTCCCCCTGGGCTGCACTCCAGCACATCACCATCACTGCAGAGCTGGACCCTGGGTGTCTCTGTCCCCCCCAGGGACGTCCCTCCCTCCCCACCCTGTGGCCGTTCCCAACACCTATCTCGCTGTGGGCCTGATCTCTGATGGGGTGAAGCAGCCCCCGATAGGGGTAGCTGACCAGCTGGGAGCCCCACGCCCTGCCTGTGCCAGCTCAGGGATGGTGAGATCACGTGTCGTGGCCCTGCTATCCGGCCTGGCTGGGAGAGGCTGGGCTCCGTGTCCAGCGCTGTCAGAGTGCAGAGATAACCCGGGGGAACCCATCCCCAACCCGCCTGACCACCCTGGGGAGATCTGCAGCCCCCTCCCCCGTGCCCTGTCTGCACCCAGGGCTGGCCGCAGGGAAACACGGAGAGGAGGGGAGGGAGGGGTCCTGCCAGGCCAGGGGTCCGTGGAGACCCTTGTGGTCACCCTTGCCCCTGTGCAGGGCAGAGCTTGGGCTGCCCCTGGACACATGGGCTGGCAGGGCAGAGCTGGCTTCTCACCCTGGCATCTCTCTGGTCAAGGAGGATACCAGGCTGTGGGGCAAATACCCTGGCCCTGGCCCCAGGTTTGCAGGCTCACAGTGGCCACCCTGACCCTGTCCAGGGCTCCTGGTTCCACAGTGGCTGCCCTGGCCCCTCCCCTGCCCGCCCACCCCACGGTGTGACCGACCCCTTGGTAAGCCTCCATCTCCCTGCTCCACTGGGCATCCTTGACACTGGCACTTGGTGCCCTGAAGGTGGCCCCTCTGCTGTCCCAGGCTTCTGGGGTGGTGAGGAAGTGAGACTGGGCTGGGTCAGGGGCTCCAAGACCCAAGCTCAGTTCCAGGCCAAAGCATGGCTCCAGCTGTCCTGGGCACAGGGGGTGAGCGCCCCGAGCTGGATTGTCCACACGCAGAGTGGGAGGTGGCTTGTGCCCTGAGCCCCAGTGCAGATGGCCGGGGAGCTGGGGGATGGCAGGTGTGGAGCTTAGTGGCCAGCAGGGGCCCAGAGCTAAGGCCCAGCTGGGTGGCTACAACCCTGGCCACTGGTGACCGCCAGATGCCCCTTGCGTGCGGCCACAGCCAGCCACTGTTCCGGGCCCCACAGTCATTGCACAAGCCCACGAGCCGGCGACACAAACATCAAGTTGCACCAGATTCCCAGCCAGCTTCCTCTTTGCTCTGCAGAGGCCTTGGCAGGATGAGCGGGGCCCAGCTGTGGGCCAGCTAGGAGCCCCGGGAGCCCAGAGCCGGCTGTCCAGTCCTCCGGAGTCACTGGCAAGTGACGGGGATGCAGGCTCTGTGAAACAAGGCTGCCACAGGCTGAGAGGACTGGGGCGCACCGGGCTCAGCCTCAAACACTCGGCCCACGAGGAGCACAGTAACTTGTGGACCTTCCTCCAAGGCCAGGGAAACAGACGTGAGGGGCCTGGTGTCTTAAGCTCCTCTATCCCCGTGGGGACTGAGGTGCAGAGAGGCACCTAGCTGCCACCACCCTTGTGCCGCCTGGGCCATGGCCCCTGGGCGCAGACCCTGGCCCGGCCACTGGCAGCCACAACAGGGGCTCAGTTTCTTTGCTGTTGCCCCGGCCCAGGCAGGATGCAGGGAGCCAGGCAGGTCACCCACGCCCAGCACAAACTCTGAGGGCACCCATGGGCCGGGCCTGGCTGAGCTGGGGACAGGGGTCGGCCTTCATCCTGTCCATGGGACCCGGCTCGCCAGGAGCGCTGTCTCCACAGAGGGCTCAGCGTCCAGGTCGTGGGGCAGCCACTGCACACGCACGCTGCAGGAACGGGACACCAAGGCTCGTTCACAGGTTCACACGCAGCAGGTGCGGTGAGCAGGGAAGTTGGCCAACTCAGGGCGAGAGGAAAAACCAGGGGCCCGGCTGGAGATCCCCGCTGTCATCATGGGCGGGCCACCACCCAGGCCTCCCGCAGGCCCTCACCAAACAGCCACACTCAACAGCCTGGCCGAAGGGTGGCAGTCACTCACGTCGTCTTGTCCTTGGACAGCCGGAGTCGCCGTCCTCCACCCCAGCTACCGGACCCGCCCTGCCGGCCTGCGCTCTAACCCTGCACCCAGGGTCTCCCTCCCAGGCCGGCGCCCTGGGCCCAGCCTCTCCGCCCTGCTGGCGTCCGGGGTGTGGAGTTTCTCGCCCTGAGATGCGGGTTGAGACGTCGCCTCTGCCTATCTCCCTGCGCCTGTCAAGCCTCAGGCTGGCTTGGCGCCCTCAGGCTGGGACTGCAGGTGGGCGGGGCCTCCCAAGAGACACCCACCCCCCACCCCGACCACTCCTCACATCCAATGTCTATCACCATCCCGTCACAGGCAGGCGAGCCCAGCCCCCAGAGCTGCCCCGTCCTCTGCGCCCCAGCCCTGCATCCCCCTTGCCTCCTCACACCCCACTGCTGGGCGACTGTGCCAGGCACTGCCTAGGCCCCAGCCGGGCACAGGACAGCCGTGCAATGGGCACACGGTGACAAGAGCCCGATGCCTGATGTGCTGGGCCCTCCCCACCCGTCAGCTGTCTCAGGCTCAGGGGCAGCCGGGTCCCCACACTCACAGCCATCAGCTCCCGGTCCTATGATTCCCCCTCCCTCTGCCCACAGGCCTCCCTGCCCCACTGTGGCAGCTCTGAGTGTCCCCTGAGCTCTCTCTGGCCCCTCAAAAGTCCAAAGCAAGAAGTCCACGAGTCCCAGGGCTGTGGGCTGTCAGGAAAGCTGGAGTTGGGCCTGCCCCCAGCCCCAGCCCAGCCTCTGCCCCCAGCCCCAGCCCAGCCTCTGCCCCCAGCCCCAGCCCAGCCTCTGCCCCCAGCCCCAGCCCAGCCCCAGCCCAGCCTAGCCCCCAGCCTGTGGATGGCACCTGTGCTGCCCCTCTGAGGGCAGTTGGTCTTCTATGGAGCGGGAGAGGGGCACAGAGGAAGTCGCCCCTGCACGGGAGGGCGTGGGGGAGGACCCTGCTTGGCAAGGGGCACAGAAGCGGCGTGAGGGTCGAGGGAAGAAGCTCTGGAGCCCAGGAGAGCAGTTCCCCTTGCTTCGGGAAGATGTGGGAGGCTGCAAAGCCCGCCGGCATCCTGTGGACCCTGGGAACGGACGTGCGACAGGGACTTGCCACCCCCAGCCAAGGCCCAGGACACTGCAGGCAGCAGGAGCCCGTCTGGGTGCCAGAGGGGGACATGTTGGGACAGATGCGGCACTCTGTGCAGACTTCCCTGGTGGTGTCGGGCACGGACACATGCCTGGGCAGGGGCCTGTGCCGGGGAAAGTGGGTAGGGTCCCCTCCCTGTGTGTTCTTAGCTGCTGGGAGCAGGAAGCACCCCCTCCCCATCCCCGCTGGGAGCTGAATCACCTTTTCAGGAGGGGGCTTGTGACAGTGGGGTCCTCGGGGCCCGCAGGAGACCGTGGGGCCTGAGGGGAGGGAAGACTCTGACCTGCATGGAATCCACCGAATCACCAGAGGAACGGCAAAGGCTCCCAAGAAGACAGCGCCCCGTTCTGGGGATGGGGCCCTGCACTGCTTCTCTGCTGAGACCCTAACGGCCAATGAGAGCTAAGTCCCAGAGGGAGGCAGAAACAGGCTGGGCCATGGGGCCTCCCTCCCTCTGCAGGTGCTTGGGGGGGTGCATCCCACCCAGGAAAAGCCCCTCCAGGCCCCACCACACCCCGGGCCCCATCCCAGGTCGAGCAGAGGGATTTATGTCGAAGCCCTAGCCCAGGCTGGCAGCCTGTGCCTGCAGACAGGGACTTGATGAGCTCTGGACATTAAGGTAAGGTCACGGGCGGGGTGGGGGAGTGGCTCTAACTCACTGAGGGAGATCCCTGCTGCCTCTATAGGGACCAATCAGGTCAGACACACACAGAGGGACAGCCCGTGAGGACACGGGAGGATAGGGACAGCAGGGGACAGAGGTCCTGCGACACCTGAGCTCAGACTTCTGGCTGTGCAAGATTTGAAGACGGTGATCCCCACTGTGTACACTGTTGGCTGCTGCGCCGTTAGGGTGCAGCAGGGGACCTTGCTGGAGCATGCCCCACTAGGGCTGGGGTGCAGGTTGGCATCCCTGAACACCGCGGCACAGCAGGAGGCAGAGTCCCTGCTCTTGACCCCGTACAGCCCTGCTGAAGAGCACAGACGGGGATTTGCGGTTTCTGAGACTCCAGGCCGGTGAGGCCCAGTTCCGAGACGCCATGGTCGCTCCAGACTCCAACCTCCAACCTCTCAGCCTGAAGCAAGCAAGCCCCGGGCACTTCTGCACACCCCTGCCTGGGCTGGGCACACACGGCCGCTGTGGGCCCTTGAGGGTCCCGAGTCCCTGCTCCTGAGGCACTGCCTTCCTGCACCCCAAATCCACACTGAGGCCTGGTGGTCAGCTGGTGGGGTGGACAGGAGGCGGCCACTTCCTCACCACTGGTGACTCACAGCCCGTTTCTGGGAAAGCCCCTTTCAGACCCCAACGGCCAGGCTCGTGTGTGGGAGCGGCTGCGGGAAGTGCAGCTGTGATGGGGCCGGGCTGGTGCAGGGAACAGGAGCCTGGAGGGGCAGGGCTTGGCCAGGGCATCCCCACGCTGCCCTGCCCTCCCGGCTCAGCACAGCATCCCTTCGAGGAGAGGACCCCATGCCTTTTGAGGCTTCTCTGCATCCCTGCACTCTGGATAGGCCCTGCGTAGGAGCCCCCTTAATGAGCCAGGGGGGCTGAGGGTGCACCTTGGGGTCCCACACGCAGAAGGGCTCTGGCAAGGCCCGGGGGAGACAGACTGCTGCATGCCACCCCCACAGGCTGCCTGGCCAGAGGCTGCACACCTGCTCCCTTGTGTCCACCTGGGAAGATCCAGGAGGTGGAGGCCCGGGCCCAAAGTAAACACAGAGCCACTGCACCCCAGGCCCCCCAGGCCCACTTGTCCCCCACCCGGGGCTACCCCCCCATGTCCTGCAGGGAGCCCAGCCACAACCAAAGGCCGCCTGTCACCCAGCCAGGCTTTGTGGCCACCTATGGGCCAGCTCAGCTCCAGCTCTCGGCTGTCTTTCCCTAAGCTCGAGACCAGGAAGCAGGTCAGGAGCCCCTCAGCAAGAGGGGTGGGCACATCATGTGGTGGGTGGGAGGTGACCCCCTAGGAAACCGGGTCATAGAACCATGGAAGGGACAAGGCCGGCGGTGTGGGACCGTCGTCCACAGAGGGATGTGACAGCAGCAGCAGCCATCTCAGGAACCAGGTCCTGGGCATTTCCCACGGCCATCTAGGGACAGCTGCAAGGAGTTGCTGGGGCCCAGGGGCCTTGCTGGGTCCTGGAGTCCCCACAGGGGCCGGAGGGGGCTCCATCCACAGCTGGGACCGGTCCACCCCCTCGGAACACAGATGCCTCCGCCACCCAGGACCGCCTGTGGCTGGTGAGGGGAAGGGCACCCAGTGAGTCCTGGCTGCTCTGTCGGGGGCCCGTGGGGCCGGGGCAGAAGGACCAGACCACACGTGCCATGTGTTGGCCAGGTGTCGGCGGCTTCGCCCCCCAAAGAGATCACCTCCGTCCATTTGGTGTTTTCCTCCCTCCAACGAGACCCACGGGGTCTGTTTTCCCAGGTAGTGGAGACAGATGGAGACAGAGGCAGGCAGAGGCATAGAGACAGCATGGATGGAAGGAGTGGTGGAGGACAGAGACCAGAGGCAGAGCGGGCAGAGCCCCAGAGATGGGGCTCTGAGGGATCCACCAGTCCCAGGAAGACAGAGCACCCCGGAATCCTGAGGCTGAGCAGGACAGAGAGTGGCTGGGCGCAGAGGAGGGGCGCTGCCAGCCTGCCTGCCTCTGCCCGGCCCCAGGCGGAGGGACAGGTGAACCAGGGGCTCCAGCCAGCCACCCGGCCTGGACACAGACCCTTTGAAATCGGGATCAAATGCTGGGCTTCCCTGGAGCTCCGCTTGGGAAGGGCGGGGAGCGGAGCGGCCCTGAAAGCCACTTCAAAGGCCTCAGGGACGCTGGGAGCCTTCCTGCCGCCCTGGAGGAGGCCCGGGGAGGGAATTCGTCAGCCCCGCCACGCTGACCTCCAGGCAGCCTCGGGCTGGCGTCACGGGCCAGCCCCACTCAGAGGCCAGCAACAGTGCTGGCAGAGGTGTGGCATGCGCAGCAAGGTAGCAGCCCGGGTGGAGCAGCTGTGCCAGCCTAGTGGGCCAGTGGGGCCTGGACCAGGCCCAGGACGCAGTGAGGACCCGGAGCACTGTGAGGGGTCGTGGCCTCCTGCACTCCCAACGCTCAGCCCCTGTGGATGTCGCCGGGCAGCCCCAAGCCGGCCTTCTCCCCACACGGCCACTCCAGTGTCCTCCGGCCCCGTTCTCGGTGTCCACTTTGCCCTCTTGGCCCCAGGGCAACCATGTAGCCACAGGCTCTCTGGGGATCCCACAGCTGCCCCGGGGAGACAGGGCAGTACCACTCTACCTATCCCTATGGGGGACATCCAGCTCGGGGCCCCTCACCCTCCAGGCTCACCAGCCAAGGCCCCGTCCCTCTGCTCCCAGGCTGGGAACCGGCTTGGCCCCCTGGCTGTGCCGACTGCTTGCCCGTCCGGCATCTCTGTCCAGCTCCCAGCCCCATCCGCTGCCCCAGCACTGCAAGGGCCGGGCCTGTGCGTCTTTGGCCAGGCGCTCACGGAGGCCTGGGGCAGCCAGGCCAGCACATCAGAGTGGACCTAGTGCCAAAAGGGCCTCGAGCAAGAGGGCCCCACACACAAGGTGGGGCTCCATGGTGGGCGCTGCTGCAGCCAGGGCACCTGCTACCAGGCCAGGTGGCTGTGAGGTCACAGGCCCCAGCCAGGGGCAGGAGCTCAAGGGAGGAGGGGAAGGGCTCTGAGACTCCAGAAACTTTCCCTCGAGGCCTGGGGCAGTAGCTTTGAAGTGGGGAGACTGGGGTGTAATTAGTGAGGTTTCACTCTCACACCAGTGAAACCAGGCCCACTGCGGGGCAGGATGGAGCTGGCCTCGTTTGGAGAGGCTGGGGCAGGGCCCCATGCCCGGGCCACCCTGTCCCCTTCCATGGCCTGGCCCTGCCACCCCCAGGGGCACCTTCTGCTCAGGGGGGCTGGTGTTACCCTAGGCTCAGCAGGCATCCAAGATCCTGCTGCTTGTGCCCCTCCTTCTATGGAGCAAGGGTGGTGAGGGACCCCAGGGTCCTGAGCAGGACTGGCAGGGTCTTCCCAGGGAGTCTGGGCCAGGGCTGGGGCTCCTGGGGCAGCAAGCTGCAGACTACTCCCAAAACCCCACAAGGGCAAAGGCCCCCATCAGCACTCCCACACCTGGGCATCCCCAGCGCCACACTGGCCAAGTCAGGCAGCAAGTCCTGGGGCCCATCCGTCCCCCTGGCCTGTGCGTTCCAGGGCACTCCACAGCACCTGGCAATTCTCTGGGAGGCCTCTGTCTTCCTCCCCTCCCTCCCTCCTTCCCTCTGTCCACCTGGCTCAGGTCCTTGTATGTCCTCTTGGGGTCAGGCTGTCCCCTGGTGGGGGAGCTCCACACAGAGGACAGGCAAGGCACAGAGCGAGGGCCTGGGGGGACTCCAGCTGGAAAGCCGGGGTGAAGGTCCTGCCTGCCGGCTGCCACACGCTGAAGGGCTAGGCCTGGGCCGTGTCGGCGGGGAGGGGGCTGCTGGCCCCTACACTTCAGGGAATCGGCCTGTTTTGGGGTGGGAGGGGCTCAGCTCTCCGGAAGCCCACAGTTCCCCACAACCCCTCCCCACCAGACCCAAGCCTGGAGTTGAGACCAGAAGTCTGCAGCTAGGGGTGGGTTGCAGTGGGGGGACAGGCGAGGACCAGGGCTGGGGTGCTCTCCCTGACCAGTCCCTGCCCCCCTAGATCCCAGCGCCGTGCTATCCTCAGGCAGAATGCCCCTGCCGGCCGCCCCAGGTGTCCCAGAGGTGGTGGTCACTTCCTTCTCCTGGTGGAGTCCAGAGCCCGGCGTGTCCCCGGGCACAAGGAGCCCTTTCCTGCCTTCCTGCCCCCCGCAGCCTCCTGTGGGCTCAGTGGAGGGGTGGGGAGCAGCAGGGGTCTGGGCCCAGCCAGTGCATGGAGCTGCGGGCCCAGCTGTGTCCCACGGCCGGTGTCCCCTTGGTCCCTTGCCCACTAGCTGTGGCCAGCATGGCTCCCGCCGGGGGCACACCTGCCCCGGGCCCTGCAGTGCCAGCCGCTGTGCTCTCTGGGCAGAGCCCCGAGCCCCAGCCACAGTAGCCCTCGGGGCTCCCCCGCGTGGCTTTCCTCACGATGAGAACTTGGTCAGAGCGAAAACCCCCAGTGTCCATGGTCCCTGCCACTCAGCAGCAGCACAGGGCGCTGTCTCACAGCGGGCATACGGGGCACCTCGGGTCCTTAGGCCCTGGCCCTTGGCTCCCAGCTCCCAGCGGCCTCCCCCAGCCGGGGGCCCTGACTACAGGAGACCAGGCTCGCTCTCAGGGTGGGGGGTAACGGGGTGCCAGAGGCCCCCTCCCACCCAGCGGGAACCACCTGGACTCGAGCCTGCCTGGCCCTGCCTCATCTGCCGGCCGCCCCCTCACTCTCGGTTTCCCAATGCCACGGGGGCGGCGGGCCTGAAGAGGCAGGTCCCAGGGCACCAGGGCAACCAGCATGGCCCGACTTCAGCAGTCCAGAGACTGGGCCGCAGCGGCTGCAGAAGGCAGAGGTGCCAGGGGTGCTGGACATCCATGCTGGACACCCCTCCGGCTCTGAGCCTGTCTGGGACACCCCCACCCCAGCTGGGGTTATCCCCCTGGAACAGCCTCAGGGAGCCCATCCTCTTGGCTGGTGCAGCCCTGGCCCTCAGATGAGCCCGGCAGGCTTCCTGGAGGAGGAGGGTACCCGAACCTGGGGTGGGGTCCCTGTAGAGAGGACCGCAGAGAGGGCTCCATGTGACAGTGGGGGTTGGCCTGCTGGGGGAACTGACTTGCAGGGAGGTCTCTAATCCTAGAGCCCAGGGAGCCCTAGAAGGCTCCCTAGGGAGCGGCCGGCACCGCTCTCCCTTCCTTCCTCCTTCCCAGGATGCCCAGCTGCTGGTCTGGGGGTGGGGGCGGGGTGCTGGGGGGTCAGGGACTTCCTGTCCAGGAGCCAGCGTGTCGGGCACCAGGACACTGTCCCCCCGCCCAGCATTCAGTCCCTCAGGAAATCCCGGCGTGGTGTCCTGGGGCTCAGCAGGCTGGGACGATCGCACGGCCATGACGAGGGGCCCGGGACGCAGCGCCCGCGGCCCTCACCCCTCCACTCCTCAGCCCAGTGACGTTTACTGGACAAGAAGCGTTGTGGCCACAGCAGGGGCGTAGTCAGGAGCCCGGTGCAAACCCCACCGGTCTCACCAGGCAGGGGCTGGGGCACTGGCCTGGACTCCCCAGCCTCAGTTCCCCTGGCCGCCGTGGGACTGGAGCAGCCGTGTGTACAAAGTGACCAGCAGGTGCCTAGTGCGGGGCCAGGGCTCTGTGCTCAAGGGGCTGGCTGGCCCTGAGCCCCAGTCTCCACAGCTCTCCAGGGCCACGGCTCTCAGACAGGGGGCCAGGGGCTGGGCGGGCCCGGGGTGGCCCATAGGGAATGTGAGTGACCGCTAAGAGTCCTTGGGAACCTGGCTGGCTCTCTCTTGAGCTCACTCACAGTCTTGCTGAGGGGAGGTGGGATGGGTCGGGTTGGCTTCCCCAGCCCTCCGCGTCTCTGTAAAGGCTGAGACAATGGTTCCCGCCCTTTCTCCCTGGGACAGATTGGAGCCTGCAAGTGGAGGGAGGAAAGAGGGGACCCGAACCCTGCCTGGAGCCCCAGGGGACCACGCCTCGCCCCAGATGCCCTCTCCCCAACACCGCCCGGCTTCTAGCCCCAGAGCCTGCAGCGTGGCCTCGGTTCCCACACTCCCAGCCCCGCGGCAGGTGTCCTCCCCACCTGCTTTCACCCTCCTGTCCCGCCCCCGCTCCAAAAATCACAGCCCTGAGACACAGAAGACACCGCTGCTGCCGCCACGGCCACCTGCCAGCGGGGCGGAGTGGGACAGGCTTGGCTCGAGGCCTCGTGCCTGGGGGACAGGCCATTCCCTGCTGCACTTGGCCTGGGCCTCCAGGTCCCTCTGCCTGGGTGAGGTGGGGCTCCCCAAGGCTCCTTCCCAAGCAATCAAGGAGCCAGAGTCTCCCCACCCACTACCCGGCCCCAGCTGGAGCTACACAGGACCCAGCACACGGGGAGTGCAGCCCCCACCGACTGGTGCTGTGGGAGCCCAGGTTCTAAACCCCGAGGGCCAGAGGAGGGGAGCCCAGAGCCCCGCCAGTGTGCAGGCGGGCGGGCGCGTGTGCACGGGGCGGAGGATGCTGAGGTGCACGTGCACACACATACACACGGCACACAGTCGGGTGCGTGTTTCACTGTGCTTTGTGCACAGCTCTGCCCACGGCTGGGGCGGAGTCCTGGGCTGTGAGCTGGGGGAGTCCCTTCCCGCCCCTCCCGCTGTGCCTCCAACCTGCAGGGGCCTGAGTGGCCAGAGGGCCTTCCCTGCCTGACCCACGCAACACGCAGCTGTGCACACGCACGCATGCACACACAGACACACCACATGCATACAATATGCAGACACACGTGTGTACACACAGACACACACATAAACATAAACACATGTGCACATACACACGTGTGCCTAGAACAGAAGCACACACATACATGCATAGACACACAACACGCACACGCACATACACAAACCATCAGCCAGAGCAGAGGGCACAGCCAGGAGGTGGCGGCGGGACGAGGCTGCCCTGCCCTCACCCAAACCTGTGTGGAGTGGAGGACATTTCTCGGTCTCAGGAAGTGGTGCCAGGCAGGGGAGGCTGTCCCTCAGACCCTGGGCCGGCTGCACTCAGGTGTGGCGGGGAAGCCAGCCTCCCAGCTGCCTCGATGACACACCCCACATTGCTGGCCCAAGGGACAGCTCTGGACGTGGACAGCAAGGCTGAGGGACCCAGCAGCAGGGACAAAGGGCCCTTTGTGCTGCCCCTGCCGCCCTTCTGCCAGGGTTAAGGTGACTGAACAAGCCCCGCTCCAAGGCAGCCCCAGACCCCAACCTCTGCATGCCAAGGCACAAGGATGAGGACAATGCGAGTGACTGGGGCCCCTCAGTCAGAGACAGGCAGCAGGGCGGCGAAGGCTGAGCCTCAGGAGCGCCACCCATACCCTGCTCCCCCTCGCAGGGCCTAGGCCAGTGGAGGGGGGTGCTGCCCACCTTCCTCAGCTCTCGCTGCCTGCCTGCCTCGAGCCTCCCTCTGCCCAGGGCGCGTTTCCCCCTCCTTCCCCCTCTGAGTGCCCCTAGCTGTTCTCTGCCGGATCCCCATTCCCAGGAAGTGGAGGTGGAGTGGGAGAGGAGGGGGCTGGGGAGGACACATCGCAGGGTCAGGGTCTCCCCAGCCAGGCCCCCCCAACCTCCCATGGAGCCCCTGCCACAGGAGCGGAGTCGGAGGCTCCCCTTGCAACCCCCCAGCACTGGTGGCGACACTGGAGCCCACCCCTTCCAGCCCGGGGCTCCGGACAGGGCCCCTTGGAGCAGTGTCCGGTGGGTTCCTGGCCCTGGGCTGAGGGCAGAGCTTGCGGAAGGCAGGGCCCAGCCAGTGCAGACAGGAGGTGCCCAAGAGCCCCATGCGGGGACCCAGGCTTGGTTCCAGTCGCGGCCTGGTGTCCTCCAACCCAGGACAGTCCTGGGGCCTTGGGGAGGACTGGCAGAGGTCTGGCTCCTGACACAAACCTCACCAGTCCTCCACAGGCTCCACGGGGTCCACCTCCCCACCCCTCGGCCCAGGAGCTGTGGGGACAGCAGCTGCGTGGGCGGTGCTGACCATGAGCCCTGGGCCTCAGGCGGGCCCGGCCACTGCTTGAGCGGGAAGCCAAGGCTCAGAGTGGCAGCAACACGGGCCCACCCTCCCTGAGCCTCAGTTTCCCCATCTGTCAGCAGATGGCCGCTGACAGCAGCACCCCAAGGGTTCCCCAGCTCTGGAAACTCCGGGGCCCGGAGGTGAGGCTGGTGGGTCAGGAGGGAGGAGGCAGTGGCTTCCCAAGACGTCTAGGTGGGCTCAGCCTAGGAAGGAGGAGTGGGGTCTACTCCACCACCAGCTGCACCCCCAACCGGGCCTCAGTGGCCCCAGTATCCTGCCACCGGAGTCCCAGCATGCCTCGGGGCTCAACGCTCCTCCTTAGTTCCCCTGTCCCCAAATCAGGAGGTCCTAGTTTCCCTGAGGGGGTAGCAACCCTCCACAGGGTGGGGGGCTTCCCAAGCACAGGAGCCAGCCTAGGGGGTATTGGTGAGGTGCCCAGGACTGCCCCCCTTGCGTGGGCTTTCTTGGTGAGGGTCTGGTGTGGAGGCCTTCCCCAGCACCATGCTGGGCACAGCGATGGGTGAGCTAAGCCACCCTGTGTTCAGTACCCCAGCCGTGCGGGCCTGGTGCTCCCTGATACCATTCCCACAGCAAGGACACCACAGAGGCAGCTCCAGAGGGGTCCAGTGCTGCCTCCTGCCTCAGTTTCCTCCTCAGTCACCCGCTGCTGCCCCCACCCCAGCAGGACCTACCCTGTGGGAACTGTCCCTCTGCCCACTGCCCCTCTTCCTCGGTGCCCACCAGGACCCAGAGCAGGGGGGTCCTGGGGAAGGGCCCCCGCTGCGTAGAAACGGCAGCCTGGGCTCGGACCCCTGCATAACCTTCTGCTGAGAAGATAATTTCTTTCCAAGCCTGTGTCAAACTTGAGGGGAACAAAGGGGCTTTTGTGCAGGCCCCGGGTCCACCCAGCGGGGCTGGGCATTGCCCTGCAGACGAAGCCCTGCAACGACAACCACCACAGGAGGTCTCCAGGCCGCGCCTTCCCCCGTCCAGGATCGCTGTGCCGAGAGCACAGAGTGCCGGCCTTTCTTCTCCCTTGCATCCCGGCGCAGACGGGCGCAGGGATGGAGGGGCCGTCATGCCTGCAGCCGGAATGCCCCGTCACCGGCAGCTGAGCAGAAGGGCTAGGCGGAGGCAGCTGACTTCCTCCAGGCTGGGCAGGCCTGTGACCCAAAGTCCTGAGATTGCAGTAGCACTTTGGAAATGTGAAAGAAACACACACACACATACACACCACACACACACACCACACACACACATCACCAGGAGCCCCTCCGGGCAAGGCGCCCGCAGACAGCTCTGCCCACGTTGCCTTTCCTAGTTAATTTATCCCCTGCCTCCCTCAGTGGGAGCCACTGGTCACTCCATCCCAGCCATTGCCCGCCTGCCCCGGGGGAGCTCTGTGTCCTGGGGCTGCAGCAGGCAGGAGGCAAGCGCAGCCAGGCCCGGCCTCCCCTTGGAGAGGAGAGGGCGTCGTGCGGACCGGGATTGTGCCAGTTTCTCTTCGTGCTGGCCCTTCTCCTGCAGCCACCCTGAGCTTGCCAGGCCGCTCCTGACTGATCACCTGCTCCCTGTGCAGCCTGGCTGGGCTTCAGGATGCCAGGAGCCCCGAGCGCACGGCTCCGGGAACTGGATCCAGGGGCACCACGCTATGGTTCCTCATTGTGCAGATGAGGGGGTCGAGGCAGGAGAGCCCCAGCTGTGGTGGGGGGCACCTCGCTACTCCCACCAGAGTAGAGCCCCTGGGCTGGGGATTTAGCTCAGCTGCAAAAGCACCTGCCTGGCAAGCGCCAGGTCGTGAGTTCAGTTCCCGGTACCAGAGAAAAACCAAAAACCAGAGTAGAGCCCCTCCCGCTGGCCCCAGGGCGCCCTTTGGTGTGGGCGCACGGCGGAGGCCCAGTAGAGCCACACCTTGGGGGCAGCCGGAGCAGGCTCCTGGGTCTTCCCAGCTCCTCCTGCACCCTAAAGGACGGTGCTAGCAGAGTTGCCCCTGCCAGTTTCCCACAGCCAGGACTTCCCAGTGAGGTTCGTGTCCTTCCCCGCTGATCGAGCCGCCCTGTCCCGGTGTCACCACCCTGTGCCTCCTGAAGGCCCCAAGCACCTCAGCACACACGACACAGGTCACCACTGTAATGCTTCCAGGTGCACAGTCCAGGGCACCGAGCATTGCTGCCCAGCTATCACCCCCCACCCCACCCCCGCCAAGCCTCTGCATCTTCCTAGACTCTGTCAACCCGACTGGGGACAGAGCCTTACCCACAAGGGTCCTGCTGGGTCCTCTTCTTCCTCATCTAGCCCATCAGCCAGGGATCTCGAAACAGGGTCACAAATGGTGTCCCCTGTGTGAGCCCTTCTGGGCCTTTCCACAGTGGCACTATCCAGTCTCAACTTCCTTACGGAAGCTGGGGGTCCAGAGTGCCAAACCTCACTGCCCATGGCTCCTGCTACTCCTGATAACCACATCTGCCCACTCTCTGCTTCCTGGAGGCACCAAGCACCTCCCTACCACAGGGCCTTTGCACACCCCTCTCCTGCCCCTCAGGTCTCTTTATGGGGCACACATGGCTTCTCCAGGTGATGCCCCCCTGTGGGCTTGGTGCAAGCATAGGGCAGCTGCAGGGAGCCCCAGGGCACAGCCCAATGCCCACAGACTGAACAGGAGGAAGGGAGTGAGTGCAGTGCCTGGGTCCCCCGGCTGAGGAACAGAGGGCCAGCCCCCTTCCCAAAGCCCCTGCCCGCAGGAGCCCTAAGGATCCCACACAGCTGGCTCGGGTCCTGTGGGGACAGCACGGGCTGCCCAGGGGCACCCCCTGCCACCAGGGCCCTTTCTGCCCACCCCTCTAGGGTCCTGGGCCTTGGGGGCCGTGCAGACTGCCCCAGAGGAAATCCTTGAATTTTCTGAGGATGAATGGAAACAGACTGCTTCTTGTTTATTTCCTGGTGATTGTGGAGGGGTGGGAAAGGGGCTCCTCCGGGTTGGGTTAACTCTTCCTCCTCTGGTTTCATTGTCCCCTCCTGCCAGGCTCCTCAGAGCTCCCGGCGCCCAGGACGCTCTTCTGAAGCAGCCTGGGGTGGGGACAGGGGCTGAAAGAACACAACTAAAACAAAGCCAGCAATAAATGCGTCTCTAGCGATGGCGTCTGAGAACCAGGAAGTGGCCTCCACGCTGGGTGTGGGCCAGGCCCGGGAATGGGGGAGCCCCAACAGCCAGGCCTGGCCAGGGAGGGGCCCGGCTCCCGCCCCCTGCGGCCGGGAGGAGCCCTGATAAACCTGCAGGCTGGCGCTTCGCTTCGGGGATCCTCGGCTGGGGGCACCGCAGCAAGTTTTTCCCATGACCTCACCGGAAGGGCTGACCTGGGGAGCTCCCAGCTGGCTGACGCCTGGCCTCAGCCGTGTCTCCCTCCAGACAGGAGGGGCTGGGGCACGGGGAGGCCGGGGATGCAGACCTCTGTGCCGGGCATCCCAGACCCTTCATGCCCACCTGCCAGGCAGCGGGCCGCCCAGCATCAGCCCAGCCTCCCCGTGAGCCAACCCCAAAGCCGGACTCGCTTCAGAAACAGCCGAACCCAGGGCTGAGGCCAGGGAGGCCACGCCCACCACACTGAGCCCACAGCTGGCTTCCTAGACAGACCCCACGGAAAGGGCCATTGCACGGGGAGAGGACTCAGCTCCCGCGGCGCCGCAGGCTCACTCCTGTGCTCTCAGCCCCTCCCCCAGTACTAGCTGAGGGGGCCGCTGCAGGAAGTGTGACCGGCAGAGTGACCGGCAGGCCACCCGCCCCCGCGCCCTGGTTCTCACAGCTCGGCATGGCGGAGACTCCCACGCACCCTCTCTCTGTGACCCCTCCGCTCCTCCTGGCTCCCACGGGCCCCACCCACTCCAGCCTGCTGGAGGCACCAGCCAGATGTTGGGCCCAGCCAGATGTCTGGGCCATCTCCTGTGGAGAGGAAGCAGCTTCTCTGGGGCTTCTCGCAGAGCCAGTGGGGCAGGCAGCACACAGACCTGTGCCAAGGCCTGGGACATGGAAGCTCTCAGAGCCCTGCCGTGGCTCGGAGGGGGAGACAGGCCCAGGAGGCCTGGGAGGACCTTTCCTGGAGGTGGGGTGCAAGCCCCCTTCCGGCCAGGCTGCTGTGACCTCAGCATCTCCAGCCTCCCAGGCCTGCCTGGTCACGGGGGCTGGACACCGTCCAGGGCATGGATGTGCATAGGGTTGGCATTGCGGGCTGGGTCAAGGGGGCTCAGTCTGGCCAAGCTTCACCCCGAGTTACCCCAAGCACCCACCAGGCCCCCTATGAGTCCTGTGAGGACTCCTCCAGGAAGTTCCTGAGCCACAGACCTCGATGACAGCCCCACCCACCTGTCCCTGCACACGCACAGACACCCCGGCAGGTTCACGTATGCATGTACACGCATGCATGCACGCACGCACGCACGCACGTACACATGTGCACACACCTAGTATGCATGCACAAGCAACGCAGCCCATGAAGATCACACACATTAACACACTCACACTTGGCTGCACATGCGTCCCAACAGGTACTCAAGTGTGCACGCACATGTACACCTGGACACATGTGCACATATGGACACAAGCATGCACGTGTACACACGTACACACTCACTTATACTTGAGTGCAGGTACTCAGGCTCACCAGGACTCCTCGTGGCACACACACGGGCGCACACACATGCACATCTGAAGGCCTTTCCCCACCAGCTCCACTAGGGTGCCAGGTGACAAGCTCCCTCTGCACACGGCCCGCCCACACCTTTCCTATACTCCTTTGCGCTGGGAGAGGATACAGAATCCCTCAGACCCAGCAGGGAGTCAAGCAGGGCTCAGCCAGAGCACAGAGGAGCCAGGAGCACGGCCCCAGCCCGCCCCTGCCTGGAGGGACGGGGAGGCAGCAGCCCAGGGACCTGGGGTCTGGTGGAGCCTCCGCCGCCTGACGGGCTGGACGCGTGAATGGTGAGAATGCATGCATGCAGGAGGGAGCGAACGGGCTGCTCAGGTCTGGCTCCTGGCGAGGAGGAGTCTTCGTCCACCCAGCCCCTGGGAGGAGCTCTTGGGGGAGGGGCCTTTGCGCGGGTGCGTGCGTGCGTGCGTGCGTGTGTATGCGCGCGTGCATGTGGGGCCATGGGCTCAGTGTCCCCCTGTGGGTCTGGGCAGTGGCACGTGGGGCTGGACGTGGGGCCAGCTCCTAGGAGCCTCTGGAGCTACGTGGCTCTGCAGGGGTGATACGGCAGGGGCCCCAGGCCCCACCCCCCCTTGAAGGCACAGCATCTGCAGGATGCGCAGCCTGACCCACCAGCCTAGAGAGCCCTAGGCCTGGCAACTGTCCCCCTGTCACCTGCTCTGGCCTGAGGATGACCGTGCAGCTTTGTCCACCCAGGGCCCTGCACTGTCCCTAGCTTATTTATACAACCCTGGTCACTGCCCTCAGCTCAGTCCTCTGAGGCCCCTGGGGTCCCTTGTCACCCACAGAGGCCTTGTCTCCTAGGGGATCGAGTCCTACTCACCTCACTGGGCTGGGTGCAAAGAAGGTGGAGGCTCCCGTAGAAGGAGGGAAGGAAGGAAGGAAAGAAGGAAGGGAGGAAGGAGGAGAGGTGGGGAGGCGGGAAGAGACCCTCCTCGGCTGGGAAGAGCCGGGGAAGTAGGGGCGGGGCTCAGGCAGGGCGGCTGGCCCACACCTCGCTCTCCCCCAGGGCTCCTGGGGACACCTATCTTCCCAGCCCACACCACCCCGTACCCATCCAAGGCTCTGGTTCTGCCTCCTGCTGTGTCCTGTGTCAGGACGGCTGAGGCCACAAAGCAGAGGGAGTTATCTCCACCGTCACCCAGGGTCTCGGGATGGCTGACCATTTGCTGGAGGGGCTGGGCCAGCTGTCACCAGTGGGAGGAGGGGCAGAGACAGAGGGACAGGGGTGTAAGGCTGGCATCCAGCCCTGCCCCCTCTGGGCCTGCCTCAGTTTCTCCTCCTGTACACAGGTTTGTGGACATGGAGGGCCGTGATCCCCTGGCCACTCCTGTTGCCCTTGTCGGTGACCCTGTGACCTGGCACACGGGAGCAAGTGATCAGCCCGCAGACCCGTGGGAAGCAGTGTGAGGTGGAAGGAAGGCTGGCTCCAGCCAGCCCAGGACAAGGGTGGACGGACGCAGGGCCCCTGGGGGGAGCCATTGTCAGGCGGCTGGGGAGGAGGCAGGGGGGATGTAGCCGGGAGCAGAGGCGTGGCGGGGCCATGGCCACCCTGGAGACCAGCACCTCCCTGGTCAGCGGCAGCGGCCATCAGAAGAGCACAGTGGCTGAGTCCCTGCTGTGTGTGGCCACTGATCCCACCACAGCGTGTGCCCGCCCTGGCACCTGAGACTCCCTGCTGGGGGCCCTGACTGGCCAGGGGTGGGGTCCTGGGATGTGGGGGCCACCAGGAAGCTCCTGGCCATGCCTCAGAGATGGGATGGACACGATGCCCCTGAGGACATCTGTTTTTGTTGTTTTTTTTTTTTTCTTCTGGTACCAGGAATTGAACTCATGGCCGTGCACCTGCCAGGCAGGCGCTGTGCCGCTGAGCTAAATCCCCAGCCCCTTCCCCTGAGGACATCTGGCTTGTGCCCTCAACATCCTCCCAGAAAATTTGATGACCACTCCGAGCTTTCCGGGCTGCCATGCCACAGTGAGTACCCAAACTCATCACTGCTCAGCTCCGGAGGCCAGCAGCCTGGAGTCCAGGTGCGGCAGGGGTGCCCAAGGCCCAGGACCTGTCCCTCCCCAGCTCTGGCATGGCGCTGCCCTGTCCATCCGGCATCCTCTCTGGCCTGCGACTCTCGGCTACACAGAATGACAGGCATGAGGTCAGGTCCTCTAAGCTCAGGGTGACCTCATCTCAGGGTTAGCCAGTCACACCTGGGACACTTATGCCACTTGGGGGTCCACACTGAGGTTCCAGTGGACACAGCTCAGCCCAGTGCTGATACCACCAGCCCTCAGCCCAGCACAGGACACCGGGGTGAAGGCCGCCAGCCCCAGGGGCCACCTCCGGGTCTCAGCCACCTGCAGTGGGCTTGCTGGGGACAGTTCGTGCGAGGCTGGGCAGGATGGTGCTAACGGCTCAGCCAGGGTTCTGCGCAGCGTGTTCTCTGGCGGCTCGCGGTGGCCGCCCTCCCATGCAAACATGGGGGTCTCGGGGCCCCAAGGCCAGGTGCCGGGCAGTGGATAGTGGTGGCCACAGGCAGGGCCAGGCTGGGGCACGGAAGGAGACACCTCCTGGGGCCCAAGGGCCTGGGAAGGCTGTGGCAGGTGTGTCCCCAGCCCCCGAGGTGCGGCCAGGCCTGGGCTAAGGTTTCCCGAGCTGGTGCCACGGTGGGCCGGGCCTCCCTAGTGCGGCCGCCTGCGGCCCGGCGCCCAAGGCCCTGCAGAAACGTCCTTTGTTGGCCACACAAAGCAGCTTTGAGCCTGGCCCTTATCTCCGGCCGCAGTGAGACGGGACACCGCAGATCCAGCGGAGCCGCTGGCCGGGCTGACAGCCCCCGGGCCAGGGACAGGGAGCGGGTGGGGCGGGCGGGGCGCCTCTCCCACCAGGCCCACAGGGGCTCGGGAGGGGTGCATGAGAGGCTCCGCAGGTCAGGGGGTGTCAGATCCACGCAGATGGGCTCAGGCTTACACGAGTGTGGCAACAGGCCCAGGCAGACACACAGCACACGCAGGCACAGGTGGACGCAGACTTACAGGTAGGTGCAGCAGGCACAGGTGGGCACAGGTGGGCACAGGCAGGCATAGGTGGCCACACTTGGGCACAGGCAGCACAGGCATGCCTCCCTGGGTTGGCCAGGATGGCAGTGGGGTCCCTGCTCAGTGACGGTGCCCAGGGGGTCAGGCCTGCTGCTCCTTGTCCTGCCTAGATCTCTCTGCAGACAAAGCCCGTGGCTCTGGGCACCTGGAGGGCACAGCCAGGTCCTGAGGTGCCCCAGGGAGGTTGGATGCTGTGCCCATCTCACCTCAGGCCCTCTGTGGGCAGCACTGGCCAGGACAGACCCGTGCAGGGCAGTGGAGCATCTTCAGTGGCCTTCCCCTGTGACAGCTCTGCAGGTCCTGGGCCTGCGCTCAGCCTCCAACCCGTGCCCAGCCCCGTAGCCCCCCCTGCTGCACACGGACTTAGCAGACACTGCTGAATGACAGACACGCAAATGAATGAAGGGCACGGCCGGTGATGAGGGAGGTGAGACGCGGCAGGCCTGGCTGGCGACAAGCTGCTGAACCACCGTCCCCGAGGTGTGAGGTGCTAGGCAGACACTGCCCTGCTTGGCCCAGATCTGAGCTGCAGAGGGGACAAGCTGGTGACCGGTGGAGGTCCCTTTGCTCTGAGGGTCCCACTGCAGGCTGTCAGTGCCCATCGGGGGCAGGCCCACCAGCAGCCCCATGGCAGGCTGGAGCCTGAGGCCCAGGTTCGTCCCCAGAGGCAGCTCCAGCACCCACCACACCGCCCACATCCTGACCCGGATTTTTCTGGTCCCATTCAGAGCCCTTCCCGCAGCACAGCCCTGGGGCCCGGCCAGCCCACCGGGAAGGCTGCCCGTGACTCTGCAGCACCCCCACATGGGGTCCCACAGCCAGGGCTCCCATCACGACCCCCTGACTTTCCCACAAGCACTTTTGGCATAAAAGTGGCAGCACCAGGATGTCGACTGTGGTCAGCCTCGCTCTGACCCCCGGCCGAGGGCCTGGCAGCTGTGCCCGGACATCATTTCCCTAGCAGAGGTGGCCCTGTCCTCAGCTCAGTGGGCAGCCTGTGGCCCAGCCGAGGTGTCACTGTGGAGTGGAAGGTGGCCCTGCCACTGATGGGATGTGGGGCAGTGGGGCCTCTTCCTGGCCACCCTGCACGTGTCCCGGTCAAGGGCTTTGAGGGCACAACATCTACAGGTCACCCAGGCCCCCCTAGGTTCCTTCACTGCCAAACTGGTCACTCCAGCCAAGCCCCTCCCTCCCTGAGGACAAGAGGGCACCCGCCTTGGAGCCTCAGTGTCCCCAGGTACACCCCAGGGACACCAGCAGGGCACCAGTCAGGCACTTGGCATCTGCAGTGTGATTAGTACCATAGCAGTGATGCCATGGGAGCATCAGCCTCAGTCACAGAGGTGGTGGCCCAGGCCCGTCATGCGGACCATTTCTTTCTTTCTTTTTTTTCTGTCTTTTTGAGACAGGGTCTCGCTATGCAGTTCAGGCTGACCTTGAGCTCACTTTGTAGCCCAGGCTGGCCTCGAACTCTCAATGATCCTCCTGCCTCAGCCTCCCGAGTGCTAGGATTACAGGCGTGCACCACCATGCCAGACTGGGGTACCGTTTCTTTAGATGCAGCGTGGGCTTCCCGTGGTTCCTGGAGGACTGTGGACACGTTTCAGTCTGGGAAATCTGGTGAGGCCTGGGTGGCACCAGTGCCCAGCTGTGGAGCAGCTTCGGGGCTCCGGCACCACCACTTGTGTGCAGCCACTCAGCAAGCGTCTGTGGTTCTGGCGCAGGAAGAAGCTGAGGTCGACGCAGATCTGCTTCCTGGCGCTCACCTGGGCCAGCGGACAGGGAGGCCGGGCACAGCCGGGGCAGGAGCCGGTTTCTGCAGCCAAGGGACCGAAGTGGCACTGCGGCGGAATGTGGCACTGGGAGGTGTGGCCTTTGCTGCCCTTGGTGCTGA
The DNA here is from genome assembly GCF_000276665.1 of Chinchilla lanigera. Classification (NCBI taxonomy): domain Eukaryota; kingdom Metazoa; phylum Chordata; class Mammalia; order Rodentia; family Chinchillidae; genus Chinchilla; species Chinchilla lanigera. The sequence goes on from NW_004955513.1 coordinate 4,203,555, forward strand.
GGGGTCCTCCTCACCCTCGGGGCCCTCTGCTGGGGACAGGGTGGCTCTGTGGGTCCCAGCTGTCCCTCGTCCTCGAGTCACGGCTGTCCGAGGAGCCGCGGCTGCCATGTCCAGGACCAGGTGGCTCCCAAGGCCAGCTACATGGTGGAGGCTCCTTGGGGCCTCAGCACTGACCGTGCCGGCCCCAGACAAAGTGACTGCTGGGGGCTGGGGAAACAGCTCAGTAGCACAAGTGCCTGCCTGGCAAGTGCAAGGTCCTGAGTTCGATTCCTGGTCCACCACCCCACAAAAACAAAACAAAAAAAATCAAAGTGACCGCTGGGCCAGATGCAAGCCGGAAGTCATGGACAAACCCAGAAGTGGCAGGAGAGAGCAGCGGGCATCATTGTCTGCCCAGCATAGTCCCAGGTAACAGCCTGGCTCCACCAAGCCTACAGGCACCAGAGCACCTTGCAGACCACCTTGTGTTCTTGTTTTGTTTGGTTTGGTTTTTTGTCTTTTTGAGACAGGGTCTCACTATGCAGTTCAGGCTGGCCTTGAGCCACTTTGTAGCCCAGGCTGGTCTCGAACTTGCAACAATCCTCCTGCCTCAGCTTCCCGAGTGCTGAGATTACAGGTATATGCCACCACGCCTGGCTGGCAGACCCCCTTGTGACACTGCTGGCCTTGTGGGGCAGTGCTGGCCGGTTCCCAGGCCGTCCTCCACCCAGTCAGGATACCACTGCCCCCACCTCCGCCAGGGTCAGGGCCTGCCTAGCAGTCCTCTCCGCCCCTCACGCACCCCGTGGTCCCTTAGCCCTGGGCACCTTGGTCCCCAGCTACTTCCCATGCAGGCCTCTGCAAACAGTTGCTCTGTTAAATCCCCAAATTACCTCTTTCAAGCCCACCACCTGTTTATTTTTTGCACTCTGGCTAAAATGACTGTGCCTCGCCACTGAATCGATCAAAAGAAAACGAAGCATCTCGTCTATTAATGTCCACAAGGCATTGGACAAAATGCAGCAAAATTCTTAATTTAAAAAAGCAAAGTAAAATATGATGAACAACCGCCTTTCCATGACATCGAAGGTTTACCTTAGTCCCAAACTAACTTCCTCCCTTGTTTTTTGAGACAGGGTCTTGCTATGCAGTCCAGGCTGGACTTGAACTCACTTTGTAGCCCAGGCTGGCCTCGAACTCTTAGTGATCCTCCTGACTCAGCCTCCTGAGTGCTGGGATTGTAGGTGTGCGTCATCACACCTGGCCCAACTTCCTCCTGAGTGTGGAAATTCTAAAGGGGATCTGTTCACATCAGCCCCAGGCTGGGCACCGCTGTGAGGTGCCAGGCAACCCAACTGAGGGAAGAAAGAAATATGATTATAAATCCTGGGAAAAGAAGAGGCAGCAGTGTCATTGTTTGCAGAGGATTTCTGCAAATACCCAGAGAGCCAAACGCCTTCAGGAGAGAAGAGAATTCCCACAGTGGCCTCGAGGAAATTCACACAGGACCTCAAAACCCTTCCTCTCTGCCTGTCACCTTTCCCTGTGAGACGGGAGAAAAGACTCACTACAAAAATCAAGTCATCTTAAGAAGAAGCCCAGGCACACACTGAGAAAGCTTCAATTCAGCAGAGGGACATAAAGGAGAAGTGGTTATTTACTGGAAATCAAACTCAGGACTTTGTGCTTGCCAGGCAGGTGCGTGTGCCACTGAGCTACACGCCCAGCATTAAGGGGAGTTTGAACACTAGAAAGGTGTGACTTGTACAATAAAGACATCCATTCTCTTAAATAAATCTAAAAATATCGCGCTTCACTTTTAAAAATTAAGATCCATGCAAAAAAGAAACAAGCAAATCCAACCAAAAGAGTTCTGAAAGGGTTGGGGATTTAGCTCAGCAGCACAGTGCCTGCCTGGCAAGCGCAATGTCGTGAGTTTGATTCCCGGTACCAGAAAAAAATCAAAAAACCAAAAACAAAGAAAAACAAAAGAGTTCTGAAATGAACAGGTGTGTTTCAATGAGGATTAGGCTTGGTTGTGTATTACAGGGACCCAATTTCAGAGCTTCAACGGACGGGTGTTTATTTTTCCTCCTGTCAGAGCCCAACCCTCCTGTTGTGTATCTTCCATTCCAAGTCTGCCTGGTAGGCCAAAGTGGCTGCTGGGGTGCCAGTCATCACTCTGGTTCCAGGTAGCTGGAATAGAAGTAGTCATGCTGCCCTTTACAGGAAGTCATGCGCCCTTTACACACACACACACACACACACACACACATACTCATGCATGCACACATACTGCAAAATGTGGTCTGGGCCCCCACTCTGCAATAGAGGCTGGAAGATGCACGTAGTTTATGCTTTGCTGCCTCAAATAAAATTAGGTTACAAAAGACGGGGAGAGAAGAAGGTCGTGCAGGTTGGGGTGTGACATCTCACTGCCAAAGAGAGAGGAGGGTGTCTTAGTGACAGTCCTCATCGCTGGAACAAAATACCTGCCAGCCACAGCTTAGAGGAGAGGTGTGCTGTGGCTCACAGCCGTAGTCCATGCTCAGCAGCTCCAAGGCAGGAAGGTGGAAGGACTTCGGCGGAAGACATCTGCTCTCCTCACTGAGGCCAGGAAGTAGAGTGGGAAGGGCGGGGCCGGGAGCAGGCTGGGCTGTTCCGGGCCATACCCAAGGCCCGCCTCTTCCAGGCAGACCCCGCCTCTTCCGGCCAGGCCCCGCCTCCTAACCCCATGCCCTGGCTCACGCATGGCCAGCAGGGGCATGAGACAGGGGAGCAGAGAAGCCAGCTTGTGGACACTTGGGTTTAGCATTCGACAAGGACGGAGCTTCAGCATCATGGGCACAGTGGGTCACTCACGATCTCTTATCTGGGCACCAGGTGGCATCTAGAAGAATTAAAGGTGGATCTGTATCTCGCACCTCATTCCAAGTTAATTCCAGATGGCTCCAAGGTGTCACCGAAAGAAATCAGGCCACACAGGCCAGGGGGAGAAGTGTCACACTCGAGGAGGGACCTCCTCTAGCAAGACACGAAGTCCAAAAATCCAGTACTCAGAAATGACTTTCAATGAATTCAACCACATAGAACAAACATTCTGAATAGCAAAAACCACTTTAAGCAAAGGCCAAAGTCTAGCATTTAGCAAAACGGAGGGAAAATATTGGCGAACTATAAGTCAGACGGCCGAGTCCTCTCACATGTAAAGAGGGCCAACAAATCAATAAAAGTTCGTCCCGTTGGAGGGAAAATGCAGAAGCCAGGGATCACAACAGAGGCCACAGGATGGACGTCAGACGGCGCTTAGCTACTGCGGGGTCCCGGGAGACCGGGAGCGTGGGTCCCTTTCAGATTGACAATGGCTCTGCTCAGCCCGGAGGCAGTGGGCACACGGGACTCCCACTGCCTGCTCTCCCAGCTGTAAACTCTTGAGGAAGTTTGGCAAAATCTCCCCTGTGACCCACTTCTGGGGTCCGTTGGTGGGCAGGGCTGGTTGGGGATACGGAGGGCCAGAGAGGGGACCTTGTCACCCACGGGGACATGCCCAGGACCGGCCCACGGGACACTGGTCAGGCAGCCACCCTTGGAGGGTCGCAGGCCCTGGTGGGCCCAGGAAAGCTGGCCTCGCCTGTGCTCTGGGCCTCGCTGAGTGCCCCATGGGGAGTGCTCCTGTCTGTCGGAAGCGCAGGACAGAGAAGCCGACGGGGTGGGGGCAAGGGGCCAGGGTCCTGCCAAAGCCGGGCAGCGAGCAGGTGTGGCTGGGCCGGAGGACCCGGGCAAAGGCGGGGAGGTGTGAGGCCCCACGCTCACTTGTCACATGTAGCCGACTGTTTGACCTTGACCCTCTCTTCTCAAAGTCAGCCCTCAGCCTGCAACGGCATGGGGTGACAGTTGAGGGCAGATGGAGACAGTCCTTTGTGCTAAGGGCCACGCTGTGCAGAGGCAGGCCCAGAGAAGGGCACCCGGAGCTCAGGCTCTGCCCCACGGAGGGAGGAGTGGGGCCGAGGGGCTGGCAGGAGTCATGCTGCTCATTAGCTTCTCATTTGCATGACCATTCACCCTGCCCTGGTCATTAGCATCTCATTTGCATGGCCATTCATTCTTTCTCCCGGCAGTAGCCTCTTCCGCAGCAGAAGGGGAGGGCAGGCCTGGGCCCAGCTGCCCCTGCCCAGGGAGGCACAATGGAGTGGGCTGGGGTCTGGGCCTTTAGGACCATTGTGTGTGAGGCCCTGCGTGTTTGCATAGAAAGTGTCTGGGCCCAATGGGGCACAAGAATCCCAGGAATGCTGCCTGAACGGGGGGTGGGGAGGTGGCTGGACCCCCAGGAGCCGTGTTCCCCAGCCCTGTGCAGCCTGGGCAAGTTAGGGCAGAGGGTGGGAGAGTAAGAGTGGCCGGATTTAAGGACCAAGCAACTGCCCCCGGGCCACCAAGCACAGTGGTCCAGGTTGTGCGCTGCTCAGCTTGAAGGAGCCCCTCTGACGTGGACAGCTGTAGGTTTCAGCAGTCCTGCCACACTACCTCCTCCCAGCCACCCTGGGGCTTAGGGAGCACAGGAGAACCGTCCTTAAAGGACCCCCACGGCTGGGCGTCGGGAGGTGGGGAGGAGGGGGACTGGCACTGAGGAGCTGCAGGGAGGGGCTCTGCCTCGCTGGGGCTCTGACCTGTGCAAGGTGACCACTGGTGACCCCCAGCAGCTACGAAGCCCGCAGGCGTCACAGGGCGGCAGGGGCCGGCTGGTGTCACGGCTTGGGGGATATCTTGCAAGGGAGAATAATACAATACAGGACACATATTTTACAAGATTATTTATAATAGTCACCCAAAGAACGGTATACAGAAGAGTGCAGGAAGTCTGTCCATACACTAAGACCAAGGAATCCAGCTGAGGGCCTGGATCCCACAGCCATGTCCTGCATGAGTCCAGCTGAAGACCTAGAGCTCATAACAATGCCTCCCACGAGCCCAACTGGAGGCCCAGAGCCCACAACATCTCATGCAGGCCTGTTTCACAGATCTGCACTGGGAAGGCCCAAAGATCAGTGGTGGAATCTAGGAAGTTTGTGCCAGTGGGGTGAAGGATCTGTGCCAGCAGGCTGAGGGATCTGCACTGGAGCCAGGAAGCGACGTGCAAAGTAAGAACCAGAGCTCCCCTGAAAAGTAACCCAGCCATCCTCACAACAGTGAGGTCCTGAGCTCCTCCGATGATCAGGAAAGCCGAGTTCCCGTCAGGAAAACCAACGCAACAAGCTTCTCTAGGAGACTGGGCTGTGCACCTTCTTCCCCTCCAGAGCCAGGAAGTGATGCTCAGAGTGAGGACCAGAGCTCCCCCAAAGTGAATCGAAGCCATTCTGAGTGCCCACAAGGTCCTGAGCTCCTCGGAGGATGAAAACAGCAGAGTTCATCAGGAAAGCCAGCACGACAAGCTCCTCCAAGAGAACCAGCAGCTCCTTACAGCCTCTCTCTGCCCTCAACAGCCTCACTTCTTCTTCTCCAGTTCTGCCTCTTACGCCCCTGCAACAATCCCCAGGTGGGCCTCCCACACCCAGCACCACGCTTACTCAGTTCATCTGGGGGTTGTAAGTTGACCACGAGCTGTCAATCCTCTACAGCGGGGAAGTGGAGAGTCAGGAGCTGAGGAGGGGACCCCAAGCCTGAGGCCTCTCTTTACCCCAGGGTCGGCGGCCCCCTGAATCCACTGTCTGCAGGTGACCTCGAGGGCCACAGTGCAGCATTGCTCCTGTCACACGGTAGGCATGGGAACACCCACAGGGAGGCATGTCCACTCCCAGGAGGGCAGGGAAACTGAGGCACAGGAGCCAGGGGCCTTGCCAGGGACACTGAACAAGGGAGGGAGGCCAGGGCAGGGGGCAGCGCTGGTAAAAGGAGTTCGGGGGCCAGAAGAGGCTGGGAGCGTGAGGACTGAAGATCGTCAAAGGTCTCGGTAGCCTGGGGGCCTCGGGGTGCACCCTGCCCCCATCCCCGAGTCTATACTGACCTCAGCCGGGGGCCTCGGGGTGCACCCTACCCCCATCCCCGAGTCTATACTGACCTCAGCAGGGGGCCTCGGGGTGCACCCTACCCCCATCCCCGAGTCTATACTGACCTCAGCCGGGGGCCTCGGGGTGCACCCTGCCCCCATCCCCGAGTCTATACTGACCTCAGCCGGGGGCCGCTCTTTGCAACCCCTGCCACAACCTACGCAGCGCCGCCCTCGCCCACCCCACAGGCTGGGAGGAGGGGCAGTGCCATCCCAGAGGAAGCTAGCTCCTGCTGAGCCAGGCCCAGGGCTCGAGGGGGCTGCAGCCAGTCAGGAGGGCTGGAGGAATATGGGGTCCCCCAGTGCACACAGGTGGGCGCACACAAAGGCACACAGGTGTATTCACTCCTGCACAAACGTGCGAAGGCATATGCATGCACACACCTGCACACACTCACTCATGCAGGAACACACAGGAGCCCCACCTGTGCAGCCAGGGCTGGTTCCCGGGAGCGGGGGCCGTTGAGGGTGGGCAGCAGGAAGCTGGGGAGGCCGCCGGGGCTGATGGAGCTGCACAGTGAGCATGTGCGGGTCCCAGCTGTCCTGCAGGCAGATCTTCCTGGGCCTCAAGCGTGGAGTCTGCCACCTCCTGGCCACTGGCTGAGGGGCCACCAGGCTGCTGGTGGCCGGCACCCAGGTCAGGCAGGGTCCAGGCAGCGTCTCAGCCCAGGTACCCCACCGCCCTGGTCACCCCACGGCCCTGGCCCAGCTCCCTGGGTGATGGACCACAGCAAGAAAAAGGGAGGCCTGGCCTGGGGTTAGGGTCCTGGGACAGGGAGGGGCCAGGTATTTATGCTCAGGTCCAGGCCAGCTCAGCTTCTGGGCACCCAGATGGGGCTGCAAGGGGGTAGGAGGTTGTCCAGGGACAGAGCTGCATCCCAGGCCTGCTGCAGCCTCCTCCTGCCCCTCAGAGAACACAGGCCTCTGCCAGAATGCCTCACCCTTCCCCCACCGCAGACCGGCCGCAGAGGGAAACTGAGTCAGGGCGCTCCCTTGGCACAGCTCCCTTGGCTGTACCCTTTCCATGGGCACCCCCATGGGTCCAGCTGTGATTCTGGAACATTCTAGCCACCTGCCTCTTCTCCGTGAGCCACTTCCTGCCCCAGGGACTCCTGTCCCACATACTTTATGTGAGCAAGGCCACACGCGTGTGTGTCAGCCCTGAGGGCCAGCAAGGCCTGGACCTCGTTCGCCTCCCTTCCTCCCGGGCCCGCTCTTTCTCCTGTGTCCTCTGTCTCTGCCCCGCTGTCATCAAGCCCTTGCATGGCCCCAGTAGCAACAGGAACCACCCGTTGCAGGGCAAGAAGGCTGAGGCTCAGGAGGTCCAGAGCTGGAAGTCCCAGAGCACAGAAGGGGGACAGGAGCACCCTGGAATTGGGATGCTGCCCTGGGCAGCAGCCCTGGCTCAGGGCTGTGGCAGAAAAAAAGGGCAGGCAGGACGAGGATCCAGGGCTGGGAGGAGGCCTGCCCGGGCGCGTCCCACCCAGCTGCGAGGCCAGCTTCCTACTGAGCCTCTGGATGGCTGGCACCGTGTGCCAGTATCGGGGTGATTAATGGTGAGAAAGCTGTGAGCTGCACCGGCCCCTCTAGCAGCCCGTGCATGTGGATTGGTGTGGGCTGAGCCTAGGCCACCTGCAAGACGTCAGCCCTGCTCCCCTCACATGGCTTGGGAGCTCCTCCGTCTCCAGGGAGATCAAAGGTGCAGGGGACCTCCTAGGCATCCAAAGAAGCTCCTGCTGGGGCAGTCTGGTTCTGGCTCTGCCTTCCTTTTTTATCCACGTGACTCAGTTTCCCCATCTTTATGTTTTTTGTGCGTGTGTGTCTTTTTGAGACAGGGTCTCGCTATGCAGTTCAGGCTGGCCTTGAGCTCACTCTGTAGCTCAGGCTGGCCTTGAATTCACAACGATCCTCCTGCCTCAGCCTCCCGAGTGCTAGGATTACAGGTGTGCGCCACCACGCCCAGATTCCCCATCTTTAGAACGGGCCTACGTGCTGGGGTCGTTGTGGTCATGGATCATGGAAAGTGACCCAGACCACTGTCTGCTAGTAGATCCACCCACAGGAGCCCGATCTGGCTGCCCACCACCCAAGGCCAGGCCCGGGTCCCTGTACCCTCCTCCACTCTGAGGTGAGCAGGAGTGAGAGACTGCCCGCATTGACCCTGCTGAGCCTGGGCAGGGCCTAGGAGCCTCTGTCCATGTGGCCTGTCCATGCCCAGGGGCTTCCCCTGCCCTGCTGCCCTCTGAACCTGGGATCCCAGCTCCTACAGCCAGGCAGGGCTCTGGGTCAGGGCTGAAGACCAGGCTGGCGGATCCCCTGGGTTTTATGAGCCCAGCCACCCCACCTGGAACCCAGCTGGAGCCGGTGGGAATCGGACCTCTGCTTCCCGCGGGGAAGGAGGTGGACATGGGCCCTGGCGTCTCCCTGCCTCAAATCTGCTCCTAGATGGCTTTTCCAGCTAAGTCCCCGTCCTCTCTGTCTGCAGTGAGATTTCCCACGCCCAAGGCCTCTCCGTGGCTTTTCACCCCCACCCACCCCTCTATGCGACAGGGCAGCCCCCACCTCCCTGCCTGGGCTGAGTCCGACCCCCAGGTCAAGATTAACAGGGCTGGGAGCCTCCAGCTTGGGCTTTGTTCCTGGGGCGCTGTGTGGTCCTAGGGAGTCGCTTTGAGGCACAGAGGCTGCAGATCACCGGCACGAACAGCTTCCACCTCTCAATGCTGCGGACCATCTGACAAATCTGGGGCCCCGGCAGAGAGGAAGGTCTGCACCCCTCCTGGAGCCGGAGTTCCCAGGGACCCTATGCCTGGTGGGAGTCTACACCACATGGCTCCCCCAGCACCAAGCAGTTCCCGCACCCAAAGATGGTCAGGAGGCTGGGTGGGTTTGAGACCTGGGGGGTGGATAGGAGCCCCCAGGCCTGCTGAAAGTGTCCTGGACTCCCTCATGGGAAGAATGAAGAAGGGGATCTGACAGAGAAAGCAGACGTTACCACCAAGCCAGGGCGACTTTGAGATACCACCCCCCGCCCGGCCTCAGTTTCCCACACACAGCTGGGGCAGGAGGATCCGTGCGGGGTCAGGTGGAGGGTGGGGGACCGCGGCTGAGGTTCACACAGCGGCAGTGGCAGAACCGTTACGGGCAGCTGGCTCAGTGAGGCAGGTGGACGTGGGCTCGAAGAAGCCATCATTTCCTGCCGACTTGAATATTTTGTGGAGCCTTTGACCCAGCTCTTTCCTTTCTCGCAGTGGCTTCCAGCCCCCCGTGGATTTTCCTGTTTACTGAGCCCCAGAGGCAGCCAGGGCCCGGAGATTCCACAGTTGCTGAGCCCCAGGCTGCCTGGCAGATGGGCCAGCCTGGGCGGGGTGCGTCCAGCAGTGTGGCCACCCTACCCGACCTGCCAAAGACCAACCTGTGGGAAGCCGTCCCCGAGCCCCAGGGCGGCGAGGAGGGGCCCTACTTGGGCATAGAGCCCCTTCCTGCCCTTTGAGCTGCAGGTCCTCGCGCCAGGCCTGGGGTGGTGGCTGCTGGTCCCAGGCAGCACAGGTGGTGTGGCTGGAACAGTCTAGACATTTCAACCCTAACTCCCCACAACTCCCCCATTCTGTTTCCGGTCACAGCCCCCCACCCCCGTGGCATCATCGCAGCCCCCCACACCTTGTAGTGTGTGGCAGAGGCATTGCCACATTCTGGTGGCAGAGGTAAGGCTGGAGTGTGAGGCAGGTGCCTGCACAGCCTGGTTCACAGCAGAGCAAGCTGGGACCCAGGCGTCCTCCTGCTCTGGGTTGGGGACGGTCCCAGGAGCCTTGGTGGTTCCCACGCCGGGGGGTCAGCTTTCCTGGAGAGGCTGGCATCCTGCGAGGAGACTTCCTTCCTGCGGCCCCAAGAAAAGACCTTTGCTGGGGGCAGTGCCGCCGTCCTGGAGCAGGACACAGGCACCCACGGACGGCTGCTGTCCCTGCCCCAGCCCTGGCCTTCTGCCCCGCTCCAGCCCTGAGCACTGCCTGTCTGCTGTGACCACACTGGGGGCCACTGTCCACTTGGGATGGGGTCCCCCCATGTGGCTGGGGCCCCATGCTCTGCCAGCCTCAGAGCTGTGACTGCTGTGGTGTGCAGGCCCCTCCCCGACGGCTCGGCCCAGCCCTGGGGGAGCCATCCCAGCCTGGCCACTCCCCGAAGGGAGGAAGTGTCTTCCTCCAACAGTAAACAGACTGTGGACCAGCCAGGACTGGGCACCTCTGATCCTGCGGTGGGCGAGGCCCAGGTCCCGGGCTCTGTGTGCGGAAACACCTGTTAGCCCGGACCGAGCCGCGGGTGCTGCTGCACGGCATGCAGGACGTGGGGGTGTTGTTTCCCCACGGTGGAGTGACACCGCCTGCCACCACCCACCACAGCCCCACAGTGTGGGCTCAGGAAGTAGGCACAGGGCGCCTGGGGCCTGGCTGGGCTGGGTGGGAAGGGCAGGGTAGGACCAACCTGGCCCCAGTGCCTGGTGAGGAGGGGAGGAAACGGAGCACGTCCTGGAACTTCGGACCAAGATGGCTCACGCCCTGACCGCTGCACCTGGAAGCCGGGCTCGGCACGCTGCTGGGCCGCCACAGGTCTGGCGGTCCCCATGCAGTGTCTACTGCAGGCCCAGGGCCACATACCCACCACCCGCCCACCTGCCCACTTCACCCACGGCTGCCAAGAGTTGGCCCATTCGGACCCCAAAGCTGGTGGGCACTGAGTCCTGACCCCCAGGAGGAAAGAGGGGTAAAGATTCTCAAGCTGGGGTGTGTTTGGGATCCAGGGGAACTCAGACGCTCGAGAAAAACAGCACATTCTCTCCAGAGCTGGGTCTTTCCTTTCTTATTTGTTTGTTTTTGAGATCAGGTCTCACTATATAGTGCAAGATGGCCTTGAACTCCCTATGTAACCCAGGCTGGCCTCAAATTTATGGCCATCCTCCCGCCTCAGCCTCCTGAGTGCTGGGATTACAGGCGTGTGGCACCACACCCAGCAAGAGCTAGGTGTTTCCTGAGAGCAAGTAGTGCTTGTCCTCTAAAACAAATGTGAACCTGCAATCTATACCCTACTCAGGGATGCTAAGGGCCCTGTCCTGGGACCCGGCAGCCCAGGACAGGAGTCAGCCCTCCACCCCCAGCTCCTCCACTCCAGCCCAGGGTGACACTATCTCCAGGGTCACAGCTCCCAGGGTGCCAGGCTGCCCTGTTTTTGTTTTTTGTCTTTTTGAGACAGGGTCTCGCTATGCAGTTCAGGCTGGCCTTGAGCTCACTTTGTAGCCTAGGTTGGTCTTGAACTCACAACTATCCTCCTGCCTCAGCCTCCCAAGTGCTGGGATTACAGGAGTGTGCCACCACGCCCTGCTCAGGCTGCCCTGACGAAGCCAGGACAGAGGACCCATGGTCCCGGGAAGAACAGAGGACTGGCACCAACCCAGCCTGCCTTGGGACCCCAGTCTGTGCCCTCACTCACCCTGGCCACGCAGCCCTGACCATGCCACAGGGCTGTCCTGAGAGACTGCACGACCCTGGACACGGCTCATATTGGGTTAAATTCTAATCTGTTTGGTTCCCTAAGACCGATTTAGGCCTGGGCCTCCAAGGACAGCCAGAAACCTAGTTCATCGTCAGGACCAGGGTCCTGGGGTGCAAGGGTGCACTGCCTGTGGCTGGAGCGTGTGACGGGGAGGCCAGAGCAAGGCTTGTAGACAGAAAACGGGGCTTCCCACAGTGGGCACAGAGGCCCCCCAGCCTGCCCACCCCTCCACAGGCTACCAGTCCCCACCTTGCCAGCACCTTGGACCTGCCCACCCCGTCCTCAGTAGATCCCAGCCAGTATTCCAGGCAGCCTGATTTCAAACCTTGGGGTGCTGGGAGGCCGCAGGGGAGGGGCCTGAGCCAAAGGAGAGGAGCTGGATGCCCACGTCCCCCACCACACCGCACCTCGCGACTGTTGGCGCATAGGAAGGATGGAACACAGAGGTCCTGTGAGAGTGAGGCTCTCTGCAGTGGGACCAGGGCCAGTGAGACGCTCTCTGTTTGGCTTTGTTTGAATTTTTATAACAAGAGGCGTCATTTTATTTGTGTAAAAGAAGAAGTACCATAAACAATTTTTTCCCCTAAACCGGCCTTAGATGAAAAACCAAAGTTGGTTCTCCACAGTGGAAGAGATGAAAGAGCGGAGCCTGGCAAACGGGTCGCCCTGCTGATCACAAGCGTGGCTCCTGCCCCAGGGCCCCTGTTTCAGTGCCCCCCCAAGAAGCTCAGAGGCCACCCTGGCAGTGGGGTAGCCTGGAGGGCAGCTCCCCCGTCAGGCTGCATCCCCTCGTGGTCCCATCTGTGTCTCCCCTCGCCCTCTTTAGGCCAGGGGCCCCAGGGCAGGTCCACTGCCCAACGTCAGGAGCAGCCCCCCCCCCCGCCCTTCGTGGTAGTGGGCGTTGAATTCAAGGCCTGCACACTAAGCTGCACCCCCAGTCCTTTTCTTATGTTAAAATTTGAGACATGGTCCTACTAAGTAGTCCAGACTGGGTTAAAACTTGCGAGGTGCCTGCCCCATACACGTGCACCACCATACCCAGTTAACACCTCACCTCTCTCCTCACAAGATGAGCGGACTGGAAACACGGGGACCTGGCGGTGGCCTCCCTTGCGGGGTCTGATGATGGCCTTGGCCGCCAGCCATTCAGCCTCTCTGTCACTGTTGGTGGCTCTTTGGCTGTGGAGGTCCTTTCTCTAAAATGTCACTTTTGGGGGAACCTCGTGTTATGGCTTGTGTTTAGATGCCCCCAAAGCCTCATGTGGTCATAGGTGGGGCTTTTTCAGAGGTGGCTGGACCCAGAATGTGTGATGCTGGGACTAAGGGTGGGTGGTTACTAAATCAGTCCACTTAGGGCTGGCGATATAGCTCAGCAGCGCAGTGCTTGCCTGGCAAGCATGAGGTCTTGAGTTCAATTCCTGGTACAAAAAAAAAAAATCAGTCCACTGATCAGTTTGGCACCACCCTAAGCCCAGTAACCTGGATAGAGTATAAAAGGGGCAGAAAGAAGCTGTGAAGGTCTCCGGTTGCTTTGCTGCCTTCTGCCCACCATGAATTGTTTCCCCTCTGCCTTGGAGCCAGCCAACAGGAACTAAAACCTCTGCAAACTGTGAGCCAAGTAAACCTTTCCTCCCTTAACTGTGGCCATGGGGTATTTTGCGTCAGCATCAAGAAAAGTTACTACGCCACTGGGGTGGGGGCTCCCATTCTGGCAGGGTCGGGGCTGGGCCTCCTGTCCCCTGGGCACATGTTAACCTCCGCATGGGCTCCCTGTCCTCACCTACTCTGCTTTGGATTTCCTGCCAGGACCTGGGTTGTCACTTGTCCCACCTGTGTGCTGCTAACTCCTAAGCTAGGCTAGAGCTCTGAGTTGTGGTGGAGAGCCACTGAGGAGGGTTCAGGTTGGGACCCAGTTGTGGCTCCTGGGGACACTGGGAGCAGCCAGGCTTCACAGCCAAGGATGCCAGTTGTTTTTGTTTGTTTGTTTGTTTGTTTGTTTGTTTTTTGTTTTTTGGTTTTTCTCCAGTACCGGGAACCGAACTCATGACCTTGCGCGTGCCAGGCAGGCGCTTTTGCCGCTGAGCTAAATCCCCAGCCCCCAGGATGCCAGTTGTTGATGAACATTCTCCAACTGCAGACGCACCTCCTTGCTCCACTCCTGAATCCGGGGACTTTACAGCCCTTTTAGGATAGCCCAGTTTGTAGCCCAGTAGACTCCACCTGGATGCTTCGTCCTTTCTCTGGAACCAGGGTTACAGAGGCAGGCAGCCCAGGTCTGCTTCCGCCGTCGGCTGCTGCCTTGGGTCCTGCTTGGGCTGTACGGCTGCGTGTGGGCTCTGTGTCTGGGGACAGAGCTGGAGCCTGGAGCCCACCTGCCCTGACTTCGGAATGCAGAGCTGCCCTGTAACATTGAGTGAGCGCCAGGCCCTGCTTGCACTTGGTGATTAGCAGACACAAAGATGTCATTATGTTGTTTGCCGAGAGAGAGGCCTGCCCAGCCCCGTGCCGCAGGGTGGTGGAGACAGGTGCCTGGTTGGCCTTGGGACAGCCCTGAATTCCCTCCTTCGTGGTCCATGCCCCCGGCAAAACGGTGATATTCAAAAACTACCTGTCGGCACCAAGATGGCCTTGACCCTGGAAAGAGTCCTGGCTACTGAACCTCACGAACCTCGTGGCTTCCAAGCTCAGACACCAGTGCCCTCCCAGCTCTGGAGGCCAGCAGTCTGCAGGAAGGCACAGTGAGCCCAGGCTCCATTTCACTCCTTCCTGACTGCGTCTACAAAGGGCCTACTTCCAAACAAGGCCACGCGCACAGATTCGGGGTCCCTGTCCAGCCTGTCTCTTTAGGGGGGCACCTTTAGCCCTTAACACCACACAGGCAGGACAAGTGACAACCCAGGTCCTGGCAGGAAATCCAAAGCAGAGCAGGGGAGGACAGCTATGCCCCATCCTGTCCCTGGCTGCCTGTCTCCATCCCTTCAGGATCCGTGGTTGCAGAGAAATGGCAAAGGTCAACAGGTGACAGTGAGCTTAGACCATGAGCTGGAACCCTCTTCCCCAAGTACCCGCCTGGTCCCCATGGAGAGGTACCACTCAGCTCCAAATCCAGTGACCCGCACAGCCGTGCACACACTCTGTCACTGTCGTCCTCCTCCCACACTCACGAGCCCCGCCAAGAAGGACCTTGTCCAGAGCCAGGCGTGGTGGCACACACCTCTCATCCCCGCACTCAGGAGGCTGAGGCAGGAGGATCACCATGATTTGAGATCAGCCTGGGCTACACAGGGAGTTCAAAACTAGCCTGAATTGCAAAACGAGACCTTGTCTCAAAAAGAAGAAACAGGAAGAAGCTGTCTTAGTCCCTGGCATCGAGAGCCCAGGTCAGCATCAAGGGGCCCAGGAAGGGCGGCCACACCCAGCGAGGGGCCCAGGTACACAGGCCACGGGCAGACAGGTGGGCAGCCAGGCCACTGCACCGCCGGAGCTGCCCACGTCCGGCACAGCTCCAGCCGCAGCAGCCCCCAGGCCTCGCCCACAATTTCTCCCGGGAAGCCTGGGTGGGTGCGGGGCTCACGGACTGCTGTGCGTCACGCTGCCCCCTTAGAAGGATCTCTGGGGCTCACAGTTCTGAGCACCCCAGATGTCCCCCAGGCCCGGGACCCCAGCTTCGGGAGGGAGGACCGAGCCCTCCTCCCCAAGTGAGGAGCCCTCCACCACCCTTTCTCAGCATCACCTGGGCCACAGGGACTTGGCCACCGCTGCCACGGAGGGAGGGTGTGAGAAGAGGCCCCACAACAAGCGCACGCCACCGCACCCAGCTGGCCCTGAGTGTGGTAGAGCAGACACTTGGCAGAGGGTCGCCATTCCTGGGGCAGGACCTAAATACAAGTGCCTCGCTTGGGTCCTGGGCCTCCGGGGCAAGGAGCAGCCATGGCCCTGGGGCCCCCTCCTGGTGGCAGGAAGCCCCCCACGGCCTGTGGGTTCATGTCACTCCCTGTGACAGACATCCTTCGAAGACCTTAAGTGGTGGCAGTGGTGGCGGCGGTGGCGGCAGCAGCAGCAACCATTGGAGTTGGAGACAGCGCCAGGTGGTCCTGCGAAATCTTCTCCCGGTTGGCAAGACTCGGCCCTTTTCAAGTCTGAGAATCACTGCAGCTCAAGTTTGCCAGCGAGGTGCTGCGTGTGACAGGGAGCGCGGGGGCACAGAGAGTGAGAAGTAGAGCGTGACCCCAAGCCCTTCTGGGTCCCTTCCAAGGGGCTGGCCCTTGCACATCCAACTGGTATTCACCACCAGGGTGCCTGTTTTTATTTAAATGGCCCAGAGCAGCGGCTGACTGAGCGAACATTCCCACGCCAACTCAGCAGCGCCTCTGGTTTTTGGCAATTTTTTCCTTTAGCTGTCAAGGCAAAAATATAGAAGAATTCTGGTCTTGCTTAAGGCTTGCTGGGGTTTTTGCCCTTCCCCCTGGGGACCCGAAAATAGCTCACAGATGTGCGGTACCTGCTAATGTCTGTGCTCCCCGGGCCTGCGCCAACGCAATTCCCCGCGCTCCCTGAAACCCAAACCCCGATTTCCAGGCCCATTTTCTTTTTAAGAGGGGGCTGTGAGGGGAATGTGGGGGAGGACGGAAGCGCTGAACATGTCTAAATGTGTCTGGAGCAAATTCCAGGAAACCCAGACCCCCTGAGGAGCCCCTACCCAGGACTGGGGGGTGAGGGGAGTGGGGTCTGTGCCTTGGGAAGCCATTGGTCCCTGGAAAAATTTAAATGAGCATTTACAGGGAGGGTGGGACTGCGGACTGAACCCAGAGCCTTGGCACAGAGCCACATTTCCAACTGTTTTATTTTATATTTTGAGACAGGATCTTGCTAAGTCACTAAGTGGGCCACGGTAGGCTGGAACTTGCCATGCTCCTGCCTCAGCCTCCCAGAGTGTTGGGATCACAGGCCTGTGCCACCATGCCTGGCTAACATGGACTGTTTAAAACAGAGAACTTTCTGGATATTTTTACCCCACAGAAGGAAGGAAGGAGAGAAAAGAGGAAGGAAGGGAGGGAGGAAGAGACGGGAAGGAAGAGGGAGAGGAGGCAGGGAGGGTACTGGGGAGGGCTGGCTCTTCAGTGACTCAGCCACTGGGGCTGGGCTGGGCCTGAGCCCAGGGGTGGGGCCTCACAGTTTCGGGATGCCGAGGGGAGGGGCCTCACAGTTCCGTCCCCTGGGGCCTTTTCTTTTTGGAGAAAGTTCTGAGCCACAGCAGGCACGGGGCCAGACTGGGTGTTAGGTGTTATCTCCCCTCCCCCACAACTCAGAGGGGCCCTAGGGCTCCAGCTGCTGAGACCCCTGGTCTGAGAGTAGGGCGTCAGGCAGACCCCAGGGTTGGCTGGGCTGCCACCCTGCTCAGATCCCTGTCCCCTCTACCTAATGACCATGGCGCAGCCTCCTTGCTGCCAGGAGGTATCACCTTCTGCTCTCAGCATCACCCCCATCTGTCCCTGGATGCTCCTCCACCTGAAGCCCCTGGTCTGGGCAGGCCTGGCAGCTTCTCAAGGGGACCCAAGTGGGAGTCATGGCTGGGCTCTGCCTTAAACCTCCCCTGGCCTTCACAAAGCCCCAGGGTGAGTCGTGGACCCCGAGGAGCCCAGCTCGACCCAGCCCAGGCTTCAGGCAGTTGAGGGCTCTCCTCAGAATGTCAGGGTCACCTGCTGTCATTCTTGTGCCCACACTGGGAACTATGCCCTGAGCATCAGGGACAGGCAGGTGGCTCTGAGCCCCGGCTAGCATGGTTACCCAGCCTGTGGCCACCCAACACTAGGGAGGCAGTGCCAGGCTTCCCAGAAGGGCTGTTCTGTGGCAAGGATCACACCAGTCCGGGCCACGCCAGCTGGATCTCAGAAGCTCCCCTGCTCTGGAGCTGGAACTGTCTGAGGATTTGCCCGGGCAACACTCTCCTGGGCCACTGGTTCTGGGATACCTGAGTGGGGACTGCCAGGATGGCACGCAGGCAGGTCCCTGGACAGAGTCGTGACCACATGTGCGGGCCGCTGTCCTAGAACAGCTAGGCCCAAGAAGGGCACAGGCCCCCAGGGCTGGTCAAGGCCATACTCCATTAGGTCTTCAGGAGGCCATGTGATGATCCTGAGGAGCTCCCGAGCGGGCAGGGTGGCCCTGTACCCGCATCCTCTGCCAGTCCCAGGTCAGGAACATCCATGTAGCTCTACAAGGTTGTGGGTTCAGGGGATACTGGGGATATTGGGGCAGTACCGATAGTGGTGGATACTGGGGCAGATACCAGGGCGGCCTGGGACCTCGTGTGGGTGGGAAGGCTGGGATGCAGCCCCAGCCCCACATGTAGCCTGTGTGTCTGAGCAATGCTACGGGCCATGCAAGCCACTCAGCTCTCTAGGAAATGTGCAGTCTTGTTTGAGTAGGAAAAGGCAGATAGGACTTTAGAAATCACGTAGGAGAGGGGACACCAAAGCCCCATAGTGGGCTGGCTGGTGTGTGGGCCTGACCGGAATCCAGTGCTTGGTCTCAGAGGCTGACATGCAGGCCTGGGCTGCAGCTTGGCCGTGGTGGATGTGAGGGACGCTCTCTGCTGGACGCTGCTCTGACCTCTGGCTCAAGTGGCACAGCATCTCAGATATGTTTTGTAATCAGTCTCAATGCCAGGAGTGGTGGCACACACCATAATCCCAGTACTTGGGAGGCTGAAGCAAGAGGATCACTACGAGTTCAAGACCAGCCTAAACTACTCAGTGAGACTCTGTCTCAAAAAAAAAAAAACAAAATCCTCTTCAAAGGCAGAGCCCCCTTGGAGGTCTGTAGGCTGCCAGGGCACACCCCCTCATCCCCGCCACCTCTGTGTCCCAGTGGAGTCTCCAGAGCGCACACTAGCTGCATGGGGCAGCCTCTATCTACAAGCTGTCCCTGCCTGACTGCGCCAGTCTTTCATGTGCAGTCCCGGGTGAACCCAGGGCGTGGCTCCAGCCCTGCAATCACGACCCCCTGGGCGGCTCATGCCTCTCTGCAAGCCGTCCTGCAGCCTCGCCTTGTGCAGGGTGTAGCCAGCCTAGAAGTGGACGCTGCATTCAGTGTGCTGCTAGAGGTGTGCCCTGGGCACCTCGTCCTGGCAGAAGTGACCTCCCACTATGGAGGGCTTGCTGACACGTGTTCAGCGTCTTGGGGTGCTGCCCCCCTTCCCACTGGGCTTCTGGAGCTGGGGAGTGTGCCTCCCTGTTTTCTCCCTAGCTTCCCCAGTGCCCCTGGGATGCCCACTGCCAGTCACCCGAGGCCACTGACCCAGAGATGGTGTCCAGGACAGGTCATCGTGACTGGCCTCTGGCCTGGCAGTGATGGGGGGGGGATGAAAACTCATTTGTGAATGAAAAGTTTCACACCCTCTTGCCAGGGGCCCAACCCTACCCAGGCCCAACGGAGGGACAGCCACATGGGTCCATTGCTCTGCCCTTGGCTTCTCCTCAGCTCCAGCTGTCCCCTGGGACTCCCCAGGGGCCCGTCGTGCAGGGGCTGGAGGCTGAGGCCTGTGCCCCCTTCTGGGTGAGTGCACCACCTCTGGAAGAGGAGGCCATTCTTGCCTGCTGGCAGAGTGGAGGCCACAGTGGACATGCTGTGGGCACCACTGGCACGGGGGGGGGGGGCGGTGCTCCCGCCCCAGGGCTCACTCTCTACCTCTGCTTCAGAAGGCTGAGGCCTGGCTCCCAAGCCAGGCTCAGGACAGGTACTTTTGGGGCCCCAACACGGGCAGTGGCAGCCGAGGCCCTGGGCCCCTATCCACAGGACATAGAGGGCGCAGCAGAGCTGGGAGCCTGTGAACCGCGAGGCTGCAACCCTTCCTTCTATGGAAACCGCTCCTCTGGCTGCTGCTGTGTTACATAAACATCTCTGCTGCCTTGGCGCCTCCTCTGGGGCACTGACCTGGAGTTGCTACCTCAGGCTGTGAGGAGCGGGGGCAGCTGCTGCCAGGGCCTGGACCCCATGTGCACGCTTCAGCAACAGGTGTGCCCAGAGATAAAGCTGCCCACCTCTCCCGCCTCCCTGGGCAAGGGCTGCCTCCCTGGCCTCAGGCTTCCAGTCCTTCCATTCTACCACCCAGCGCGTGGCGCCCTTAAGGCTGCCAGTCCTCCACCTCCACCGGTCCTATTGCAGGACATCCCAGGACACCAGGCTCCTGTGTGAACCCGGGTCCCACTCCAGCAGGACTGGGATGGCAGGGCGCTGTCAGTCTGTGCTCCAGTGAGCTTTGGTTGTTGCTGGGACCAGAGTAGTCATTTTGGGCACCCAGAGGTTAACCGGTTTTGGCACAGGATGCCCAAGTCTGGCGTCTCAGCGGAGAAATAAATCATCCGGAAGGCGCACGTGGGAGAGGCTGCGCTGGCGCTGCCAGCGGGTCTCTGTGACCCGCGCGCCTTTTCCGGGGCTACGTTGGGCGGCGGCGCCGGGGACAGGGATAAGACAGTGACCGCGGAGTATCCAGACGCGGCCCCTCTGGGGGAGCGAGCGATGTGTCTGGACGGCTGTCCCTTGGGGCGCTCCGTGCTCCTCGGCGGAGGCTGCAGGCAAGGGGCCACAGTCCCTCGTGTCTAGTGCCCTAGAAGTCACGGCCCAGGGTGCCAGGCCTCGTCCCTCCCGGCCCTTAAAGCCGCGGCTGCTGGGCTCCCGGGAGCCAAGACGCTGAGCCAAGGACGCACAGTCGCTGCCCAGGGCGCGGGTTCCCCGGGGTTCCCTCCCTGGGGTGGCTCAAACTTGGCCTCGACTATTCCTTCCCACGTCCCCAGCCCCAAGCTTCTCGACACGGTTTCCCTTTCCCATTTTGCCCTGGCCTCCACCGCCATTGAGATGCAAATTGTCCCCAAATGTCGCGCAGAGCGGCAACGAGGACAGATCCCTCCGCAGTCCCGGCTCAAACTTTTGGTCTCTGAAAACTTTTAAACAGGTAGTCCAGGGCCGGCAGTGCCCGAGGCCGCCAGCGACACACGGCCCCCAAACTCTGAGAGCCAGGTCCGGGACGCAACCCGCGACCTAGGAGGCGCGGGGCCTCGGGCTGGGCAGGGTTCAGGGTGCGGAGGGATCGGGGCGGGGCGAGCC
>NW_004955513.1:4224815-4273797 GCF_000276665.1 Chinchilla lanigera
CTGCCGCCGCCTTCTCGGTTTGAAGCGGCTCGGCTCGAGCTTCCTGTTGCTTCTTGGGGCCACTTGCTCTCTTTCTTCTTCGCCGCCGGCCCGCGCGGGGGCGGATGTCGGGGCGCGCAGTGTGGGGTCCGGGCGGCGGCTGCGCCCCGGGACCCGGGATCCCCCCACCCGGTGTCGGAGTGCGCGGAGCCTGCGGGTGCTTTCGCTTGGGGAGAAGTTTGGGGTTCTTTCCGGGACGCTTATTTCTCTGCTCGCGTCGCCGGGAGGGACTCTCGGAGCCCAACGGTGCCCGACTCCATTCTTTCCCCAGAGGTAGAGGAGAGAATTGCCCTGTTCCACAAAATAGGGTTCCATGTGACACCCCGTCCCCGCCCCCACGCCGGGGCTTAGTTTCCGCGGCCCCCTAAGTTGGGAGGAGGGGCTTGATTAATGATCCCTTCCCGAGAATGGGGTCGAATTCCTCCGGATCGGGGCTCTCCGCCTCCTCTGTGGGCGCGGCAGGGGCTGCCCCACAGATGCCCGGGACCAGGTATTGGGTGTCGCGGGGGCGGGGCAGGTCCCTGGGTGCAGCCCCGGTGTCCCAGGAGGCGGCCCTGGCGCGACAATGGGCCGCTCTGATTCCCTGGCCGGCGCTTTGTCGGCAGGAGGGGCCGCGGGCTCCGCAGCTGTCGCATTTTCCCACGAGGGGGGGAGCTGTGTGGCCACCCCCTCCCGCCTCCGCCTCCCGGGCCTCTTCCAAGATTGTGTTTGAACAGCGGGACGATCCTGGTGGCCGGTTAGGGGTCCCAGCCCTACCGGCTCCCCAGTGAACACCTACCGGGCTGGGGGGTGAAAAGTTTGGGAGATAGGTCTGAGTTGTCTGGTTTCCCTCTTCCTCTTAGGCGTGGACCGGGCGGCCCCTCCCAGTTGGGAGGGTGACTTGTTCACCTGCCACCTATCCCACCTGCTCCCCTTCCGAGCGCGGAACGTGGAAGCCCCTTGGGTTTGGGTGGGCTTCCTGTGTACTGTCCCCAAGACACCCCAGTGACCCTGAGGGTCTGGGGCTGGTGGCAGATCCCACGCCGGGGTACCGAGGGGAGGGGGCAGCGGCAGCCCAGGCTGACCTCTCTCCTGCCCCTTCCAGGCCTGCGCTGCTCCCAGCCCGGCACCTGCGAGAACGGCGGGCGGTGTGAAGTACTCAACGGCACAGAGGCTTGCGTGTGAGTAGCCCCTGCGGGGACCTGTTGCTGTTGTGGGCGCAGAGCCCCTGCCTCCTGGGGACTGAACACTGGGCCATTGTCTTCAGCCCGTGGCTGGGCTCGGTCACGTGCTGACTTTTATTGGACAAAGTCTGGCAATTACTTAATCACCAGCAATTATGCCGCGTGTGGAACCACTCTTGCCGCCGGAGGTTGGCGCACTCTGTGGGCACCTTGGGCTGGAGTGGCAGCACTAGGAGGGGATCCCTGGTGCCGTTCCTTCTCTGAGTCGCTGAGGAACAGTTGACCTTGGGGGGTCTGAAGCATTTACAGACGGCCCCCCTCCCCATCACCAGGAGCCTCTCCTCTGGGCAGGTGGGCTTCTTGCTGCTGGAGGGGGAATCAGCTGCTTTGAACCAAACCCACCCTGGCTTGGCCCTGGGCTCTGGGCGAGGCTGCAGGACTTGGAACTTCCTTGCTGGCGCCACCTGCCTGGGTTGTGGGGTATGGGTGTCCTGAGTCTGGCTTCAGCGCTGGCCACGGTGAATCCCATCTCCTGCCTGCGGCCAGCGGGCCTCCCTGCCTCGCTGGGGTCCTCCACTGTGAAATGGGCATGATGGGGTGCTGAAGGGCGTGGGGCGTTGTCTGCGGTGCGCTGGGACTCCTGCCTGGGCCCTGAGCCTTGGCTGGCTGCGGCTCAGCCGGCCTGGGAAGTTTCTGTGCCGCGCCAGTGCCCTTCAACTTGAGCTGGCCCTGATGAGAATACCGAGGAGGTTCTGGGCCGGACCTCCCCTCCCTTGGAGGCTGCAGACAGAAACGGCTCGAGCCCAGGCGGCGCGCCCTCGTTCCAACTGCTGAGGGCCCGTCCCCTTGACAACCCCATGCGCCTGCCCTCGCTGCCTGGCCTGGGCAGGCGGCCCCCTCCCTCCCCAGACTGAAGCCAATTAAGCAGGTCTGGGAGCAGTTTATTGGACAAAGCCAATTGTGTCTTTGTCCGATGCTAATGAATGCACACTAGCTTTTTTTTTTTTTTTTTGCTTTTTTGGGGGCCCTTTCTCCCGCTGCAGAAGCCTCACGGACGCTTGATGCCCTAAATCTTGTTTCCCTCCATTCAGAGGCGACAGCTGGGATTCAGGGGAAGTGCAGCGGCTATTGTTGGGAGGGGGATTAATGCTGTGTGATTAATTATGCGTGGCTTCCCAGAATGCACGGCCCCCTTCCCCGCCACAGCGGCGGCGTGCCTCGCCTCGAGCAGGCAGGCTGAGAACCTTGCTCCTTCGGAGGCTGGGGAGGGCGGAGGGCCCCTGTGCTGGAAGGTGGAAGGTTCCCACTTCTGGACCACCGGGGATGGGTGCAGCCTGGCCGTGAGCTGGGGCTGGGTCTTTCCAGGCTGAGGCTTGCCGCTCTGTTCTGCCCGGCCTGAGAGGGCTGTGCCTTGGGGTGCAGGCTGCCCAGGCGCTCCCATGCCCTGCTCTCTGGCATCTGTGCCAAAACCCTTCAAGCCCACAAGGCGACAATGCTGTGGGCTGTCTTTGCTTCCCAAATTCAGGGATGTTGTCTGTGAACCCCATGCAACCCAAGCTGGGCCACCAATAAGGGTTTTGTGCCTGCCCTTGCCTCCTCCAGGGCCCATGCCCCTCCTCCTTGGCAAGAATCCTGCCTCAGTTTGGCCTGGCACTTGGCCGAGCTATGCCCACAGAGGGCCATTGTGCTTGCCCCACGAATCCAGAAGATGAGGCGGAAGTGCTGACCTGTGGGCAGCAGCGTCAGAGGCCAGGGCCACAGCCCGCCCTGCCGAGGGAGGCACAGGGCCAGGGTGCAGTGCAGTTTGGGTGCAGTGTGGCTCCCCCTCTGGGCCGGGATGCTCATGGGTCCCCATACTCCTCTTGGAGGCCTCTGCCTTTCTGTTATCAGCCCTGTGGCTCTCCTGGCCGAAGGGAGAAGCTTCTGTCTTCTCAAGGTATCTGGGGTGCGGCCTCCATCTGTGGCCTTTCAAGCTTCCTGGCTTTTGGTGCCACTGCTGTGTAGATGGGTCAGGGAAATGTGGAGTCACAGTGCCTGCCTGTGAATCATCTCTTTCCATCCCGAGAGAAGGAACTTTCCCAGGCTGCTTGTCACCGGGCTGAGGGCTCAGGATTGGAAAAGAGGATTCTATTGGTGGCAGCCGTCTTCCCAGAGGGCCCCGGGTCGCTGGGGCCAGGCAGCGCATAGCTGTGTAGGAAAGGCTCAGCGTGCGTCCTGTGGATGGGGTGCAGTCACTGGACAGCAGCTGTGTGCAGCAGCCCTGTGGCTGCGGTGGATGTTGATGGCCCCTGGGGCAGGCGGGGCTCATTTGCCAACCTCCTTGCTGGCCCTATGAATACCAAAAGTGGGAAGAGCTAGAGGCAGCTTTGTCTTTTGAGGGGTGTGTGTGTCCACCACCTGACATTTAGGGCTGCCAGTTCTGTGCTGGGGGCAGAGGCATAGGGTGGCTAAGCAGATAAGCAGCTCCCTCAGCTGGAGGGAAGTCAGGATACCATGGGTTATCTGTCTGGTGTCACAGAAGTTACGTGAGCCCTCCTGGCCAGAGAACCCAGAGGGAAGGGGCTGGAGCTACAGGCAGCCCTGCATTCGAGGCCATGTTCTGCTGCGCACCTGCTCAGTGACCTTGGGTCTTCAGGTCACCTGAGCCTCAGCTTCCCCGTCTGTAAGGCAGGCTTGCTAGGCGGTTGATGTCTTGGTAAGGATTACAGAGGACGGCTGGCTGGCTGGCGGTCCCCTCCGCTGTGAGCAGGCAAAGCCTCATTCTGAGTACTTCGTTGGTGAATGAGTTGATTCAGAGAATCCAAAGGGGCTGCCCGCTGAGCGCTGCTTGGGGAGGAGCTCAAGATTCTGGGGACTCTCCTGCCCCCGCCCCACCCTACCCGTTGCTCCGGTTGGCCGCCTTTGCTTTCTTCCCTGTGTGCTTGGAGCACCTGCCGAGTGCTAGGTCCCGCTCCAAGTGTGACACGGGGCTGGGACAGGGCTGGGACAAGACAGATGCAGCCTCCCAGCTGGTGTTCCCTGTGTAGGGACAGCCAGCCACATGGGGGATGTGCACAGGGCTGCCTGCTCCTACGTTGTGCTGAGGCTCCAAGCAGCCCCATGACACTGTCCCATTCAGGCTCCAGAAAGTGAAGAGGAAGAGGCCCAAGCAGGCCAGCTGGGGTGGCCTGTCAGTCACAGCTCCCCACGGCCCTACCCCTCTTGTTCCAGAGCAAGGAAGCAAGCCGAGGAGTGATGTAGAGGCCAGGGCCTCAGCAGGAAGTGACTCTTCAGGCTGGGAGGGCCTGAGCAGAAGCCATGTGTTTTCTGTCACCTGGTCCTGCCGTTTCACCTGCCGCCTTGGGAACGACGGCACTGCTGGTTCTGTCATCCCTTGGGGTGAGGACCCTGTCTGGGGCCTCCACTGCTCAGACCAGGATGCCGTGACCTGGACAGAGGGCCTGCCTGTCACAGAGCCAGGGGAGACGCTGGAGAGGGGGCTGCCAGTGCTTTCCAGAGAGAAAATAAAAATAATATAAAAGGACAGAGACAGCAACTGTGATCCCAGGGAGGAGAAGGTGGGTGGTAGATAGGGGAGCCCCGTTTTAGGGTGTGGGGTGGGTGCTGGGACAGTGGGGGCATCTCTGCTGGGCGTCACGTCTCAGTCACAGACGGCAACTCTGTGAGTGGACACTGGTTTAGGTCCTTGAACACACCACTACGGAGGGCAGGTCCCCCCCGCCCCACCGCCAGCAGTGCTGGGCTGGGTGCGGGGTGCGAACCTTTCCTGTCCTGCGTCTTGTCTATAAATAGTGAGAGGATGTGGCTTTGCAGAGGTGACTGAACTTTGATGTTGCTTTCCTTAAAAATGGTGACGCTTCCCGAACAGGGAGCCCCCCGTTGGTGGCGCCGTGTTTGCCGTCCTCCCTGCAGGACCAGTGATGTTGGTTTCCTCCTGGTTCCAGGTAGGAAGGACGAGGCTGAGAGGTGTAGATGTAGGCGGAGGGCGGGGATGTGGGACCAGCTTGTGTCAGCCTGGCCTTCCTGTGCAGGCATATCCAGAACTTTCTGGATCTTTCCCAGAGGCCCCGGAGGAAGCATCACTGGCTTTAATGAGCGGCTGGCTCGAGGGCATGCTGACGGCCCTCCTCTGTATCTGAGTGTCTGATCATTGGTTTCCCAGGCAGGCTGGGGCTCCCCATGGGACACACCCTGTACTCCCTGGCAGGCCCAGAGCCTGCTGGCCCCAGTGAGCTGTGCCCCTGAGCCCTGTCTCCTGGGCCTCAGTTTCCCCTTTCAGGATCAGTACCCCTGGAATCCCCTTTAGCTTTGTCCCGGCAAGGCGGACCCTGGGACAGTCGGCACACACAGTGGTGGTGGCAGCTGGCAGCAGTGCCCGGGAATGTGGCCTGACCATGCAGCGGGGCCGGTTCTGCCAGGCTGGGGCCTGCTCTGGGCTCCAGTCTCCGAGTGCTGAGCCCCTGGGCCCTGGGCTGGCGTGCCCCTCCCGGAAGGGGGTGTGAGGAACAGGTAGAGGCCAGGGGGAGGTGCTTCTCCAAAGTGGCGTGATCTGGGCACAGGTGGCTGAGGGCTAATCTGGGGGGCTTTTGAGTACATACCATAAAACTTGCTGTCTTAACCATTGGAAACGCACACCTTAGTGGCGTTTAGTACTTTCACAACATCATGTAACTGTCACTGCTACCAGTTCCAAGGCTTCTCTGTCACCCCAGAGCAGTCATATCCCAGCCCCTCTCTCAGCCGCTGGCAGCCACGGACGCGCCTGTCTGTTCTGACATTTCCTGTGAGTGAGGCTGTGCGCCCGTGTGTCTGGTGTCTCTCCTTGAGCAGTGTCTCTGTGCTATAGTGTGGATTAGAGTGTCACTCTCTGGAGACTAGAATTCAGCTGCCTGAAGCCATCAGGGACTGGCCCGAGTGGGGCACAGTGCTTGGGACCAAGTGCACTCCGCTGACCTCTCAGAGGAGGTGGGTGGTGGGCTGGGGTGTTCAACACGGCTCCCCCCTGGGCCTGTGCAGCCACCTGCAGCTGCGGAGCCCAGCACAGTCCTGGCGTGCCCACAGCCCCACCCTGCCCAGGGACAGGCCACCAAGCCTGTGGCCTCCTGGGCCTGCTGGAGGGGATTCTCACTGTCATCTGTGCTCTGCTGTGGGGTGTGGGGTGGCCAAGCAGACACACCCCACTCCCCCCTGCAGGAGAGGTGTCACCCCACTGGACACCAGGCCGCTCAGTCTCAGCCATCTAAGGTCAGAGCCTTGGACACCTCCCTGGGTGCTCTGGACCCTGTGGCATTGGGGCAAGGCCCACTGTGGAGGGCACTTGGGCTGCCAGACTGAGGCAGTGTGGGCAGTGAGGCTTGGATGTGTCCAGGGCTCCTAGGTCCTGCCTGCCCCAGTCAGCTCTGGCCTGTGCTGTAGGACTAAGTCCTGTGATGCAAGTGGTGACCTGAGTTGCCCTGGGGCTCGGGGAGGCACCGGCTCTCCTGTAGTCCGCCCTTCTCTCCTGACGGACAGGAGCTCGAGTTCCAGCATTTAGTCATTGTACTCAGTGGTGACGGTGGGGTGCTTGGGGGGCTGGCACTTGGGGGTTGCTTTCTGTGTGGGTCCAAGATTGGTAGAGCTCTGGTAAAAGAAGTCTTCTCCCCGGGGTTTTGCCACACAGCAGCCCCCTACATCCACTGGTCCAGGGATGGAAGCCCCCTGGAGAGATGTCCCCGCTGCTGGGCCCCCACTCAGTATACAGCCTGACATTTACACTCTAGAGTGAAGGCAGAGTGGCTTCTTCGAGTGTGTGCTCCTTGGGGGGCTGTGGACACCTGGCCTGTGCTGCCCTTGGCTGCACAGGTGGGAGGTCACATCCTGCTAGCGCCGCAGCCCCTGGCTGACACGGGGAGCCATGCGGCAGGCCTGGCGGTTTCCTGGAAGGAGCGCAGAGTCCTGCTGTCATGTGGGCTGGCCAGCAGGGGAAGTCAGGGTGAGCTGGGCGGCCAAGCCTCCTTACTGCACCTGCAAGTCCCGCAGGTGCTCCTGGGGACCACCTAGGGCATCTCAGGGTGAGGCCACAGCACAGACCCGTCCCCAGCCTCAGCCACTCATCCGGCTGTACCTAAGGACGGGGACACCCCTATGCTCACCAGGCCAGGTGGTGAGAGTGTTGCTGACGAAGCAGTGCATTACTACTTCCCCCCTGCCTGCCGGGGGCTGGGGGGCAGGTCCCGTCTCTCCCTAGTGGGTAGATAAGAACATCAGTCATCAGGCTGTCCTGGCTCACTGATACCTGGCCTGGGTCAAGTGCTTGAAGTGGCTGTCCTTGTAAGCCGGTGAATGCCCCCTTATCCTCTGTTGACACTGCTAATTTGCTGAACAAACTCCCCTGCCCCTGTCCTGGCCCCAGCGCTGGCCTCAGGGATGCAGGTCCCGCTGCATCCTTTCCACCCTGTGTCTTCACAGTGGCCCAGGGACAAGTGGAGGCTTGAGAGGTGGACAGCCCCTCCCTGCAAGGAATTTGCAGCCTGGGGCAGGCAGGACGGGACTGCCGTCCTCTGCTGAGATGACATGGGGTGCTGGCCCCACTGGATGCCTGCCTGGGGCTCCCCGTTGTGGGGAGACCCCCAGTGTACCAGGGAAACATCTGTGCCTCCAGCCCTGGGGCACCCAGCTTTCAGCTGTGGGCTCCCCGGCCCTGGGTGTCACTTCAAGATGCCACAGGCCAGCCCTGGCATGGTGACAGATGGTCCGGGACCCTGGCCCGCCCCGCCTAGCCCAGGCCCCGTGAGAGGAAGGTGGGTGGGGAGTGCTGGAAAGATGGGCAGGGGCTGAGCGGCAGGGACCGCGCCGCGGGCTCGGGGACCTGCCTCCCACCATTTCCTCTCGGTTTCGGCTGTTGACGAGCGGAAATAACAGTTACTGGAAGTGAGAGGCTGGGGGAGAAGCCAGGGCTGCCAGGGTCTGTTTTTCCCCCAGGACTTTTTGGTAAATGGAGAGGGGGTGTGAGCCGAGGCTGGGGCGGTGCCCGGCCCCAGCTCCCCGGCGGACTTGGCCATGGCCTCCGCCTCCCTGTGCCTATGTGGAGGGGCTGAGGCCAGAAGAACCAGCTGCCGGGGGAGAGCCAGGTCTGGTCCAGGTGTCTGGTGTGCGTGGCTGTGCTGGGCCATCGATGTGGGCAGCTGAGCCAGGATGGGGCAGGCCTGCGGCCGATGGGCAGCTCTGTGTCCCTGGAAGGCCCGGCTTCCAGTCTTGGGGCCTGCGGTGTGGCCAGGAACTGCCTAGACTTGGGCTCTGAGCCAGACCTGCCCCGTCCAGCACCTGTCCCTTCAGCCCAGGTTGGCGCCTGGCAGTGGTTGGTAGGAGTTGGCCTCCGCCAGGCCTGGGCTGCGTGGCCTCAGCGGCACTCACCTGGGAGCCTGCCTTCCTCTTAGCTGGGGAACGCCGCCCACGGGCAAGAGGAGTGCCCTGGGGGGAAGCCCCTGTCTCCTCCCTGCCAGCCGGTTGGCTGTATTTTCATTCAGTGTCACAGTCGCCCCAGACTTTCTCAAAGCTACAAGAAGTGACCGGTGGGTCTCATGCTGCACCCTGCACCCCACCCCCGTGGGAATGTGCCTGTCTCCTTGCACTCCCCCCCACTGTGGCCTTGTGTGGAACAGTCTCTCCCAGGGACCAGCCCGGCTGCAGGGTGTGGGGAGGCTATTGAGGCTATTGCTTTCATTTTATGTTTTGAGACAGAGTCTGGCTGTGCAGTCCAGGCTGGCCTTGAACTCACTGTGTAGCCCAGGCTGCCCTGGAACTCCCTGCCATCCACCTGCCCCGGCCTCCCTAGTGCTGGGATGACAGGCGCAGCAGCTGTTGAGGTTCGAGTGAGGTCACATGGGCCGCTGGAGGTCAAGCCAGGGGTTTGGGCAGGTTTGTGTGTCATTTGGTGCCTGCCCAGGCCAGCCTTTAACTCCCCCACCTGCCCCCACGGGGAAGAGCCCCCTAGGCTGTCCCAACTGGCCCGGGAGCCCCTGGGTGTCCCCGAAGTGTGGCAGTATGGGCTCCTCCTCATGGGGTGGCTCTTGCTGGGTGCAGTTACCTGGTTTTCATCCCAGAGCTTATGGGGTCCGGAGGCCCCTGGGGGCAGCCTGGTGTACGGTGGGCCTGGCCCTCTGCCTGGGGTGGAGGGCCAGCTGCTTGCCTGTTGGAGTCCCCGTCTGCATACTGGTCAGGGAGAATGGGGCTGCTGAGTGCCATGGGGCCATCACTGAAGCACCACTGCATGCCACCGAGGAGGATGCAGGCGGGGTTGGCCCTGCAGGTTTCCCCACAGCCAGCCCCCATCAGACTGGTTTCCTGGGAGCAGGCAGAAGAATGTATCCCAGGGCTGCCCCTCCTTCTGTGTGCCCAGTGGCCGGTGGCTGTGCTCCAGGGCTGGGCGGACGCATCCCCACATCCACCAGTGCCAGCAGCTGGGTAGGAGGGCACCAGAGTGGCACTCAGTGACCCTACTGCCGGACAGGAGGGTCTGAGAGTCTGGGCCCAAGGTGTCCTCTGTGGCAGTGGTGGGAGCTGCGCTTCCAGGCCTCCCTCAGACACCCCCACCCCTACCCCACAGCCTGGGTTTTGTTTCAGCCAAGCTCTTCATGTAAGGCTGCATTGTCTGCCCGGCCGGCCAGGCCGGGAGATCAGGTGGTCAGGCGGGAAATCCAGGCCGCGGGTGGGGCAGCTTGGGTGCAGGGCACCCTCCCTCCTCAGTCTGACTCCAGGGGAGCTGCTCTGCCCTCCGACTGCAAAGCCCAGGCACTGAGCTACCTGTGACCCACCAAGCCCCAGCCTCCTCCTCTCTAAGGTGGGCCCAGTGTCACTGAGCCACCGCGGGGCACAAGATGCAGCCCATGGCAGCCACGTCTGTGTTGGAAGGCACAGCCTCCTGTGTGTGCTGGGCTGATGTCAGGGGTCTTGGTGTCCTCCTACCTCCTCCAGCTCTGGCATCCCAGGGAGGGATGGCTCGACGCAGACCTAGACACCTAGTGGCTGCCCCAGCCGTGTGGTCCACCTTGGCAGCTCCACCCGCTATCCCCTGTTGGCATCTACTCAGGAGGCAGAGGCAGGAAGTTGGCAGATCGCTTCTGGCTTTGGCATCCAGCACAGACTGCGATTGCTGGCTTAATTGATCGACTTCTGGATTAAGCTCTCCCAGCACGCCTGGCCCCATGTACCGATCAACTGCCTGCACTGAGGCTGAGTTGCTGCGGGGGGCAAGGCTGGGCGCCCCCCTAGCTGGGAGCAGCAGCCCCTGGTCACAGGATGTGACCATCCCTGGCCTCTGTGGTGCTGAAGCCATCCTTGTGTGTCCCAAGGGGCCATTTGGCGGGGTGGATATCAGGAGCACCCAGGCAGGGCACTCGTGCCTAGCCTGGTCTGCAGCCTGGGGCTGTCTTTTAGTGGTACCAGGTGTTATGTTACCCCCAGTGGAGGACGGTGTTTCCTTGGGGTCCCCTAAGAGGGCATTTTTCACACCTTCGATGGTGCCCGCTGGTTGCCGGCCCCTGTGCTGCCTGTGCCGTACCTCTGGCACTGTTGGGGGGTAGGGCTGGCCAAATGGTGGTCCTCCCCCGCACACGATCACCACTGCCCACCCCAGCAGGCCGTCTCCATCTCCGGGAAGTGGCAGGGGCCTTTCTGTCCCTTCTGGAGCAGACCACTTTCCAAGAGCAGCCGCTCCAGGCACAATGAGCCCAAGGGGGTATTGTTTCCCTGCGGTGGGAAAGGTGGCTTCCCGGAGGGCAGGTTCCGTCCCCTCCTCTCCCACACAAAGGGCTCCCTGGCCTCGAGGAAACCATGCCTTTCCCCCTGCTTCCTCTTCCCTCTTCAGTGCATTTGCACCGTCGGGGCTGTTGTGCTGTGCGCTACGGGGGATGGGGAGATCAGAACCACGCTTCGGGCTGACTGGGACCGCGCCAGCCCTGTGACCACCCGTGGCTGTGCTCCACCTGCCCTGGCCCAGCTCCTATCCCCTGTCCGCGGCCACCCTTGGGTGTCGCTGGCACTGCTGTGTGGGGCTGGAGGCTGTCTGCACCTCCCGGCAGCCCTGGCCCCTGCCCCGCTCCCAAGGCTCCGGGAGAACACAGCCAGCTCATCCCAGGCTGTTCCCGGCGATGGTGGCAGTTGCGGTCCCAGGCTGCGGCCTCCAGACCCCGGGCCACATGCGTGACCTGGGGGCTCCAGGTGCCGTGGCTGCTTGGGGCGTGAGAGGACAGGACAGTGAGCAGTGAGGGTCTCTTGCCTCCTAGGCTTTGTCCTTGGGACCCTAGATGGGACACAGGGCATCCAGCAGGTCTCCAAGCTCCTGCCCAGCCTGCCCCAGGCCCTGCGTCCTAGTTGGTGGTGGTCTCTGCCTGGATGGGGGCCTGGTGTGGTCCCAGGAGCTCCCCCAGGATCCCCGATCCCCAGAAGCCTTGGCTAGGGAAAGCGCTGGGCTTGTCGACCCTGTGAATGCCCTGTGGGGGACACCCCGTGCCCGAGTCTGTTCCCCAGACCACTCAGCCTGGCCTCAGTTTCCCCCTTCAGCAGGGGCTCTTGTTACACACTCCTCCTGCCAAGCCCACAGATGCCATTGGCCTGGGCAAGGATGGCAAGGTAGGTGGGTTGAGCATGGCAGAGTGGGTAGTGGGTGGCTGTCCTTGCTGTGTCTTGGCTGAGCAGGGCAGGATCAGAGCCCAGACACCCTCGCTGGCCAGAGTGCCCATAGGGCTGGCAGGGGGTTTCTAGGCAGGCAGAGTGGGGGGATCTGACTGGCTCCTGGTGGGTGTGGCCAGGGCTCCCTGCAATGGCAGCCTTGGGGTGTCTGGGAAGGGGTGCCCCTCTGTCACGGTGCACTGTGTGTTGCGGAGGGGTGTTAGGCTGGGCGTCTCCCTGCTCCCTTCCTCTGCTGCTGCCTTGGGTGCAGTTCCTCGGTGTGAGCCCGAGTGCAGGGCTGCTGTGCTGCCCCCAGGGTGGGCAGTGGGCCTGTTAGCAGATCCAGCCTTGGCCAGGGCTAGCATCCCCTCCACCCAGGTGGTGACAATTTGGATGTGCTGCCTGGTACGCCAGTCCCAGAGCCCCACACTGTGCTATCCCTCTGGTGCCCCATTGCACTCAGGGGAAACTGAGGCCACACTGAGTGCCCGGCTGGGTGTGTTGTGTGGAGGGATGGTCCCATGAGCCTCGCCCCTCCCCTGGAGGAGCTTCTCCCCACTCCAGAAATTCCTCTAGTCACTTCCAGGCCCCTCCCCCATGGCATTTCTGTCCCCCTGGCCTCCCTCTCCAACCAGCTCTGCTGCCCCTGCCCCCTCGCCCATAAACCCCGTGTGGGCAGGAGGGGCAGGAGCCGAGTAAATGCCCCCACTGTGCTGTTGCCCCTCCTCCTCATTTTGGGGTGGAGGGAGCTGTCATCTGTCCCCTGGGGGTGGCAGATGGCTGCTTAGCTTGGAAAGGAAAACAGCACAATTTAGAATTAGTCCCGGGTGAAAGGTCATGGCAACATCTGCCTCCAGAGGCTTTGGGGAGTCACATTTCTATGGAGCGCGCGGCCGGGAGGGCAGCGGGAGCCGGCACAGAGGAAATACTGAAGCCGGGAACAAAGCCCAGGCGGCGGATTCAGGACAGCAGGCACAGGAGTGGTTTGGCGGCAAGCCGCCTGCCACTCACCTGTGCCAGCCTGGATGTGGCAGGTTGCGCCACACCCACCAGGCCACGGGGGTGGGGTTGGGTGGCCAAACAGGTGCCCAGGCAGCCTCAAGAAGGAGGGAGCCTGTCTTGGGCACACCTGTTGCGGGGCTGGGTTCCCACGGTGGGTGCTGAGAGCCGCAGGTGTGGGGGGGGGCAGTTTTGTCCTGTCCAGGAAGGCTCAGGGCTCCCACCTTGGAGAAGTTTCCCCTTTAGTCCTGGAAGGGCTCCCGCTGGCCTTGATGGGAGGTGTGGGTGGCCATGAGTGCCGGGGTTACACAGCTGGACCCTGGCTTGGTGTGCTCTGAGACTCCCTATGGCCCAGCCAGCTGTTGGGTGTGACTTTCTTAGTCAAGCCCAGATGCCAATTCCCATGGCTTTCACCCAGATGCCAGGACAGGTGCTGAGGATGGAGCAGCCACTGGTGCTGCTGCATGCTGCTGCCAGGACTGTGGAGATCTTGGGGTTGGTGGCCCCAGCCATGCTGAGCTGCAGCCTAAGGTCCCTCCCATCTTCCTGGGGACGTCAGCGCTGTAGGGAAGGAGGTGATGTGTGTCTGTCCCCAGGCAGCTCCAGCTCCATGGCCGGTTGGTGGAGAGGTGCAAACAGGTGGGCATAGCTGGAGTGGGAGTCCAGGCACGGGCAGAAGAAAGGCCTTTGGGACACCCTCTAAGCTGCCCCCATGGTGGGCTCCTCTACGCTGCTCTCTCCTTCTGCCATGGCCCTGCCCGCCCGCAGCAGCGTGCCTTCACTGTAAGTCCCAGAGCCCAGGGTGGCAGTGGGGAGGACAAAGAGCCCTCTCAGCCGCCACATTCCCCCACGCGGAGCCTGCTTGAGCCACTGGCTGCCCTGCTCCTGCCCCACCCGCTGGCTTGGCGGCTGGCCGCGCCCGCAAGAGCAGCTGTCCTTCCGCAGGCACACCTGCTCCTTGGCCGCCCTTTGTCCGTGCTGCCGATGCCTGATTTATTGGGCATGTTTTCCCCATGCTGGTCTGGCTGTGTCTAGCCAGGCAGGTTCTCCAGTCCTCGCCTGGGGGCCCTGCGGGGTGCAGAGGGGACATGCTGGGGCTGTGGGGCCAGGGTTATGGGCAGGGCTTTGGGCCATTTGGCAGTGTCCAGTGACTTCCCCTTAAAGTATCTGGCAGAGGCTGAGGCCTGAGGCTGACCCGTGAGGACCAGGGACCAAGAGCCAAGCCACATGAGGGCTCTGGGCAGCAGACGGGACCTGCAGCATCTTGCCTACCTAGGTGGGCTTCTTGGTGCTTTGGTTGGCATGGGCACGGGCCCAGTGTGTGTGCAGGGAGTCCGGGATAGTGGCTTCAGACCCAGCTTTGATGATCAAGCGGCCTCTGTCCTGCACCCACCCCCTGCTGATTTCGTCAGTGGCTGAGAAAGAGAAAAGCCCTTTCTCCAAGTGGGCCATAGCCAGCTCCCGCCTCACAAAGGGGCATTGATGCAGGGGGAGGCCACACTGGGCCCAGCCTGTAGCTCCCAGGCCCCTGGGCGGGCTGTAACTGGATCCCGGTGCAGCAACGGCTGTGCCCGCGCCCCACTCCGCTCAAGGGTGGCCCTACAGGGCCTGTGGTGCCCAGGGGGCAGGTGTGACGCAGAGGCCACGTGAGATGCCTCCCCCTCCAGGGCTGCCCACGTCCCCGGCTTCCCACATTGCTGGGCTGGAGCTGAGCCGTGGGCAGGGCCTGAGTGAACTCCCTGGAGGCGTGGCGATTTGTTTTCTTAAACCAGTTGGTTGGGGACTTTTGGCTTTTGGCAACAGATGGTCAGCCAGAGTGGCCATTTTGTGTCCTCCCCACCCAAGCTCAGCCCAGATGAAAGATTTCAGGGAAGACAGATGCCTCCCAGGCCCCTGAGACCAAGAGCAACCCTGCTGCAGAGCTGCAGGACCCCCGCCCCAGAACTGGCACCCAGCACTGTGAGCCAGGTGCTCCTGGGGCCACCCTACCTGTGGGTTTCATGTCTGCCGCCAGCACGGGAACAGGTGAAGACCACTGGGCTGGGATTTGTGGGGCAGGCCCCCCAGGAGCGGCATGGAGTCGGGGTGCCTGGGTGTCGTCTGCAGTCACAGTTTCTAGTGCTGTGAGGTGGTCCTGGGAGGCGGTGGCAGCCCCCACGCATGGCTCTGGAAGGCAGGATGGGACTCAGGTAGCTCCCGGCTGGGAGGAACCGTCCCCCAGACCTTCCCTCCACGCCCCACTGGGGCTCTGCCAGGCCAGCACGTTCTGCCTCAGAGGCTTCTCCGGTGGGAAGAGTGATGCCTGGCTGCTCCCAGTGCCCCCAGGGGACGAGGCCCGGAGGGGACAGGCCAGCGATCCATGGACCTCTCTGGAGGCTGGGCCAGCAGGTGGCTGAGGCAGCTGCGGGGGTGGGGGTGGGGCAGACGCCAAGCCTGTCCTCAGGGAACACGTGAGAGCAGCCTGGAAGCAGGTGCCTCCCTGCCCGTCTGCCTCTGCTGGGGCCTGAACCCACACCGGGGCGGGGCAGGACTGGCTCACAGTCGGGTGGTGCACCCCTCGCAGCACCTCCGCTTCTCCAGCTGTGACACTCTTGGCCGCTGTGTGCCATGAAAACTTGGAAGCAGAGGGGAAATCGCGGCAGGGGGCTGGGGCTGCCCGTAAGAGAGCTCTGGAGAGGAAAGGGGCCACCAGTGCCGTGTGTGCCTGCTCGCTCCCCACGTCTGCTGAGGCATCGATGTTTGAGAGTGGGCGAAACCATGAACTCTTTCGCATGCTCATGCATGTTCATCAGAGAGGAAGAGGGTGAGCGACCTCCCAGGAGGTGGAGGGCTTGATGGAGCTCAGTCCCCTCCCGCCCCCGAAGGCTGTGCCCGGCCTGCGGAGTCCCTGCCCACTCTCTGCGGTGGACGTTGCTCACCTGCCAGGGCTTGAGCCCCAGGCAGGCCATGCTGCAGCTTCCAAGCTCTCTGTCCCATTGCCAGCCCTTGTTGCTTCTTTCTGTGAAATTCACGTAACAGAGCTGCCTGCTACAGCGTGAGCCAGCACAGCATCTGGTGCGTTCACAGTCTCCCAGCCCCTTCTCAAGTAGCCCTAGAACACCTCACACTGAGGAGCCTCTGCCTGCCTGCGGCCCTCCAGCCTGGTTCTGGGGCCCGTGCCTGGCTGTACACATGCCGTGGGGTAGGAGCCCCGCCGGCCGGCATGTGGTAGACAAATGCAGCCAGCCATGGCGGTGGGGGCTTGTGGGGAGCTAATGCCCTGCGTGTCTCCCGACAGCTGCATCGGAGACTTCGTGGGCCAGCGATGCCAGGACTCCAACCCTTGCCTCAGCAACCCCTGCAAGAATGCCGGGACCTGCCACGTGGTGGACCGGGGCGGTACCGTGGACTACACCTGCAGCTGCCCCCTGGGCTTCTCCGGGCCCCTCTGCCTGACGCCCCTGGACAATGCCTGCCTCTCTGGGCCTTGCCGCAATGGGGGCACCTGTGACCTACTCACGCTCACGGAGTACAAGTGTCGCTGCCCGCCAGGCTGGTCAGGTGAGGTAGTGGGGGGCGCTGAGCCCCCACAGCCACATTGGTCCCCGGGGCGTGCAGACCCAGGCCTGCCTACACTTGCCACACAAGCTGTGCGCCCTGTGAAGGCGGGGCCTGCTCGTGGCCCTCTAGGGGCTCGGTTTTCAGCAGCCTCATTCCAGGGCCCCAGCTCACTGTCCCCCTGCTGGCCCTGACCTTGGGGGGGTCCCTTGTCCTCTGGGGCCCTTAGTCCCTCAGGTATAGAAAGGTGACTGTCACAGCCTTGGGTCGATCCTGGTTGGTCCCTCGGGAAGTGCCTGCAGCTGTCCCCAGGGAAGTCCTGGCCATAAGGAGTGAGGTGGCCAGCCTGACCCCCGCCCTGTCACCCCCAGGGAAGTCATGTCAGCAGGCTGACCCGTGTGCCTCCAACCCCTGTGCCAACGGTGGCCACTGCTTGCCCTTCGAGGCCTCCTACATCTGTGGCTGCCGGCAAGGCTTCCACGGCCCCACCTGCCGGCAGGACGTGAACGAGTGCAGCCAGACACCGGGGCTATGCCGGCATGGGGGCACCTGCCACAATGAGGTGGGCTCCTACCGCTGCACCTGCCGTCCCACGCACACTGGCAACCACTGCGAGCTGCCCTACGTGCCCTGCAGCCCCTCGCCCTGCCAGAATGGGGGCACCTGCCGCCCCACCGGGGAGACCACCCACGAATGTGCCTGCCTGCCAGGTAGGTCTGCCCCAGTGGCCACAGGAGGGGGGCAGAGGAGGCAGGGGCTGAGAGGGGGCACCTGGAGGAAGCCCTGGGTGTGTCTAGCAGGCTGGCTGGGGTGCCCATTAGGAGAAGGGTGTGAGGCCAGGGCCCCGGCTGGACACTCTGTAGCAAACGGCACTGTCTATCCCAGGCCCTTTGTGCCTGAGAGTGTGGTCTGCTGAGACCTGGTCCTGGGCCTGAGACTCCTGAGCTCCTGCCCTCTGTCGGGCCTCTGGGACATGCATGCCATCCCTGGGTGGTTCTCCTGTGGGGCCCTTTGTGGCTTCCCTGGGCCAGCCCTCCTCCAGTTTCCTAAAACCCAGATGTGAGTTGCAGGCCTGCCATTGCCGGGAGCGCCTGGCCTGTGCGACTCCCGGGCTTCCCCTGGTATCTGGGGACCAGGTCCTACACGTGTCACTTTCCCCTGGTGGCCCTTCCTGTAACCTCATCTGTCAGCTGCCCTGTTGGCACTTAGGTGGGGAGGGGCTTGGGGTTAGGGTGCTGGGGTACACAGGGCTCCAGCTGCCCTTGAGGTGAACCCAGGGTTGCGCCACCCTGGGGCACCCCAGCCCCTCCAAAGGGGAAGCTGGCTGCTTCCACAACCTGCAGGGCTGGGCCAGGCCTCGGGTGCAGCCTAGGCCTCACACTTCCGGAAAGTCATCAGCAAGTGGCGTGTGTGAGACAGGCTGCTCCCTGTCCCCTGTCCTTCTTGGTGGCCCTGTGACAAGGCCAGGGACGTGTCAGCAGCATGGGTTGAGGGGCTGCACTCTGCTGGGGCTGGGGCACAGGCTGGGGGGTCAGTGGGAGTGGCCTTATTGGAGGACCTCAGGCATGGAGCTGGTGCCGGCCCATCTTGGGGAGCGAGGGACAAGGACCCAGGTGACCCAGGCGCACCCAGGGCCACTGGGATGCTAGGGGCATGAGGGAGGGAAAGAGCGGGTCTCAGGCCATGTGCAGGGCTGGGCTACCCTTTGATGAGGCTACACCCATGGTCCCGTGCCAAGCTGGGCTGTTTCGGGTGAGAGCCAGCTGGGGTACCTGCTGGTGACGCTCAGCCCAGGCTGTACCCAAGCCTGACATGCAGCTCCCACACCCAGGTGCCCACCTGAGTTGCCGCAGGAGTGCCTGAATGCCCAGCCCAGGCTGGGATTTGGAACTGTGCTGGCCCCTGCCCGCCCCAGCTGAGCCCTGCCCAACTCTCTGAGGCCCAAGGAGACATCCAGGGTCCTGCACCCTGAGTCTGAATCGAGATGCTTCCCAAATCAGTGTCTGATTGGCGTTTTGGCTTTTCCTGGCCTCTGTTTCTATGGGGCTAGTATTGTGAGGGGGGGGTCTTGGATGGAAGAACGGCTGGTGCGGGGTGTGGTGGGCTCGCGGGGCAGGAGGGGTCAAAGGCATCCCTGTGGGGTGTTAATTAGTAACTGGCTGCAGGTTGGGCTGTTGCCGGATGCCTTTCTGGGTTGATCATTGATCCGGCGGGAGTTGAGTGGATTAATAGCTAACCGGCTGCTGAGCTCGTCCTCTGGGGCTGAGCTGCTGGGCTGCACCTCGGGGTGGCCCTGGGCTGTTCGGGAAGAGGGGGCCACCCCAGCTCTGCTCTCAGGCCCGCGACTTCCTTGCTGAGCGGAGCCACTCATCCCCCCCATCTTGGAGGCTCCAGGCCCCAAGAGCCACACCCCAAGATGCCAGTGTCTGTGGCCACCCCACGGGGATGTCGTAGGGAGTCAGCAACACGCTGGGGCGCTATTTCCAGGGCCTTTGGTAGCCTGTGGGGCAGGAAGGGTTGTAGCAGCACCTTCCAGAGCAGGATCTCCTGGGACCCTGTCTGTTCAGCCAGCCCTTCACACTGAGTCCTTGCAGAAGACTGTCATCTGTGGGCATGAGCACTGCCTGCCTGGTCACAGGGCCCGGTCCCAGAGCTGGACAGCCCTTCGGTCCTGAGCAGGGCATCCTGGGTCCAAGGGAAACTAGAGATGCTGGCGCTGAGGGCAGGAGGCTCTGGGCCTCCTGGGACAGGCCAGGACCCACAGGGCCGAAGCTGACCTGTGGCCCCTCTGGCAGGTTTCACTGGCCAGAACTGCGAGGAGAACGTGGACGACTGCCCGGGAAACAGCTGCAGGAACGGGGGCGCCTGTGTGGACGGTGTGAACACCTACAACTGCCGCTGCCCTCCAGAGTGGACAGGTGAGTAGGCAGGGTGCGGCTTGGGCCTAGAAGACAGGCCATGTGTGGGGGCGTGGCCTGGGTGGGCAAACTGTGAGGGGCATAGCCTAGAGGAGCAGCTGCCGTGGGGGCGTGGCCCGGGCGGTGTTGCTAGTCTGGGGAGTGGTCCAGGTGGGGTTAACATGCTGTGGTTGTGGCTAGGTGGACCAGCATGTGTTTGAGGTTGGAGTCTGGCCAGGTGGACAGGCTATTGAGAGCATGGGCTGTGCAGGCAGCCCTCAGCTTTCTGGGGTGCATAAGGGGCCAGCCCAAGGAGCCTAGAAGGACGATATGGGGGTGGCTCCTGTCAGGAGCAGTGCCGGAGGCACCCACTCTAGATCTGCACAGACACAGTATGCTGGCCCGGCCCTTGGTGAGCTGGTAGAAGGCTGAACATTCAGAATGGCCTGTTGGGTTGGTCTGGGGATGCTGGGTTAGGCCAATGCAAGCCCTGCCCTCGGGGGCTCCCTGGTGGGGGTAACAGGCGAGGGCAAAGTGGGATGGTGTCTCCCTGTGGTGCCAGACAGGGACAGAAGGCCAGCTGCAGGGGGAGGAGCCAGTCCTGGAGGGTTTCTGGGAGTGGCATCGGGGCTGACGTTCCCTGGCCCCTGCAGGTCAGTACTGCACAGAGGATGTGGACGAGTGTCAGCTCATGCCCAATGCCTGCCAGAATGGTGGCACCTGCCACAACACCCACGGCGGCTACAACTGTGTGTGTGTCAATGGCTGGACGGGCGAAGACTGTAGCGAGAACATCGATGACTGTGCCAGTGCCGCCTGCTTTAATGGTGCCACCTGCCACGACCGCGTGGCTTCCTTCTACTGCGAGTGTCCCCACGGCCGGACAGGTGAGGGGGCGTGGCCATGGACCCCAGAGCTCAAGAGGGCCATGATGGGGCTCCTCCTGGGTGGCACGTGGAAGGGACCAGCCCAGGGAGGGGCAGTGCTGCTGAGCACCACCTCCGTGCCACTAGGCCTGCTGTGCCACTTGAATGACGCCTGCATCAGCAACCCCTGCAACGAGGGCTCCAACTGTGACACCAACCCTGTCAATGGCAAGGCCATCTGCACCTGCCCCTCAGGGTACACGGGCCCGGCCTGCAGCCAGGACGTGGACGAATGTGCACTAGGTAGGCCTGTGTGGGGCGCAAGGGATGTGTAAGGCCTCTGGTTGCTGGGGGAGGCCAGGGTGCCCGTGCAGCCTCTCACTGGCGCCCCCCTATAGGTGCCAACCCCTGTGAGCACGCGGGCAAGTGCATCAACACCCTGGGCTCCTTCGAGTGCCAGTGTCTGCAGGGCTACTCCGGCCCCCGCTGCGAGATCGATGTCAACGAGTGCATCTCCAACCCATGTCAGAACGATGCCACCTGCCTGGACCAGATCGGGGAGTTCCAGTGCATCTGCATGCCTGGTGAGGTGGCAGGGTCCATGCAGAGGGGCAGAGTCTGGTGGCCCTGGGATCCTCTTGGCCACGTCTCCTCCCTCAGCCTCATTTCCCACCCAGGCCATGGCCTCCAGGGTCATCTGGGGAAACCGAGGCAGTCCCAGAGGGCACAACAGGGAGTGGGCCAGGGCCAGGTGGATGCAGCAGCCCTGGGCACCAGAGGGGTTGCCAGAGCTGCGGGGCTATGGAAGGGGCCACTGAGGCAGTCCGTGGCCCACTGTCTCCCCAGGCTACGAGGGAGTGTACTGCGAGGTCAACACAGACGAGTGTGCCAGCAGCCCCTGCCTGCACAACGGACGCTGCCTGGACAGGGTCAGCGAGTTCCTGTGCGAGTGTCCCACTGGTGAGCCAGCCCAGCCCGTCCCTGCACTGCCACCCTGCTTCCATTCTTTCGGGGTACCAGCTTCCGGGAGGCGAGCGTCATCTTGGGAGTGTTAAAGGGTGTTTCCTGGATGCCCCACTCCATGGGGTAGGCTGAATATGGGGAGCACAGGGCCAGGACACGCCTTCCTGCTGATGGGGTACAGCCCCTCTTCCCGGGAGAGAAGGGTGCTAGGCTGCCATGCATCTCCAGGGCAGGAGGCTGTGCCCTTTCAGGTGCTGGGGGAGGCCAGAACGAGATGTGGTGAACAGAGCCTCCAAGGACCACAGGATGGGACATGGAAAGGGGTCTCATCTGCCCTAGGGCCAGGGCTGGGCCTTGACCCTCTCAAGATGTTAAGCAGCTGCCCCAGACACCTGCAAGCGAGAACCCCAATCACAGGCAGTGTCGCTGTCGCCATAGCAACAAGGGGGTTTGGAAAATAGGCCCCTCTGTGGGGGTGAAGGCCCACAGCCTGCTGGTCACTGCCCAGCAGCAGGTCGAAAGAGAGGGGGAAAGCTGGGGTCTGCTACTGAGCGTGGGCTAGAGCCTGGCCAGGGGCACTGACCATCTATGACACCAGTCATCTCTGGTCACAGGCTTCAGCGGGCACCTGTGTCAGTATGACGTGGACGAGTGTGCCAGCACGCCCTGCAGGAACGGTGCCAAATGCCTGGATGGGCCCAACACCTACACCTGCGTGTGCACAGAAGGTGCGGGGAGGCCTGCAGGTTGGGGTGGTCAGGCTGGGGTGGCAGGGACTGGTAGCACACCTGTGGAGCTGTGGCTCCAGGAGGGACAGGGAGACACACCTATGACCCGGTCTGGGTTGTGGGTTCCCAGGCGGGGGTGACCACGGGTTCCGGGAGCAGCTGGCCCTGAGCCCTCTTGTGACACAGGTTACACGGGGACACACTGCGAGGTGGACATCAATGAGTGTGACCCTGACCCCTGCCACTACGGCTCCTGCAAGGATGGCGTCGCTGCCTTCACCTGCCTCTGCCAGCCGGGCTACACCGGCCACCACTGTGAGACCAACATCAACGAGTGCTCCAGCCAGCCCTGCCGCCACGGGGGCACCTGCCAGGACCGCAACAACGCCTACCTCTGCCTCTGCCTCAAGGGGACCACAGGTGTCTGGCCAGGGCCTGCGACAGGCGGGTGCGCCGGGCAGGGTAGGTGGGGCTCCAGAGCTGACCGGCCCATTCCACCGTGCCCTCAGGACCCAACTGTGAGATCAACCTGGACGACTGTGCCAGCAGCCCCTGTGACGCAGGCACCTGCCTGGACAAGATCGATGGCTACGAGTGCGCCTGCGAGCCAGGCTACACGGGTGAGGGATGCGCAGGGGACAGGCAAAACCAAGGACAGGGACACAGTCTGCCCCAGAGCCCTTGGATGGGCCAGTCTGTGCAGACTTGGGCACGGGTGGCGAAGGCTGCTGCCTGCAGCCCAGCTACTGAGCTGTCAGTGTGGGCTGACCATAGCAGAAAGTCCTTGGTCAGGGCTGGCCACAGCCTGTACACATGGGCTCCTCCCATAGCCCATCCAGGGCCCTCGTCCTCAACAGAGCCCACAGCTTATTGTAGGCACTGCAGGGAGGGTGGCAGAGAGGGTGAGCATCACAGGCGCGGCTGGCCCAGCAGCCCAGGGCACTGAGGCCCATCTGAGACCCCGCCCCTCCCTGCAGGGAGCATGTGCAACATCAACATCGATGAGTGCGCGGGGAACCCCTGCCACAACGGGGGCACCTGCG
The DNA here is from genome assembly GCF_000276665.1 of Chinchilla lanigera. NCBI lineage: Eukaryota > Metazoa > Chordata > Mammalia > Rodentia > Chinchillidae > Chinchilla > Chinchilla lanigera. The sequence goes on from NW_004955513.1 coordinate 4,247,698, forward strand.
AGGACGGCATCAACAGCTTCACCTGCCGCTGCCCTGAGGGCTACCACGACCCCACATGCCTGTCGGAGGTCAATGAGTGCAGCAGCAACCCCTGCATACACGGGACCTGCCGGGACAGCCTCAACGGGTAGGCCAGGCCGTGCTGCCTATGGGCAGCCCTGGCTGTGTCCTTGTGGGCCACTGTGTCACTCAGGATCCAAGGACACTCACGGTGTGGGCGGTCGTGACCCCTTCTGTGTCCGCTAGCAGGAGCCGTTTATACTGCTGAACACAGAGAGGGCTGATGCTCAGCCCTGGGTCACACAGTGGGAGCATGGGAGGGGCCCTGGCTGCAGTCCCTGTGTCGCTGAGGCTGACCTGTGCCTCTACTGGGCACCACCCTGCGTCCGAGGTGTCCGAATCCTGCCACTGTCTCGGGCAAGGTGGGCCGCTGTGCTCACGGGGAAGGGTGTGAGGCTCCTGACGCACAGACGCCTGATGCCAGAGCTCAGCCCCGGGCTGACCCGTGCCGTGGTCACTCCCCAGGTACTGGTGTGACTGTGACCCCGGGTGGAGTGGGACGAACTGTGACATCAATGACGACGAGTGCAAGTCCAACCCCTGTGTGAACGGCGGCACCTGCAGAGACATGACCGGCGGCTACGTGTGCACGTGCCGGGAGGGCTTCAGCGGTGAGCCAAGCCGGGGCATGGCACGGCAGCCCCTGGGGAGGTGGCCTGGACCAGCATGGTCTACGCATCTCCTTCCGGGGTTGGCCTCAGAGGGCGTGGGGTGGCACTGGGCCAGGGTGACACACTAACCGCCACCCCTCTCTAGGCCCCAACTGCCAGACCAACATCAACGAGTGTGCGTCCAACCCGTGTCTGAACCAGGGCACGTGCATAGACGACGTGGCCGGGTACAAGTGCAACTGCCTGCTGCCCTACACAGGTGCGGACGCGGTGGCGCTGCGGCCTGCGCGGGTGCTGCTCGTGCTGAGGGGCTCAGGGTCCCTGTGTTGGGGCTTGGGGTTGGCAGATGAGCAGACAGGTAGACAAGTGCGTCCCAGACACTTCCTCTGGCTGCTGTGGCAGAGGCGAGGCTTTGCAACCGTTGGAGGGTGGTGCCCAGGCCAGACGTGGCTGGGGTCTCCATCGATGGTCTCCCTTGGGTCTCTGGGGGCCAGGCTGCCCTCCCCACCAGCCAGGCCTGAGGGATTCCTTTGACGGCAGCCTCTTTGTGCCGGGAACAAGGAGCTCTCTGTTGGTCCTGAGCAAGGCGGGAGCCGCTTCCCAGAGGGTGCAGCCCCTGCTGTGGGTGTGACCAAGAGGGTCGCGGGAAATGGTCCCTGCAGAGAGCTGTGCAGGGCATTCCACATGGCAGTCCCAGCGGTGGGCAGAACACGCTGCCTGGCCTGTGCCGGGCTGGGGTGGGGGCGCCACATTCCCATGACACCCACGGCCTGGGGCCAGGAAAGTGTTTGCTTTGACCGAAGTTAGGGGCCTGGACTTTGTCTCTGTTGGTCCGTGAGGACGCTCGGTGGCCAGGCGCGCTGATAGCGGCGGGCGGGAGGACCGGCTGTGCTGACCCGCTTCCTGCCTGCCCTCTTCCTGCTTCCTCTGCACAATTGTCGGAAACTCTGGCGAAGTTCCTGCCTGGCTGGGTCACCGTGGAAACCGATAGAGGGGCCCTGGAAAGTCACACCAGCAGGCTGGGGACATGGGAGACGAGGACGATACTGCTTCCTTGCTCCTCGGGGGCCGGCCCTGCGCCGTCAACAGGAAGCGGACCTGGGCTGTGGGAGCCACCGTGGTGCACGTGGCCCCCCTGTGGCCGTCACCAGGTCCCTACGCAGGCTGAGGGCCTGAGCCGAGCCCCGTGCTCTGAGAGGATGTGACCGGGGTCTGGGTGCCACGCCTTTCCCTTCCGTCACAGGCTTTCTCACTAACCTCGACTCAGAGCTCAGTCAGCTTAAGGGCTTTTCCTCGTCACAGGGAGGCAGGGAAGGGGATGAAGAAGGCCTGCTCCCCAGCCTGTCGGGGCGCCTGTGCTGGCACCAGTCTTGTGCCCAGGCACCTCCAGCAGGGTGAGGCCCACGCTTTGCCTGCAGCCCATGGGGGTGGGAGGCGACCTCAGAGTGCGTCTGTCTGGCGACCTCAGAGTGCGTCTGTCTGGCTCGTCCTCAGCATCCCTGTCTGTACTCCACCTGCTTCTCCCAGGTTCAGGACCTGCGGGGCCAGCTGTGGGTGCTGACAGTGGACGGGCTGGCAGGTGTGGCCAGCAGACGTGCTGGCTACACGCAGGACACCAGCTCCCGGCCTCACTGAGTGTGTCTCCCTAGGAACTACGTGTGAGGTGGTGCTGGCGCCGTGTGCCCCCAGGCCCTGCAAGAACAGTGGGGTGTGCAAGGAGTCCGAGGACTACGAGAGCTTCTCCTGTGTCTGCCCTGGTGGCTGGCAGGGTGAGGCTGGCCTGGTCCCGACCAAGCTGGGCAGGGAGTGGGGAGCCCTGGGGACCCCGCCAGCCCCATGCTCAGGGAAGCTGCAGAGCGGGGAACTGGCCTTGGCCTTCATGCCCTGCACACCTGTAGCTTTCCTGACTCAAAATTGGGGCACAGGGGGTGGTTCTGGGGCAGGGGAGAGGCACTGTGGGTGGACACTGCAGCCGGGGCAAAGGCCCAGAGGCGGGTGCCTAGGGTGACCAACCAGCCACCTCCTCACCCAGGACAGACCTGCGAGGTCGACATCAATGAGTGTGTGAAAAGCCCATGCCGCAACGGTGCCTCCTGTCAGAACACCAACGGGGACTATCGGTGCCACTGCCAGCCAGGCTACACAGGGCGCGACTGCGAGACTGACGTGGACGACTGCCGGCCCAGTGAGTGCCCGGTTGCCGGGGGCACGGGTGGGAGCCCCTCCGTCAAATGGGAGAGCAGCTGTGCTGACACCCAGCCCAGGCAGCATCCACCATGGGACTTAGACAGGCTGAGCCCCAGGCTTGGTCCACTGCCCATGTCCTGGCAGGGAGCAGGGCCAGGTGCTGGACACACCTTCCACATCCCACCAGGGGCCTCCCGTAGCTTACCCCTCCCCAGGCTGCCATCTTAGCACTGCCAGCTGGGTGTGAGGGAGCAGAGGCACCGGGGCCTGTGCGGTTGGTTCTCCCCCAAGACAGTGGTGGTGCAGGGTCCTGCCTGTGCTCCCACCCGAGTCTTGGTCTTGATCCAGCCTCACCAAGGTGCAGGACTCTCCGATCTTGTGCCATAGAAAGCTGAGCTGTAAACCAGACACAATGCACACCTGTAATCCCAGTGTTTAGGGAAGCTGAGGCAGTAGGATTGCAAGTTTAAGTCCCACCTGGGCAATTTAGCAAGATCCTGTCTTAAGAATAAAAAAGGCCAGGGTTGTAGCTTATTGGAGGAGTACCTCACGTTTGATCTGAACTACCAAAAAAAAAAAATTTGGAGAAGCTGAGGGCCTGGCCTGGCATCATCCAGTAGGGAGAGACAAGGACGTGTTGCTGGACTTTGGATTGGTCTGTTGAGCTGGTAAAACTCCCTCCTCCCTGGCCTCGGGCCCTGGAAGAGGACCTGGACCACAGACCCTGCACCAGGAGCGCCCAGGTCTGCCTGCAGGGCCGTGCCACCTGCACACTTAGCTCCCATGATGCGCGTGGTGCCCACCGTCAGGCTTGCCCTCCTGTTTCCCTTAGACCCCTGTCACAACGGGGGCTCCTGCACGGATGGCGTCAACACGGCCTTTTGCGACTGCCTGCCCGGCTTCCAGGGCGCCTTCTGTGAGGAGGACATCAACGAGTGTGCCAGCAGCCCGTGCCGCAATGGTGCCAACTGCACTGACTGCGTGGACAGCTACACGTGTACCTGCCCAACGGGCTTCAACGGCATCCACTGCGAGAACAACACGCCTGACTGCACAGAGAGGTGCGGGCCGGGTGCCACGGTGGAGGCGGGCACAGAGCAGGCGTGAGCCACAGGCAGCACCTGGTAGCAGGGGACACCACGCAGGCATCTGCCCAGCCCTGGGGGACAGCACTGAGCTGAGCCTGATGTCATTGGTGGTTTTGTAGCATCTGCCCCTAAAGGGCCATGACCCCCTCCTGTGACCCAGAACCCAGGTCCATGTAGCTCACCCAGAGGGGCTGGTGGTGCCGCCTATCAGACAAGATCGCCTTAGCCCACCCTGTTCCCCAGGGTCTTGGTTGCCGAATGTCTGTCACCGCCTTGTTTGGGACCGCTCTCTCCCACTCACATGTGGCTCTGGTTTCTCTCTAACCTGAGCCTCACCCACCTATGTTAGTCAGCTCCGTGTTCCTGGAACAAAACACTGGAGTAAAACAGCGTAAAGGAGGGAGATTTACTCTGGCCCAGAGGTTTCATTAGAGGTCGGCCGGTGGAAGGGCGAGGTGGGGAAAGCTGCTCGGCTTGCGGAGGCAGAAAGCAGAGAGGGGAAAAAAAGCACAGATAGATCTCCCAGGTCACACCCACGGTGACCACATCTAGCCAGGCTGCCTGCTAACTGCAAGTCAGCTGTAACTTACGTGTGGATGAACCCCTTCCCAAGTCCCACCTGCAAGCACACGAGCCCTCAGGGGTATTTGATCTGAACTATAACACCACCACACACGCGTGTGTGTCATCAAGCCCCGCTCTTCCTGAGCTGTGATAAAAGGCGAAGCAGACAGCAGGGGTGGTGTACGTCTGTTGGGCGTGTGATGTGGAGGTGCTCACTGACTCCCTCCTGTACCGCCTGCCCGCCTCTAGCTCCTGCTTCAATGGTGGCACCTGTGTAGACGGCATCAATTCCTTCACCTGCCTGTGTCCCCCGGGCTTCACGGGCAGCTACTGCCAGCACGATATCAACGAGTGCGACTCACGGCCCTGCCTACACGGCGGCACCTGCCAGGACAGCTACGGCACCTACAAGTGCTCCTGCCCACAGGGCTACACCGGCCTCAACTGTCAGGTGAGCAGGGCTGCAGAGGTGCTGGCGAGGGGCGGAGAAGGGCATCACCCTGGGCGGGGGGAGGAGGGCCAGGCTCAGGACGGGCTGCCCGTGCTGCCCTGGAAGGAGATGGGGACATGTGGATGGAGATGCTGCCCAAGTCCAGTGGGGGCTATGAAGCCAGCTGGAGCCAGGTGGTCTGCTGGAAAGTGGTGGAAACTGGTGCTCTTATGGGAGCTGGGCATCTGCCTTAAACACCTTCATGGGAGTTCCTTGCAGAAACCATCAGTTTGCAAAGCTGCTCAGGGAAGAGGTGGACCCCAGCCCAGGTCTCCCAGGCAGCAGGGCCCCTTGGGGAGCTGGGAGAGTCTGTGGGGACCCCATCCATTTCCACCTCTAGAGTAGGGACGTGGTGCACTTTGGATCCGAGGCTCTCTGGCTGATACGGGTGCCAGGCAGCCTGGGGCACAGCAGGAGGCCTCCCCGGAGGGATCCAGGCTGCCGGCGGTGAGGTGCTGACCCTAGTCTGTTCCCCAGAACCTTGTGCGCTGGTGTGACTCCTCCCCCTGCAAAAACGGGGGCCAGTGCTGGCAGACCAGCACGCTGTACCGCTGCGAGTGCCACAGTGGCTGGACTGGCCTCTACTGCGACGTGCCCAGTGTCTCCTGTGAGGTGGCTGCACAGCAGCAAGGTCAGAGCTGGCACCAGCCCAGGGCCCAGGAGGGCAGGGAGGGCAGGGCGAGGCGGGCTAGCAAGGAGCCTGGACCTCACCTCCTCCCCCTGTCCCCGCAGGCATCAATGTCACCCACCTGTGCCAGCATGGAGGACTCTGCGTGGATGCGGGCAACACCCACCACTGCCGCTGCCAGGCTGGCTACACAGGCAGCTACTGCGAGGAGGAGGTAGACGAGTGCTCGCCCAGCCCCTGCCAGAACGGGGCCACCTGCACTGACTACCTGGGTGGCTACTCCTGCAAGGTGAGGAGGGTCCTGGCACAGAGGCATTGAGCCGTAAGCTGACACAGCAGTGATGCTGAATCCAACAGCCCTGGGTACTGCCAGTCGTATCGGGGAGGCCCTGGCCTAGGGAAGGCTGCCCAGAGGAGAAGAACACTGAGCCGTGGGACAGGTGCCCGGTCCCCAAACCAGCCCTCGCCCATCACCGGGCAGTCCCAAGCGTGCCACGGCCTCCTCCTGCACATGCCAGCCCTGGGCCAGAACAAGCTTGGCCCCAGGTGAGACACTCCTGCCCTCTGTCCCTGCAGTGTGTGGCTGGCTACCACGGGCCCAATTGCTCCGAGGAGATCAATGAGTGCCTGTCCCAGCCCTGCCAGAACGGGGGCACCTGCATCGACCTCACCAATACCTACAAGTGTTCCTGCCCTCGGGGCACACAGGGTGAGTGCAAGGCAGGGGAAATGAGGCAGCACGGGCTTCCCGGACAGGAATCAGCCTCGGGCCGAGGAGGGTCCCCGTAGGAAGGAGGCTGTGCTGCTGTCCCCCATGGGCTATGGGGCTGCAGGGTGGACACAGCCCCACTTCCCTGACCGAGAAGTCACCCTGTAGGTGTGCACTGCGAGATCAATGTGGATGACTGCAGCCCGCTCCTTGACCTGGCCTCCCGCAGCCCCAAGTGCTTCAATAACGGCACCTGCGTGGACCAGGTGGGCGGCTACACCTGCACCTGCCCGCCTGGCTTTGTGGGTGAGCGGTGCGAGGGCGATGTCAACGAGTGCCTGTCCAACCCGTGCGACGCCCGGGGCACCCAGAACTGTGTACAGCGTGTCAATGACTTCCACTGCGAGTGCCGTGCGGGCCACACTGGTGGGTGCTGCTGAGAGCGTGCCAGGGAGACTGGGGTGGGCCCTGCTAAGGCGGGCCTGCCCCCTTACCGCCTCTGTCCCTCCCAGGGCGCCGCTGTGAGTCCGTCATCGATGGCTGCAAGGGCAAGCCCTGCAGGAATGGGGGCGCCTGTGCTGTGGCCGCCAACACTGCCCGCGGCTTCATCTGCAGGTGCCCTGCGGTAGGTACAGCGCTGACCCCTGACCTGTGAGGAGGCCCTGTGTGCCTCATCCTCATTCCCCAGCCTCGTTCTTAAACCTTAATGAGCGACTTTAGGGCAGTCTTAGGTCTGCAGAAAACTCAAGCAGAAGGCAGAGTGCCCTGTGCCCCTTGGCCCTGTGTGGCCCCTGCAGCTCGGGTCTCGCCCTGCGTGGTGGGTGGGTCGTGGCCAGCAGCGCTTAGTCTGGGGTTGCTCTGGGGACGAGATCCCATGGTCTGGGCTTGTGTGTAAGGACACACGTCTGCCACCACAGTGTCACGCTGGAGTGTCACAGCCCTAGACATTGCTGGGCTCCACATGCTCACTCTCCTTCCCTCTCCCCTACCCTGGACCTTCCCCAGTCTGAGAGCGTCCTGAGGGCTGCTGGGGAGACTGGATGTCCTTAGGTAGGGGATGCAGTGGCACCTGGACTGGGCACGTGGTGCTGGGGAGCAGCTGCCCTGACAGGCTGCCCGCCTCCCCTCTTTCAGGGCTTCGAGGGCGCCACTTGCGAGAATGATGCCCGCACTTGCGGCAACCTGCGCTGCCTCAACGGCGGCACGTGCATCTCTGGCCCGCGCAGCCCCACCTGCCTGTGCCTGGGTGCCTTCACGGGCCCCGAGTGCCAGTTCCCGGCCAGCAGCCCCTGCGTGGGCGGCAACCCCTGCTACAACCAGGGCACCTGTGAACCCACGCCCGAGAGCCCCTTCTACCGCTGCCTGTGCCCCGCCAAGTTCAACGGGCTCCTGTGCCACATCCTAGACTACAGCTTCGCGGGCGGCGCCGGGCGCGACATCCCCCCGCCGCAGGTCGAGGAGGCCTGCGAGCTGCCCGAGTGCCAGGAGGACGCGGGCAACAAGGTCTGCAGCCTGCAGTGCAACAACCACGCCTGCGGCTGGGATGGCGGCGACTGCTCGCTCAACTTCAACGACCCCTGGAAGCACTGCTCGCAGTCCCTGCAGTGCTGGAAGTACTTCAGCGACGGCCGCTGCGACAGCCAGTGCAGCTCGGCCGGCTGCCTCTTTGATGGCTTCGACTGCCAGCACGCGGAAGGCCAGTGCAAGTAAGGCGGGGCCGACCGGCCGGGGTGGTGGTGGGGACAGCCGGGCAGTGGGTGGGCGGGGCGGCCAGCCTCTGGGCGGGCATGCGGCCCAGCCAGGATGTGGCCTGAGCGTGCCCTGGGCCCACAGCCCCCTGTACGACCAGTACTGCAAGGACCACTTCAGCGACGGGCACTGCGACCAGGGCTGCAACAGCGCGGAGTGCGAGTGGGACGGGCTGGACTGTGCGGAGCACGTGCCCGAGCGGCTGGCGGCCGGCACGCTGGTGGTGGTGGTGCTGCTGCCCCCCGAGCAGCTGCGCAACAGCTCCTTCCACTTCCTGCGCGAGCTCAGCCGCGTGCTGCACACCAACGTGGTCTTCAAGCGCGACGCGCAGGGTCAGCAGATGATCTTCCCCTACTACGGCCACGAGGAGGAGCTGCGCAAGCACCCCATCAAGCGCTCTGCCGCGGGCTGGGCTACGCCTGGCACCCTACTTGGCCAGGCTGCAGCCTCGCTGCTCCCCAGCGGGGGCAGCGGGCGCCGGCGCAGGGAGCTGGACCCCATGGACATCCGCGGGTGAGTCCTGTGCACGCAGGCATGCGCACCCCCCCCAGCCAGCTCTGCCTGACCCTCTGGCCCCCCAAGGCAGCCACATGTGCCCCACTTCATGGTAATGAGATGGAAGATCCAGGAGGACCTGGGCATTCACGTCCCGCTCGGTCAGGGTGCAGGGGCAGCAATCTCGGTGCCATGTGACACAGTACGGTCACCTGGGGGCTGAGGCACTGCCTGGGCTGAGCCTGTCACTCCTCTCCACATTTGGGGGTCCCACTAGCCTCCCACCTACACCTTCTTAACATATTTGTATCAGGGCAACTGGGCCACAGAGCCAGACTAGAGGCACCTTGGTGTGCCCTGACCCCAGGAGTTTGCCAGTCATGACCTTGCTGGCGAGGGGGACATCTGTCACGAGGCCGGGTTAACACCCTGTGGGGGAAGGCTGGCCCTGGGGCATGTCCTGGCTGGTGTATGACCTGTGCCCCTGTCATGGAGCCTCCCATCTCCTGCCCATCCCCCGTGGAGGTCTGAGGGGCTCCCACCCCTACTGTGCCTCCCTGCACTGCTGTGATATGCGGGCGCAGCCCCAGGGAGGGTATGGGCTCCTCAGGATGCTCTGCATCTCCGAGGGTGAGGAAAGTAGGTGTTCGTGACACCTAAGGGACCCCAGTGGTGGTGGTGGCGGGGCGGGGCCTGTGCAGGGCCACACACTGAGGGGTCCGTGGTGAATGCCTGCAGTGTGCTGGTACGTGGGGCTTCTCTGGATGTGCTGTAGGACACTGTCCACCCCAGGGTTGTCAGACTCGTCTGTGGTCAGGGTGGTCGGGAGGTGGAGTGGGGGCAGTGCCCTGGGTAGTGGCAGGAGACGAGGCGTATGTTCTGAGCCCGGGTGCCTGTGTCCGCAGGTCCATCGTCTACCTGGAGATTGACAATCGGCAGTGTGTGCAGTTGTCCTCGCAGTGTTTCCAGAGTGCCACCGATGTGGCCGCATTCCTGGGAGCGCTGGCCTCGCTGGGCAGCCTCAACATCCCCTACAAGATCGAGGCCGTGCAGAGTGAGTGTCCCCTGCTCCGGCCAGAGGCAGCGGGGAGCGCTGGATCTCCCCGTCCCTGAGGGGCTCTCACTCCTGGTCCCAGCTGCCACCATGGCGGGTGTCGTGCCGTCAGTTCAGGGAGCACTTCTCTGGAATTCTCCGGACAGCATGCCTTCCTAGTGATGGTGACGGCTATCAGGGGAGCTGGCCCAGGGGATGAGCACGCCCACCAGGAAACGGGAGCTTCCTGGCTCCCCACCCCTTTTCCCTGATATTTCTTTGTGGGGTATTATTTCAAAATCATTACAGCTTTTTTTTAAAAGAGAGAGGGAAGAATTGATCGGTGTCATGTGGAGTGTTGAAGTTTGTATCTTGAAAATCCCCCTAAATCCTTTGTCTTAACAGCTCAATGCGAGTGCAGCGATTTGAAGTTGACTAATCCTCCTCCCTGAAAGGGGAGAAAGTGAAAGCCGTCTCCAGACGGCGGGCTGGTACAGGAGAGAATTTAGCAATAGTTTGCAATTCTGATGAATCGCGCAGAAAATGACCTTATTTTGGGGGGCGGGACGGAGGAGGGCGGGTGAGGAGGCGCCGGCCGCAGAGCCAGTCCGCCGCCCCGGCCGCTGCACAGCCGCACTGACACCGGGCGCCGCCCGGGCCGCTGCCCACAGGTGAAACAGTGGAGCCGCCGCCGCCCTCGCAGCTGCACCTCATGTACCTGATCGGGGCTGCTTTCGTGCTTCTCCTCTTCGTGGGCTGTGGGGTCCTGCTGTCCCGCAAGCGCCGACGCCAGCATGGCCAGCTCTGGTTCCCCGAGGGCTTCAAGGTGTCCGAGGCCAGCAAGAAGAAGAGGCGAGAGCCCCTCGGTGAGGACTCAGTGGGCCTCAAGTAAGTGAATGTGCTGTTGCCTCGGGGGGGTGGGGGAGCGGTGCGAGGCTGGCCCAGCGTCCTCCCGCCCCACCCCAGACTTCTTTGGGCCACTCAGTCTCACCCCCGCCCCCAGGCCCCTGAAGAACATGTCGGATGGCGCCCTCATGGACGACAACCAGAACGAGTGGGGGGACGAGGACCTTGAGGCCAAGAAGTTCCGAGTGAGTCCTACGGGCTCCGGGGACGCCCAGAGAGCTTCTGGCGCTGTGACCCTGTGTGACACAGCTCTCTTGCTTCCCCACCCCCAACACAGTTCGAGGAACCAGTGGTTCTCCCTGACCTGGATGACCAGACGGACCACCGGCAGTGGACCCAGCAGCACCTGGACGCCGCCGACCTGCGTGTGTCCGCCATGGCACCCACACCACCGCAGGGAGAGGTCGACGCTGACTGCATGGATGTGAACGTGCGCGGTCCCGGTACTGTCATCAGAGCCTCCCTGCCGGGGGTGCTGTGGGGTCCTGGGTGTGCAGCAGCCTGAGCCTCCCCCACCCAAAGCCCACCCCTCCCCCAGGGCTTGTGGCTGCAGGGTGCAGGCTGGGCCAAGTCACCACCTCTGAGGCTGCTGCCCCTCTAGCATCTGCTGGGCAGCATTTCCTCCCAGCCAGGGCTGCTGTTGGGGTGAGGCATCCAGAGTCAAGTGCTCAGTGTTCACTGCTCCCTGCCCCGTGCCTAGGCAGGCTTCCGGCTTAGCGTTCTGGCAGGTCAGGGAGCACAGCTAGAGAGGGCTGCGTTGTGCACCAGCAGGTTGCAGCTTGGCGTGGGCTGTGCCCCTGGGAAGCCCAGGGCATGTGTGTCCACACTGCTGCCCCATGGTCTGGGGACTGCTGTTGGCATCCAAGCGGTGGCCAAGTGCCAGGGCACTGAGCCCCCGCCTGTCTCTGCTTCCACATAGATGGCTTCACCCCGCTCATGATCGCCTCCTGCAGCGGAGGGGGCCTGGAGACGGGCAATAGTGAGGAGGAGGAGGATGCACCGGCTGTCATCTCAGACTTCATCTATCAGGGTGCCAGCCTGCACAACCAGACAGACCGCACAGGCGAGACCGCCTTGCACCTGGCTGCCCGCTACTCGCGCTCCGATGCCGCCAAGCGCCTGCTAGAGGCCAGCGCAGACGCCAACATCCAGGACAACATGGGACGCACTCCACTGCACGCGGCTGTGTCTGCCGACGCACAGGGCGTCTTCCAGGTAGGCAGCAGTCACTGGACTCAGGGGCCCTGGGAGCCTCGGTCTCTAGTGTGGCTTGGGCTGGACAGCTGCCACCTGTACCAGGACCCCTGTTCTGTGTCCACCCTGGGAGGCCCAGAGGTGGCCCAGCAGGAGGTTGGAGCAGCTGCAGGGTGAGGCAGTATCACTCCATCAAGACAGACTTCTGTCTCCGGGTCACGGCCCAGCTCAAGGTCCCAGTCCCAGGCTGCTGCCCTCCTCCCCTGCTTTTAGCCACAGCTGCAGGCAAAGGCCATTTCAGTGAGGAGAAGGTTTTAGAGGCTGCCTTGCGGCCTTGCCAGGGACCATGGGCTGAGGGTGGATTTAGGGATTTGGATGCCTGTGTCTCCAGGAAATGGGCCTAGCAGGAGTTCCTCGTGCAGGCCGCCAGCCACAAGCCCCCATCCCATCCCTGGGCTCCAGGCTGCCCTGAAGCAGGTTCAGGTGACCCGTGAAGCAGGCATCCTCACAAAGCTTGCCGTTTAATAATTTCTTATCCCGTGACATGTCATCATTCTGAAGAAGATACTGAGAGTAGCCGTGAGCCAGGGCAGCCCTGTGTGTCCGCCCGTGGCAGTTCCCCGGCACACAGAGATGAGGGTTCCCCAGCTCTCTGGGGCCCAGCAGAGCTGCAGGTCCCCGGACCCCATGTTTCTTACCTGCCCACAGACAGGGACTGCCATTCCTGTGGCATGGGTTGGGCTCTGTCTGAAGGGCTGCCTGCTCTTCTCCTGGGGACTCACATGGAACATCCTGGTCCACCACGGCTCTACAAGCTAGGGGTCACATCCTGCCTGCAGACTGGGGCTGGACAGGAGTGTGGCTCCTGGTTTGGAGGTGGTCATAGCAGCAGGGACTGTGGTGAGGGTCGGATGAGGCCACACATGATCATAGTGACCTGCAGTGACCTAGGGCCTGAGCCCTCCTGCATGTGTTGAGGACAGGTCCTTGGTGTCGCATCTTGCTGGGGCCGTTCATGTCATACATCAGCTTCCAGCTGGGGGCATCAGGCTCATGTCCCTACAGCCTGGCCTAAGTCCTTTTCTGTGCCCCAGATCCTGATCCGGAACCGAGCCACGGACCTGGATGCTCGCATGCACGATGGCACGACGCCGCTGATCCTGGCAGCCCGCCTGGCTGTGGAGGGCATGCTGGAGGACCTCATCAACTCGCATGCCGACGTCAATGCCGTGGATGACCTGGGTAGGTGGGCGGCCCAGCTACGGGGAGGGGGTGGTTGCTGAGGGCCGCCTGTGACCCTCTTTGTCTGTGGCTGCAGGCAAGTCGGCCCTGCACTGGGCTGCCGCCGTGAACAATGTGGATGCTGCACTGGTGCTACTGAAGAACGGGGCCAACAAGGACATGCAGAACAACAAGGTGGGCCGGGTGGGAGGAGGAGGCCCTGGGGATACAGTGTAGATCACCGGGAAGGCACCCAGGCGATGGTCAGCTCTCCCAACCCCTCTGGTGCCGTGAGATTGGGGGCCAGGACTGTAGCAAACCAGGAGGACCTGCCCTCACCCAAGAGCCCGTGCAGCTGCGGCCCTCCCATCACCACCGCCTGGCCTCTCCTGTCTTCAGCTGTCACTGGGGGGCATGGTGGTGGGTCTAAGCTTCCTCCAGGTGGCCTCAACCTCGCCTGTGTTTCCAGCATCTCCCAAAAGATAAGGGAGCGCCTGCCAAGCGGGGCCACTTTTTCCCTCCCTGCCGCCAGCATGATCCGGGTCTCCTGTGTCTTGTTGCTGCTCTGCCACTTGTGGCCGGGGTCCCAGGGACTCAGGCACAGAAAGGCAGCAAGTCCCCCAGCTGTACCCCACACTTGAAGTGTCCCTGGCTGCATTTCAAGGCAGGATCCCTCTTGGATGAGGGGACACAGCAGGTGTCAGGCACGGGGGTGCTGCAGGACCTGTCCCTCCCCATGGGACTCAGGGACTGGCAGAGGGGCTCCCGGTCTCAGGACCTCAGGCACATCTACTGGCAGAGCAGCCCAGGAAGGAGCTGAGACACCAGGGCCACTCGCAGCCCTCTATGTGGGAAGCCACGCCCTGTGCCCACCTCGCACCCCTGGAGCCCCAGCCCTGAGTTGCTGTAGTGTTTCACATCTGTCTTTGAGGAGCAGGGAGCCCCACAGTTTGTTTGATATCAGTGGAGCCTGTGACTCTTGGGAGGGTGTGGAGCCCCAGGGATTGGGAGCACAGGAGCCCACAGGCTTCCTGGGTGGCGTCCGGTGGGTGATCAGGCAGATGGTGACAGGGTACCGGTGAGGCTAGATAGCTTCCTCACCTGCCCCGTGCCTCTGTCCCCAGGAGGAGACACCTTTGTTCCTGGCCGCCCGGGAAGGCAGCTACGAGACCGCCAAGGTGCTGCTGGACCACTTTGCCAACCGGGACATCACCGACCACATGGACCGCCTGCCACGGGACATCGCCCAGGAGCGCATGCACCACGACATTGTGCGTCTGCTGGACGAGTACAACCTGGTGCGCAGCCCCCAGCTGCACAGCGCCACCCTGAGTGGCACGCCCACCCTGTCACCCACACTGTGCTCACCCAACGGCTACCTGGGCAACCTCAAGCCCGCCGTGCAGGGCAAGAAGGCCCGCAAGCCCAGCACCAAGGGCCTGGCTTGCGGCGGCAAAGAGGCCAAAGACCTCAAGGCACGGAGGAAGAAGTCGCAGGACGGCAAGGGCTGCCTGCTGGACAGCTCGAGCATGCTGTCACCCGTGGACTCACTGGAGTCACCCCATGGCTACTTGTCGGACGTGGCCTCGCCGCCCCTCCTGCCCTCTCCATTCCAGCAGTCTCCATCTTTGCCTCTCGGTCACTTGCCCGGCATGCCTGACACCCACCTGGGCATCAGCCATCTGAATGTGGCAGCCAAGCCCGAGATGGCACTGGGTGGGGGCGGCCGGCTGGCCTTCGAGCCCGGGCCACCACGCCTGTCCCACCTACCGGTGGCCTCCAGCACCAGCACGGTTCTGGGCGCCAGCAGCAGCGGAGCTGTGAATTTCACCGTGGGCACAGCTGCCGGCCTGAACGGCCAGTGCGACTGGTTGTCCCGACTGCAGAACGGCATGGTCTCCGGCCAGTACAACCAGCTGCGGGGGGCCGTGGCGCCGGGCACACTGAGCACGCAGGCTCCCGCCCTGCAGCATGGCATGATGGGCCCCCTGCACAGCAGCCTCTCCACCAATGCCCTGTCCCAGATGATGAGCTACCAGGGCCTGCCCTCCACACGGCTGGCCACCCAGCCCCACCTGGTGCAGACGCAGCAGGTACCCCAGGTGCAGCAGCAAAACTTACAGGTGCAGCCACCCGGCCTGCAGCCGCCACCAAACATCCAGCAACCCCAGGGCCTGCAGCCCCAGCCGCCACCATCGCAGCCGCACCTTGGTGGTGTGGGCTCAGTGGCCAGTGGGCACCTGGGCCGCAGCTTCCTGGGCGGGGAGCCAAGTCAGGTGGATGTGCAGTCGCTAGGCCCCAACAGCCTGACCGTGCACACCATCCTGCCCCAGGAGGGCCAGAACCTGCCCACATCGCTGCCATCCTCGCTGGTCCCACCTGTGACCACAGCCCAGTTCCTGACCCCGCCCTCCCAGCACAGCTACACCTCCTCGCCCGTGGACAACACCCCCAGCCACCAGCTGCAGGTGCCCGAGCACCCTTTCCTCACCCCATCCCCCGAGTCCCCCGACCAGTGGTCCAGCTCATCGCCACACTCCAACATCTCCGATTGGTCCGAGGGCGTCTCCAGCCCGCCCACCAGCATGCCGTCCCAGATCCCGCACATTCCAGAGGCGTTCAAGTAAACAGCCGTGCCCTGAGGGACCCCGGCTTCCTTTCCCAAGCTCTGCCGGGCGTTGCCAGCGCTCCAGGATGCTGGGGCCAACCAAAGGAGCCTTTTTAAAAAAAAAAAAAAAAGAAATTTTATACAAAATAAGAGGACAAGCATTTCGATTTTTTTTAGTATTTATTTATGTACTTTTATTTTACACAGAAACACTGCCGTTTTATTTATATGTACTGTTTTCTATGGCACCAGGTAAAAACCTCTGTTCCAAGGAAATAAACCAGTTCTCAAAGTCATGATTTCCCTCCTCGGGGTGAAAATAATTGCGCGTTTGTATAAACAAGGATTCGTGATCTATAAATACCATTTATTTATTGATTCCTTCTTTTCAAAATCCAAAAAGAAGTGACGCGAGAGGAGGGAGGGTTGAACAGCACGGTGTGAGAGCTCCCAGGTGCCCAGCCTGTCCGAAGGGGCCCACCCCGCATCCCCGCCCGACCCCCACGCCGGCGTCTGCGTTTTGTGAGAAGATGTGTGGAGAGGCAAACAAAGAAGCAACACTTTCACACCTGGGGCGTGTGGGTTAATTTGTATCTGGACCCGGAAAATTAAGTGAAATGATGTGGTTTATGCGTTTTGGTGTTCGTGATGTTTCTGGAAGGCGCTTTTGCAGATAAGCCCCTGGTGGACACGAGTCTGTCGGTTCCACGGTACCAGTTGTGAACCTTTGTTTCAGGCCCCTCTTCAGTGTTCATTAGTCTTGTGTATGCTGCCTCCCTCGCCTGGCCTACGCCCCGTCCTGGCAGTCTGCGTGTCCCGCAGCGGGGGTCGGGCGTGCGGGCGCAGGATCACACGGAGGACTGAATCCTGTTCTTCAGGGAAGGATGCTGCCTGCTGTCCCCGGCTGGTCAGTGCATGACCCAGGTTCAGAGGGAGGACTGTGGAGGCCTGGACCTGACTGCTGGAGGCTCCTCCCTGTTTTGGGGGGACCTGCCAGCGCAGCCCACGTGGAGGTCTGGGAGAAACCGGTGTCCTCTGGTCTTTTCCCAGCAGTCCCAGGTGCGGTGGGGGGACGGTGCTGGAGGGTGACCTAGCTACTGCTCTCAGTCACCCCTCTAGGTTGAGGGGGCCTGGGAGCGTGGCTGACTCTTGCGTCAAGTATACGCCTGTGGCAGAGTAAATACCTGTAAATACATTTTTAAAGGTGGATTTTGTTTAAAAAATCTGAATGAACAAGTCTGCCGGTGGCAAGCTGATGGGGGCGTCGGAGCGCTGCTCAGCTCAGTGTGACACAGGCCTTGAGACACGCAGGTGCTGGAAACGTAGCTCCTAAGAGCGCAACCCAGGGACAGCCTGCCCCCACCAGCCCTCCCTGTCCCCGTGTGCATGGGCAGCTCCCAACATCCCGGGGCCGTGGTGCGCCGTCCCGAGTGGGCCCCACCAGACATGTCCTAAGATGTCGATTCTTACTGTGTTTTATAAACTAGAGTGTAGTTTACAGAAAAAGGAACATTTTTAAAAAGTTGTCTACATGTAAAACTGTAGATGATGGTGAAAATGATGTATTTTTTTCATCTTTTTTTGTTAACTGATTTGCAATAAAAACGATGCTGATGGTCATCCAGATTTTGCTAACCCGGCGGTGTTGTCTGGCTTATTTTGGGGTGAGGCGGTCCTCGGGTAGCTGGGCCCTTCTAATAAGAGCCATGATGGAGAGGTGGCCCGTCCTTGCCCAGTGAACTGGGGACAGTGCCGTCAGGTCACGGGGTCTAAGCTGCCCAAGCAGGGCCCTGGGCTGTAAGCAGAGTTGGGACCTGCTCAGGGTCCCCACCCTTCTCGGCCACAGAGGGGTTCAGACACTCCCTGTTCCAGGATGCGCCCCAGGAAGCCCACAGCAGGCTGGGTGGAGGTGGTGTGTGGAGGCCCTGGGGCCATGGCCGGAGCCCTTGGTCACAGTGAATGAGGAGCCCTGCAGTGGACGGAGGAGTGGAGTCCTGAGCTCAAGCAGGGCCAGGCAGCGCAACCTGGCCAGTCCAGAAGCCCCCATGAGCCTGCAGGAGCTGAGCCTCCAGGGCACAGTGCTGCCAAGGAGGGTCTGATAGCCCTCTTCCTCTGCAAACTGCCGCCTCCCCGCACCTGAGAACCATTGTGAGCCCAAGGTTTCTGGGCCACGTTCGAGGCTGTGCCCCTGCCGCTGACGCTGCCATCCCTGGGACAGCAGAGGGGTCCAAGTTTGGGGCTGGGTGCTGCCCCGTGTGTGCCCAGCTGGGGTGGCTCCCACGGGAGTGTGTGTCTGTATGTCCTCTGGCTTTGTTCACAACAGCTCAGCTGGACATCCGCCAGTTAGCGGGTGGCCGATGGCACAGGGTCTGGCCTTGCTGTGACGGACTCGCAGGTGCCGACGTGGCCAGGCCACATCTTGGGTGTGTCCCTGGGGGCTCTGGAGGGGACTGCACCCCAGTGCATGGAGGAGGGACACAGAGGGCCTCCCTGGTGCGGTGGGCCGCATCCAATCTTTTGAAGGCCTGAGCAGGACAAAAGGCTCCAGTGCCTGCCTCTGCACCGGAGGATGGAGTTCCCCTACCCCACACTTAGATGGAAACAGCGGCCCTTTTTGGGTCTTGAGCCTATGGCATTTGGAGCAGAACTCACTGCCTTGACCTTTTGGGGGCTCTGGGCCGCCACCTGCAGCTCTTGGGACTTGTCAGCCCCACCACCATGTGCCCAAGTCCCTACAATCACCATCCCGTGTGCGTCCACCCCACCGGTTATTTCCTGGAGACCCCTGCCTCGCACACACAGTACAGTGGAATACTAGACAGGAAACAAAGGAAGCAAAGCCCTGATACCTGCCACAAAGCAGGCGAACCTTGAGGACGCTGGGCTTGGTGAAAGAAGCCAGGCACGAGAGGCCGTCTGACATGCGAGTGTGATGCGTCTCGGTAATTTGACACACGGAGGCAGAAAGCAGCCTCCCAGGGCTGGGGGCAGGCCTGGCTGTGACCGCTCGGTGGCTGAGGAGTGTGACCTTGGAGTGATGGCACGGCCGGCTTTGGACAGTAGCAGTGGCTGTCCCCGCACTGTGGCTGCCCCTGAACTGTACATTCTGAGGAGGGTTGATTTTAAGCCCTGTGAGTCCCTGTGACATGTTACAGAGGGCAGGTGCCAGTCCCGGTGATGGGACCCAGGGCCTCGCTGGGGCAAGGGGAGCCATGCCCCAGCCTCCTGTGCGTAATTTCTCAAAGGAGCAATGTGGGTGGACTTGTTGGTCAAGAGGTAAGGCCTCAGAGACCAACAGCTCCACCATTCAAAGCCACCTGGAGCCTCCAGCAGCTGGAGGAGCTGAAGGAGGAGTGAGGTAGGCCCTGAGCCCTGGGCACAAATGTCATGGCACTGAGACCCATGCTCAGGCATGTCCCTGCAGAGGCAGCCACCCAAGCCCTGCACCACCACGACCACGGGGACAGTTTCCTGACGCTGGGTGCTGCCACCTGCCCACCACCTGGCCTGAATACCTGCTATGGGTCCCCAGGTGCCAGACCGCCCCAGAGGTGGCTGTGTCCCACTGCCCAGCCCCACAACTGCTGGCTTTCTCTCAAGCTGGTCCAGCTCATCCGGGTGACAACCTGGCAGCCCACCAGGCCCCGAGGGGCCGCCCTGCTGAACACATGTGATACCTGGGTACACAGCTCTTCCTCCTGGTCGAGCTCATGAGCCGGTCCCGGCTTGCCTGTCTGCTTTGGGCTGAAACAGGGCCCTCCTCCAAAAGCTCACATTGAAGCCCTGACTCCCAGGACCTCAGCGTGCAGCTGTGTGTGGAGACAGAGCCTTGAGAGGGGTCGCGGTGGTCATGCACCAGTGTGAGCGCATCCTCAGAGAGCAGGACACAGGTGTGCAGAGGGAGGGAGGGACACCTCAGACACACGGGAGAGACCCGGGAAGAGCCAACCTGTTTCTGTCCGTTCAACCTCCAGACCACCAGGACTTGGTGCCACAGACTGAGCCAAGTCCAGGTCCCTCCCAGCCCCAAATGCTTCCCCCAGGACACACCCAGTAGCTCCAGGCACATGCCCGGGTCCCCAGACACTGCCTCTTCCCCCCTCTGGGTGTGGGGGCTCCCTGTGGTCTGGAGGGGAAGACTTGCCCCCAGCCTTCCTTCCTTCACAATTGCCAATGCCATGCCAGGCCAGGGTGTCCCACCCCCTCAAGGGAAAAGGGCCCCCTCGGCACCTAGGGACGGTTCAGAGCAGCCCTGGCCAGGAGAAATGCAATGGAAGCGTTTACTGTTTAATAGTTTAATATCTCAGTAGCCACGTGCAGAAGGAAAGCAGCAGGCTGGGGATATCTCAGGTGAGTGTTTGCTTGACTTGTGTGAAGCCCTGGGTTCCATCCCCGGTACAGCCAGAAAAAAAAAAAAAGGAAAGAGTGAAGTTTATTTTAATAACATCTTAGTTTGTCTGATTAAGCTACAATATTATTATTAATTTTTTGTTTGTTTGTTTGTTTTTGTTTTTCTCCGGTACCGGGAACCGAACTCACGACCTAGCGCTTGCCAGGCAGGCGCTTTTGCCGCTGAGCTAAATCCCCAGCCCCATAAGCTGCAATATTATTTCAACAAATAATTGCTGAGCTTGGTGGTGCATGCCCGCAATTCCAGCACTCAGGAGACTGGGGCAGGAGAATTACCCTGAATTCAAGGCCAGCCTGAACTGCGTAGGGAGACCCTGTCTCAAAAAAAACAGTCAATATAACAGCCCATGGGAGAAATCATATTTGTAAAATTTCATTTCCTGATACTGTGCCTGAGGCAGTGTGTACCTCACCCCGCACCAGAGTGGGACCGGCACAACACAGGTGCGGTGCAGACACAGCGCTCCTGGCCTGCCGCAGACCCTGCAGGCTTAGACTCCCAAAGGCCGAGGTCACCCCAGGCACCTGTGTCACCAGTGCAGAGGAACAAGCTGTGACACTGGCATCTTGCATCTTGCTGCTGCTGGAGTGAACCCCAAATGCGGCTCTCACACTCAGGCCAGTGCAGAGAGTGGGGTTGAGAGTGCAGGTGGCCACAAACCCAGCTCCCAGCCAGGCCACCTGTGTGGTGTCCCTCACCCAGGAAGCCTGGCCTCCAAAAGACGTGATGGTTCGGCAAAGGAACTGGTGTCCCCTGCAGTCCGTCCTCACAGTCCGGGTCAGTGGCTGCCCAGCCCACACTGCAGCCACATGCAAGAGACACAGGCAGGAGACAGGTCCTCAAGGGCTCTGCCAGGGACGGCACTGCTGCATCCAGGGACCAGAGGTGTTTCCATGGCGGTGTTTCCACCAGGAGCACGGCGAGGCCCTGGGAGGGTTGACACATCAGGCACCGTGTCCCTGGGCCTGGCAATCCTCTTGGTGGGATCTCACACCTAGAGGTGCATGTGCTGTGTATGGAGGGAGCGTGTGTGCAGGACCCCAGTAACTCCTGCAGCCCTTTTTATTTATTTTGAGACAGGATCTTGCTGAGTTGCCCCAGGCTGGGCTCCAATTAGCCATTCTCCTGCCTCAGCCTCCAGGAGCACTGGGATTTCAGGCATGCACCACCATGCCCAGCTAAAAGCACATTGTCCAGGCTCTACCTTGCTGCAGGTGATTACCGTCCTCTCAGGCAGGTGGAGGAGTGTGGCCCAAGAGCAGTCTGTCCCTTGCTTGAGCTTTGTCTGTGTGCCATCCCGTGTGTGGTTGCAGGGGAAAGGGCCGGGGCAGAGTTCTGGCATTTTCCCACAACCCTGACCTCGCCCAGCTAGTTTGCAGCTGGGCCCACAGCAGGCGGTGCACGATCAGTGAATGTGCACCCATCCTGTCCAGAGTGTGGCACTGTTTCCCCACTCTGTGCGTCTTACACTGCACCGTGATTCTCTCGACCCTGTCCTCAGGCTCTGTGCAACGCACACATCACGGAGGCTGTGTCACTGACACCGGAAGTGCTGACCTCATGTACATTACTTATCCTTCCCATCCGGTCTGCTGGTCTGGAAGAAGAGGGGAGACCCAGACACTCCCTGTGGGGTGGCCCCCGTGCCTAGGGTGCCCTGGGCTGCGATGAAGGGGACTAGGTCCTAGGTACCAAAGCAACACTCTGGGAAACATGACCGTGCTCTGTCCACGCACCTGGGCTCCAAGAGCACTTTTGGAGGACCTGCTGTCTTCCTTCAGCAAGCCCCACTGCCCAGGGAGCCTGGGACAAACGAAGACGGAGTTGGGAGGCTGCAGTGGGGCTGGGTCCAAAAGCGCTGAAGTGCCCGGACACCCGTGGCCGGGGCTCACAGGAGCGCTCCGCACCCCGCCTCACAGAGATGGCTCTCTGACTCCCCCTGGTGACCGCATCCCGCCAGTGCCCTTTCGGCCCATGGACTGTCCTGTCCTGACGTGGGGGCTTGTGCCACGCTGAGGTTTCCACGTCCCGTGAGGCTGGAAGGGCTGGTGCGAACGTATCACCCAGCCCAGGTCCTTCAGATAGGAGAGTGGACACCCGGGGAGGATAGGACTTGGCAGAGCCTGCGGCAGGAGTGCAGCCGCCGCCAGCTCAGCGCAGGTGACCTCCGACCCTGGGGCCCTCCCTGCCCCGCCCCCCACAGAGACCAGCCTCGGTTCCTGCTGCAGCCTCACCCACTCCGTGCCTGTGGCGCTCGGCTGACTGATGTGATAGGTGGATGCTGCCCCAGGGGCTGCAGCAGAGCCAGGCCCCTGTCCAGGTGCTGCACGAGGGACCCCTTGCTGAAGCTGCCAGGGCTCTCCCCGAAGCCTCCATAGATGGGGCCATTCCACGAGCTTCCCTCTCTCCGATGTCCCCCACGATCCCTCAGCAGGTCCGCGGAGACGTCTCCCCATGCTGTGCAGCTAGGTGGGCACCAAGGGTGTGTGCCTGCCTCCGCTGGGAGCATGCACTGGCCAGGGCCTCCCTGCAGAAAGCGCTCTTTGGCCACGTGTACACCCTGGGATGGGCTGGACAGAGCACCCAGATGTGCAATGTTTTGTTTTTTGATTTTTTTGAGACAGGACTCGCTATGCAGTCCCAGCTGGCTTTGAGCTTCCAATGTAGCTGATACTAGCAATCCTCCTGCCTCAGCCTCCCAAGTGCTCAATGCAGGGTCTCAGTTGCTGTTAGACAGTGATAGTGGTGCCCATGAGGTGGCTGTGTATCTGGCAGCTGTGCCATGACTGCAGGTGGCCAGCAGGTGGGAAAGGGCAGCGGGCCTGAGGCTCCCTCCTTGCTGCCCCCAGGGGTTCTTCCTCTCCACTCCAGCCATCTCTCCCCTCTGGGGGACTGACAGACAGGGGCCACACACTTTGGGGCCCATGAGCAGACACAGCTGACTCTGCCTCCTGTTACTACCTCCTTGGCCCTTTGCCTTCTCCATGAAGCCCCCACCACTCTTCCCACTCCTGTGGACTCAACGTGCTTTGTGCTTTGTTTTATTATTTTTATTATTATTTTTTTTTTTTGCGGTACCGGGGATCAAACTCACGACCTCGCGCTTGCCAGGCAGGCGCTTCTACCACTGAGCCGTATCCCCAGCCCTGCTTTGTGCTTTGTGTCTGGACCACTCAGCCAGCCCCACTGAAGGAGGCACCGCTCCTCCCCCAACCCCAGAGCTGCAGTGTTCATGGTGAGGGTCTGCACTAGGCCCAAGGGCAGCGCCAGGCGTGGGCAGCCCTGCCTTACACGCCCCTTGCACTGCCAAGTGCACTGGATACTGACTTCGCCAGGAGGGGTGTGGGGCGGAGGCTCCTGGCACAGGCCGCCCCACCCTCTAGTGAGCTCTGGAGGACGGCCCTGGCCCTCGGCTTCAGCAGTGGCCGCTCCACGTGGCAGCCTCCACCCCCGGGCCAGGGCCCAGCCGGGGACGAGCCCAGTGGGGGTGCTATGTACGGGACCCCAACTCTCATCCCACATGCACCCCTCTAGACCTGCATGGCCAGTGAACAGCATGTCAGTCACACCTGGAGTTTTACATTTCCTAGCAGTTACATTTTAAAAAGAAGTGAAATATTTTTTTGGTACCAGGAATTGAACTCATGACCTCATACTTGCCAGGCAGACACTGTGCTGCTGAGCTACATGCCCAGCCAAGACATTTTCTTGAGACCGGGTCTTGCTATATCATTCAGGCTGGCCTCAAAATTGCCGTGATCCTCCTGCCTCAGCCTCCTGAATGCTGGAGTTATAGGTAGTGCCACCCACCCCACCCAACTGTGTATTTTATTTAAATCAAAAGATTTTTAACATGCAGTAACAAACAGCCAGTGAGACACTGTACATTTGGGACCCAGCTCAGTATGGACCAGTCTCACACCAGGCCCAGTGGCCACCACACTGGACGGTGCTCACAGCCCAACTCCTGCCACAGACTGGATGGACCTGAGCTGGTCCTGTGGGCTCTGTCCAGGTTCTGACTCTGACCCACCTGGGGGCTGCAGGGAGGTAGAGACACCTGGGCTCAGCCTCCCAGCACACGGTTGGGCGAGAGACTGAGAAGAGGGCAGGCAGGGGCACTGACAGCCATGGTGGGCAGTCACTCCTAGGCACAGGACCCTGGTGCTCCGCAGCTGGTCACCCCACACCCCATCTGCCCTGACAGTCCTGGCTCACATCCACTGGCCCGGCATAGGTATGGACAGCACCTCATTTTGGTGCCTACATTTACCTACTGTGGGCTCTGCTTCACCTTAAGAGATGGCCTGATGCTAAGGGTGTCAAGGAGATCAACGAAGGGCACGCAGCATGTAGGTGGCAAGCTGGATCTCAGAGGGGTTGTGACTCCAGGGCCTTGGCCACACGCCACAGAGGCCCAATCAACTCAGCAGGGTGCCGGGCTACAGAGAGGACCATCTGCCCTCAAGAAAAGGGGAGGGAAGAGAGAGTAGCCCCGAGGCCTCTGCAGGGACCAGGCAAAAGTTAAACCAGGTGCCTTTCTAATATCTCTTCCCTGAGGGTCCCGGCCTGGGACACAGACCTGTCCTTCACCCCAGGGCAGGGCCAGACTGCCTCTTCAGGTTACAGTCACCAGGGCAGGACCCCAGTCTTGTTGGGAACCAGGGGCCAGGCCTGAGCTCCACTGTAGAGCTCTTCCGAGAGTCACTGGAGAAAGAAGAGGAGTGCACCCTGATGCTTTGCCTCTGTGTCCCCTTCTTTTGACACGGCAGATAATGACAGCTGTGCAGGGGGGGCCTAATGGGACAGAGACTGCAAAGCTCCTTGACCACAGGAGGATGTGGTCCTGGCAGTGGGCCGTCCATTGCTGGGCTGCCTATCCTAAGTGGACTAGGGCCGAGGCTGTCACGTGCTCCTCAAGCCTGTGTTCAAACACATCGGGAGCCTGCCTCCTGCAAGGCAAATGTTAGCTTAGCGAAAAGCCCAGGTGCCACGTCAGACGGGCTCTGCCGGTGAGGCTGCGCCCTTGTCAGCGCCACCAAGACAAGCAGCAAGACCAAGCACCCTACTCTATCTGCAGGTACACCGGGGACCTGGCGGCCTCCCGACGTGCCGCCTCGGCGCCCCAGGAAGGAGCTAGGGGCTGCTCTGCCTCGGCCTCCCGGGCAGCGGTGCAGAGGACAGCACCCCTCTCTTTCCGAAGCCCTTACCCAGGCCGGCGCTGGATACAAGGGTGGCGATGGGAGGGAGGGGCAGCGGCGGACGGCCAGCTCGGTGCCCTCGCCGTGTCACCGCTGCCCGGTGGGGACTATGAGCACCCTACTGCAGGGAACCGCGGAACGGCTGGGTCCCACGCTCGGCGAGCGGGCTGCAGCCTGGGCCAGCTGGGAGGACCCGACGCTGGGGGCCGGGATGGCAGCGGCGAGACTCAGGGCTCCAGCCGCCGGCGCCGCTCGCGGTAACCAGGCAACCAGCGCAGGGCGTGCGCGTGCGCAATCCCCCCTGTCGCCCGAGCGGCAGCAATGGCGCATGCGCAGCCGCCCCGCCGGCCTCCAGCCAAGCCTAAACCGAGTCAGGTAGGGACTCGCCAGACCCATGGCCTGCTTGCGGAGCATCCGTTCTCGGGGGGTGGAGCTGCTCAGGTCGATCCTTCAAAGCCGATTCCCTCTTGGTGTCATGACTGAAGATTCCTGTCCCTTTTGACATCCTAAAACGACAGAAGAGTGGGAGACAGCGTAACCAGGGCGACGTCCCGGGGCGCCCTCGGCGCAGGTGGGCGAGGGGCGGGGCCAAGGGGTGGAGAGGCTGGGGCGGGGCCAAGGTCGTGACGAGGCGGTGGAGGACTGGACCGGGTTGGGGGCGGGGATAAGGGGCGGGGCTAGGGAAATAGAGCCGTGAATGACACACGGGAGGCGGGACAAAGGGGCGAGGCCGTGAAAGACTGGATGACGGCGAGGGGCGGGGCGCGCTGAGGGGCGGGGCGCGTGACGTCCCCGCCGGACACGTCGGCGGCGCGGCTAGCGGAGCCGGATGTGCCAAGATGGCTGCGGAGGTTTCCGTGTCTGCGCTGTTCGCCGCTGCCGGGTGGGCTCCGACCCGCGGAGCCTGAGAGGCGGGCCACAGCCGCGCGGGTGAGGGGCGAGCGG
>NW_004955513.1:4274074-4322609 GCF_000276665.1 Chinchilla lanigera
GCGCGGCACGGAGGGGCTGCGGTCGCCGCCGCGGGCCACCGGGCTCCCAGAGGTGTCAGGGCCCGGCCGGCGCGCAGAACCCCCACTTCGCACGAAGGGACGCTAGGAAGTTTCTGGCGGTTGAGCGTGTTTTTTGTGTGTCAGAGGTTCTGAAAGTGTTTGGCGTTCGTTGGCCGGAAGACTTTCTTCAGCGATGTGGGTTCACTGACGTTTGCACCAAGGAGCAGCGATATACCTATTTGTAATCTCTTGGCAGGGTGGCCAGGATGTCGCAAGGGAGGTCGAGGACGGTGCTCTCCATCAGGGGTAGAGGAATGCAGGTGTTACAGCGGAGCTCCCAGACACGCTAAGCCACTTGGAATCAGTTTTTACTGTTTCGCTTAAAAACGTCTCTAAACGGCTGGTATGATTGGGGGTGGATTGCTTATTAAGAATTTCTTTTAAATCTGTAGGAGGCAGGTGTTAGCCAGCCCATGTAGTAAGAAGCAGCGGAACCACAGGCTGTAGTTTCTGCGTGGTACTTTTTGAAGTTTCAGCATAATGCAGCTCGCCTGCAGTTTTTGTTCCTAGCCTCTTTCAAAGTTTCTGTGCTGGTGGTGTCTTGCAAACAAATGAGGCAAAGTGGTGATTCGTTCTTTTTCTGGAACTCGGTTTCCCCTCGTAGTAGTGAATCTTCATGCTGTCCTGGAACTTTTCTCTGAGGTGCTGGGTGCACTGTAGTATGACTCCGTTTTGTTTCCGTGGACATCCTACGTGAGTGTCAGAGTGTCCTCGTGGGTCTGTCACTTTTAGCAGTGTTTAGGCTCCTCCGCCTTGTCCAACACCTGAATGTCTTCGGTTCCAGTTCTAGCTGGGAGGATTGTGCCTTGTCACGTGTCCCTAGTGTGATGGGGTCACTAGCAGACAGTCGCTGTGAGGGAGAGTGTAATCAGAGACTAGCTGTTTCTTGCTGCTCCTTTGGGTTTGTACAGGGAGAGCTGGAGGCTAGTGGCAGTGAGAAAAAGTGCGGGAGTGGTGGAGGAGGAGCTGTGTGTTTTAAATACCCAGTCCTGTGGTCAGAGACTCATGCTGCAGATGGCCTTGGGTAAGAACTCCCATAGGTACTAGACAGGTGAGCTAAAGAGCCGGGTTTATGAATAATACATCTTAAAGAGGATCAGCTGGTCTCCCAAACAGGTGCCTGTTGGGGTTAGACGACTCGAAACAGTAAATTTACTGTGGTCCTGAGTTTAAGTGATAGGCAGTTCCTTGTTTTCCTGTTGGTGAGTAGAGAGGAAGATGAAAAGAATAATGAAAAAATTTAAAAGAAAAGAAAAGAATAATGTTCAAGTCATAAGCTTGTTCCAGGTGAAACTGGCATTATTGCTACAGAGCTGTCATTTGCAGTTTGAGGGCTGGGGGGGCTCCTTTCTAGGTGGTAATGTTTGCTTATAAAACAGGTCTTAGTTTAGTAGAGTTGAGAAAATAATCTTAAATTTCTGCAGGGAAAACATTTAAGTCTTAAGATTTCCTGTTAAAGGGGCTGGAGATTTAGCTCAGCGGCAAAAGCTCCTGCCTGGCAAAAGCAAGGTCGTGAATTCAGTTCCCGGTACCGGAGAAAAACCAAAAAAAAAAAAAAGATTTCCTGTTAAATAGCCACCCTAAGTACAAGCTTGTAGGATTTTTTTCAGGGGCGGGGGTGCACTGGGAACTGAACTCAGGACCTTGCCCTTGCCAGGCAAGTGCTGTGCTGCTGAGCTGTATCCCCAGCCCTGCTTGTTAGATTAAACCCAGCAGTGACCTTAGGAAAAAGTCATTGTATTCTCTCATTTTATGGATGGAGTTTGTGTGCATCTCCCACCTAGTGTGTCTCAGAAGAGAAGAGGCTTCCCTGAGCCGCCTAGCTGGACACTCAGGCTCACTGTCACAGTAATTCCTGAGGAACCAATTCTCTGAGTCTGTGCTCTGTATCACATTTTATTTTAGATCTTTTAGATAAATAAGTAAATAACCTGCATGGGGTGGTTGAGAGTGTTGTATTGAAGGACGACCTGGGAAGCCCGTCCTTCTTTGCAGCCAGTGTTCAGGAGGGACGTACAAGTCTGTGTCCTGCCCTCGGTGGGAGGACTTCCTGTGTGCATGGTGGCCTGCCGCGGGGTGGGCAAACAGAGAAGGCTGAGGGAAGGCGGCTGGGCTTCTACCTCTGGTCCCTGGAAGGTGAAGTTGTATCATCCTAAGATGACTGCTCAGAACTAAGTGAGAGCTCTGGTATTGATCTGAGTAGGATGCATTGAAGTTGAGTGGATTTGCAGTGAGGTTGCAGTTGGAAAGGATCCCCTGTTGATCATATGGGCAGTGTTAAGTGAATTATTTTTATTTTAATAAATTTCTTGGGGCCAAGTATCAAACTCAAGGACACTACCACTGAGCAACAACCCAAACCTTTTTATTTCGAGACAAGGTCCCACTAGGTTCCCCTGGCTTGCTTTAAACTTGTGATCCTCCTGCCTCATCCTCTTTGGGTAGCTGGGATCATAAGGCATGCCCCACCACACCTGGCTAATATCAGTGAATTAAAGGATCAACAGGACTAGTTTTTGGGAAGGGACTAGAAGCTTACTTATAAATGGTGGCCTTTATTTATAATACAGACATCAGTGTTTTCTTTTTATCAGAAAGACTCTGAGGATTAAGAGGTGTGTGGATTAAACTCCAAAGGCTTCCCAAGATTTCTCCCTTCGGTTTAATTTTCTCTTGAATTAGCTAAACAGATCTGGGGCAACATACTGATGCAAAGATAAGGACTTTAAAGGTGCAGAACTTGAATTTTTCCCTTGAAAGGACAGGTTAGCTAGTCAAGATCACAGTACTGTATTTTATTCAAAGCCAAACAACAGAAGACACTGTTGTGGTGGTGAGGATTTTGCCCCTTTATTTTCCAGAAGTCTGATCTCCTGCTGTTGGAAATTTGTGAATTCAGTCAGCCCCTCTGAATCTGCCCTGAATTTCCTAGGGATTCCTCTTTAGGCTTAGTTACAATTTCTAGGGTCACAGGCAACCTTGTTGCAGTGTTTTCAAAGGAAACTAGTCACTGTGCAAGAAGTGAGACATTGTATCCAGGAAGATGGAAACACTTAGTAGCTTTTATCACTCTGTACTGTATAATGCTTCTTCATTAAAGAAACCGGAAGAACAAAGTTCAGTCTTGTTTTCCAGATTTAAAATTAGCATACCTGAAAAGTATGATAAGTGGTGTTCCTTTCCTAATAGTGGAGTTGCTTCTCTCTGGACCTAGCAATGCTTTGTGGGGAAATAGCAAAGATTAACAAGCATTTTCTGGGGATACGGAAGACTGCATCCCCCAGATGTTGGTAAGGGACTCTGGAGGCAGTGGGCAGGATGCATAGGCAATTTCTGAGGGGAGAGGGCTGTCTGAATTTAACCAGCTAGTAGCCAAGCCGGGTGAGTCCTCCTGTGTCTACTCCCTCCAGAGTCCCCAGAGCAGCTCGCAAGGATGAATGTTTTCTGCTGGGTTGGAGTCCGGGACCAAGGTTGTCCTCAGGATTTAAATGACTTCAGAGGGCCAGGGATATAGCTCAGCGGCTCAGCACCTGCCTGGCAAGCACAATGCCCTGAATTCAATTCCCACCCCCCCACGCCATAAATGAATGAATGACTGACTTCAGGTCATGTGTAGCCCTCGCATCCCCCTGTCACTCTTGGCGGTCCTAGGGATCAAACCTCAGGCTCTGTGCCCACTAGGGAAGTGCTCTACTTCTGAGCTGTATCTAGTTTTTCTTTTCTCATAGTTTTCTTGATTGTAGTCAGTGGTTTAAATATATGGATTTCATTTTCATTTTTTTCTTTTTCTTTTCCAGTGCATCTTAAGGAAGAGCTTTACCCTGCCTCTGTAAGCAGCACCTCCTGTGTAGGAGACCCATCATGCAGCCGCCACCCCAGACGGTCCCATCTGGTGTGGCTGGACCCCCTCCGGCTGGGACTTCCCGGAGCATGTTCTGGGGTAGTGGCGGCGGCTACAGGAAGCCAGTCAGTAGTAGTGCCCTGGCAGCTCCACCTTGTCCACTGCAGCCAGTCACGGATCCGTTTGCTTTTAGTAGACAGATGCTCCAAAACACCCCTCTGAATACTTCACCCAAGAGCAGCCTTCCTGCCAGGAATGACCCAGCCCTGCCAATGTTTTCTCAGTGGCCTGGCCTGCCTATTCCTCATGCCAGTGCTGGGGACAGTGCCCGAGGACCCCAGGAGCCTCTGGCAGGACCTCTGTCACAGCTCAGCACAGATCCATTTGCTGGTGTGTCCAACTCTCCATCGCTGCCCGGGCATGAGATGAGCAGGAGTGCCGAAGTCAGTTCCAGCTCAGGACCTGAAGTTCTGACTGCCCCGCTGCATCCATCCCACTACATTCCAGGAGGAGGGCCTGACCAGTCTCATGGGGCCCATCAGCATGGGCCACCTACACCGGCGCAGTGGGGACCAGTGCAGGGCAGCCCCCAGCCCTCCCAGCAGTATCATTCACCTGGCCCAGAAGGACTGGTCCAGAGTGTGGGGCCCCAAGCCACCAGTACTCCCCAACTCCCTGCCCCATCAAGCCTGCACCATGGCTCTGGCTGCGAGCCCCATGCCCAGCTGGCATCTCCTCTGACCCCTTTGGCCAGTGGCAGAGGAAACGAGGCAGCCCCCTTGCAAAGTGGAAACCACTCAGTAGGTAACTTCCACCCTGAAAATTCATTCGGGCACAATCCCAGGGTCGAGAATATGTGGGAAAGCCAGGAGTTCAGGCAGAATCCAGGAGCGAATCCAGAAGTGAAAGAGCATTTCCGGGACCCTGCCCCTGGGAATCCCCTCACTCAGGGAAATAGTCCTGAAAACCACATCCACTATCCCGCAGGGCCTGGGACTAGCCAAGCCTCAGCGGAAACAGCCTCAGGAACGCTCTCCATGTTTTTCCAAGGGGAAGAGACAGAAAATGAGGAGAATCTCTCATCCGAAAAGGCAGGGTCAGCTGGCCACCTGGACTTCGATGGTTTCTCCCCCAGCCCTGGACTGGGCCACCTGCTCCGCCCTGCACATGGGGCTGGTATTGTCCCTCAGGCCTTTCTTCAGGGCTCCCACAGTGAGACCACACAGCAGGAAGGAGGCACACAGCCTTATTTCTCTCATTCTGCAGGCAGCCAAAATGATAAACAAACCACTAACAGTGCTGCTAGTGACACTTGGGGTGACACAGTGAGTGCAGGGACCTGTGATGCTCGTGGCTCACAGTATGAGAATGTTGAAAACTTAGAATTTATTCAGAATCAAGAAGTGCTGCCGGAGGAGCCCCTAAGTTTGGATGCTTCCTCCTCAAGTGATCCGTTCCGACGCGGGCTCCTTCCTGGACCACCTGTCTCCAGGCATAGTACCGTGGGCCTCACCCGCGGTGGGGCACTGAACCTTGAGGCCCCGGACACACCCGTGCACCCAGTTCGATCTGACAGCATGTCATCCAGCTACAGCAGCCAGAGCCACCGGAGTCTCCCTGGGTCGGCCAGGTCCCAGGAGCTGGTGGGCACATTCATCCAGCAGGAAGTGGGAAAGCCCGAAGATGAAACGACAGGCAGTTTTTTTAAGCAAATTGATTCTTCTCCTGTGGGAGGCGATTCAGAGGAGATTGGTGGGAACCAGAATTACTACAGCACTTTGTCTCAGCCTTCCACTCCAAGCCCACCCAAACCTACAGGTATATTCCAGACAAGTGCAAATAGTTGTTTTGAGCCAGTAAAATCCCATTCAGTTGGGGTGAAGCCAGTTGAGGCAGATCGTGCCAACGTGGTGGGTGAAGTGAGGAGCGTCGGTGACAGCATGAAGAAGCACAGACCTGTGACCGCACCACCTGACGCCTCCCCAGGCAACCTGGAGCAGCCGCCGGACAACATGGAGACACTGTTTGCACCCCAGGCCTGCCCCCCGCCTCTTCCCCCGACTGGGGAAGCTGGACATACAGTGGCACCCCCCTTGGATATGGTGCGCCCAACTCCAGAGAAGAGGCCCTTAGCCAGGGCCCAAGGGTCCGTGAAGTGTGAGAGCCCCGCAACGACCCTCTGGGCACAAAATGAGCTGCCAGACTTTGGTGGCAACGTGCTCCTAGCCCCCGCGGCTCCTGCACTGTATGTACCTGCAAAGCCTCAGCCACTAGCAGTCGTTCAGCCTCCAGAAGAGAGGCTGCCTGGGCAGCAGTCGCGGAAACCAGCCCCTGCCCACCCCTTGCAGAGCCGAGCTCACCTGAGTGCTTCAGAGAACCTCGAGAACCCTCCCAAGGTGGGTGGCCACGCATCCCTTCAGTGCCAGGCAAGTTCCAGTTACGCAAGTTTGCTGTCCTCGCCACCCACTGAGGCTTTGCAAAATCAGCCCGTCCTGATTGCCCAGCCTGATCAAAGCTATAACTTGGCTCAGCCCATTAATTTTTCTGCGTCTTTGCCGAATCCTACCGAGAAGAATCAGTCCTGGGGAGAGGCTTTGTTGGGGGACAAATCCGCAGTGAGCAGCCGGGCCCTCGGCACTGATTCTGGTGAACATGCTGCTTTGTCCAGGGTCGCACCCAGTGCTGCGGTTGGCTTGTCTCTGCCTAATGGTGTCAGTAATATTCCACAGGGGTCCAGCTCTTCTGAAATGGGTTCTAATCAGCCTGCTAATTTGCTTGTGCAGCCACTATCCCTTCCAGTTTCTAAGACCTTGCTTCCAGAAAGGCAGAGGACTCAGAATTCAGAAAAGCTTCTTCCTGAGTTTATTAACAGCCCTGCTGGAGGCACAGGTGTGGTGTTAGTCCCCCCTGCGAGCAGTACCTTGGTGCCTAGCAGCTTGAAGGC
The DNA here is from genome assembly GCF_000276665.1 of Chinchilla lanigera. Taxonomy (NCBI): domain Eukaryota; kingdom Metazoa; phylum Chordata; class Mammalia; order Rodentia; family Chinchillidae; genus Chinchilla; species Chinchilla lanigera. The sequence continues at coordinate 4,280,920 of NW_004955513.1, forward strand.
AAATCACTCCAGTAACCAGGAAGAAGCCACTGGAGCCTTAGACTTTACACTGAGCAGAACTTTGGAAAATCCTGTAAGACTGTACAGCCCGTCCTACTTGGAGGGCCCAGCCGCTCAGCAGGCTGCCACCAACCCTCCCAGACAGCCTGTGCCTGGGGCGCGTAATCCAGGCCTTTTCTACCAGCAGGTGAGGGAAGATGACCAGGACCAGCAAGGCCTCGGAGCCCAGGCAGAGGCGGTGCTCCCTCAGGTGCAGGCTTCTCCCCCACAAACGCCCCAAGCAGCTTCAAATGCAGAAAGTCCCCTGACACAAGGACAGTCCCAGAACTCAGCCCAGCCACCAGCAAGTTCGGCCCTGGCTGACTCGGGCCAGAAGCCCCTGCCTCGGCCCCCTCAGTCCTCCAGCGCATCGGCTGTTTCCACTGACTCAAGCCAGGCAGCAGTGCGGCCTGAGCAGCCATGGCTACAGCCACCACCTCTGAGTGCGTTTGGCCCACCACCTCAGGACCTGGCATCCTACTACTATTACAGACCCCTGTATGATGCCTACCAAGCTCAGTACCCAGCACCATACCCGTCGGACCCTGGGACAGCCTCGTTCTCTTACCAGGTAAAGTGAACGCTGCCACCACCGGCGCCGCCATCATCTTTCTCCCTTGTTTTACCTGTCGGGCTCCTCTCCTGTGTTCCGGGCAGTGACCTGTTTGTCCAGACCCACACAGTGCTGCTGGAAGTCCTCTCTGGTCATGCGCACCCCTTAAGGGTGCCTACTGAGCATTAGCATTGCGTTACGGTTAGCGGTGCCTTTTATGCGTAGCCTGGTGTTTCCAGTTAGGGGACAGAAAGCTCCCCTTGTTTTCTGGAACCCCGGTGATCACTGTAGAGCACAGCTTCATGTTGTGCACTTTGGGAAGTGGGCTTAGCCCCTGGAAGCTTGGCATCAGCCAGTGTAGGAAGCAACAGGAATAACTAGAGTTGTTTTAGTTTCTCCTAAGGAAAAGAAAATACTGAGGGGCACAGGTTAGATCTGGAGGGCTAACCCACACAGCATAGCAAAGGGGGATGGGAAGCCCTGAAACGTCTCAGTGCAGGCGGTGCCCCAGGAGGTGGGAAGGCCCTGCCGTGTTCTTTGCTTGCTGTTTTTGCAGTGATGCAGGCTCATGGCTGCTGTTTGATGTAGGTTCTCTTTAACCCTGCGGCAGTTTGAAACAGCATAGTCTAAGTGGGCACACTCATTCCTGCACCTCTGGCTCTGAGGTGGACTGCGGTGTCACTGGCAGCCACGGGCCTGCTGTGTGTGGGCTGGCTGGTTGACTTTTGCACCGTGGGGAGCAGCTAGCCCCAGGCTTTGCAGGGAGGGCCCGAGGAGCCAGGCTGCGTGGGCTGTACAAGCAGCCCCTGTGAGGGCCCCAGGGCTGTGTGTCCTGCCTGGCCCGGAGCATCCTTACACTGATAGATGTGAGCAGTTGCACGTGTGGCCCCTGCAACCTGGTGTCCTTGATGTGGAAGGAAGGAGCTGGGAATCTTCATTTCATCACGAGGGTGTTCTGCTCTACTGGAGCCTCGGGGCAGTGGAGTGAGGGCAGCCGTGTACTCCCTGGGCCCCTCTCCAGGCAGCCCAAGCCTGGCACCCCTTCCTTCCCTTTTGTCTCCGTGGTCTCCAGTCCTAGGGAGAATACACCCCTTCCTGTGACGTCACACGGGTTCGCGGGTGGCTGTGGATGTGGTGGGCAGAATTGGGGCTGCAGCTGCACTGCTCTTCTCTTCCCAGCTCCACATCCACTTGACCCCTCCTTAAAGACAAGCTGGGACCTAGTGGCTTTGGGATGGGACCAAGAGCCTTGGACGAGACTGTCCTGTCCTCTTGAGGCTTCCCAGGCCTGTAGGACCTGCCAAAGAGACTCCTGCTGCTGTTGCTCACCTGAGGCAGGACACACGTCCCACTTCAGTCGGCAGAAACCTCAGGTGCCCTCTGGAGACCTGGCTGCCACACACTGGCCTCCAGGCCCATCCAGGAGGCCTCTTCTTTTATGCAGGGCCAGGCCGGCAGTGTCGGCAGGCTCTGCTGCCTGGCTGTTGACAGGGACTTTGCATGGTAGGTTGGGGTTTTTTTCCTGGAGGTCTTATGGATTGAACCCAGGGCATTTTCACTGAGCTACACCTCCAGCACTTTGTTCTTAAGACAGAGTCTTGTTAAATTGCCTGGTCTGGGCTCCCACTTACAGTCCTCCTGCCTCAGCCTGTCAGCGTGCTAGGGTGACAAACGTGCATCACCAGTGGGTTTCTGTATGTGCGAAGGAAGCTTGCTGTGGCCCTGCTGTGGGGCATGTATGCAGCTGGAGCTGCCCCGTGGCTGCTCTGGATGGGGTCTAATGTTCACCCTCTTCCCGCAGGACATCTATGCCCTCTACGAGCACCGCTACAGGCCCTACGACAGCTCCGCATCAGCCTACGCCGAGAGCTACCGCTGTCCCGAGCCTGAGCGGCCCAGCTCTCGGGCGAGTCACTGCTCAGACCGGCCCTCTGCCAGGTAGGCGCTGCACCTCGTCTCTGCTTCCCTCTCCCCAGGCTGATGCTTGTGTTGCTGATGCTTGCAGGATGGTGATGTAGTGATTGGAGAATCCCGTAGAGAATTCTGTGAGCCTCTTGCTACCTGTGTGTGTCTGGTCAGCACGGCAAATGATAGGCGGTGTTGTACATTGGGCTGAGCGCAGTGCTACCTGTAGTCCACGCTGAGCTGATCTGCAAGCGTGTGGCCCCACCGCAGGCAGGCCAGGCCCTGCTTGAGCCAAGAGCCGTGACCTCTGCGTTGTGCACTCCCACCTTTCATCCCTGTCTCTGGGCACAGGCAGCTTGCTGGTGGGCGTTCAGTGCTCTCAGACTGAGACTGCTGTACCTGGTTGGAGGGACGAGTCACAGACGTGTATGGTGCCCGCCTCTTCCAGGCTGGCTCCTGTGCTGTATTCCCAGGGCTGCCTTCCCAGGCCCAGGGCTGTGGGAGTCGGGCCTGTGTGTCCTGTGCTGGCCGAGTGGGCCCCTGTTTTGCAGGGGAGAGGTTTGGAGAACGTCATAGTATAGTGCCCTCCATGGAGGGGCCTTTGCCTAGGTGGAAGTCTGCCGGTGTCCCATAACCCGGAGCTGCTCTTGATCTGTACTCAGAATTTGGCATTGGTGCAGTTGGCTCCTTTTCAAACTTTGCTTTTAGCTGGCTGTAGTGTGGGCTCTGGTTGCTGCCATGGCTCCTCACCTGAGCCAGAGCAGTGCCTCGTGGCAGCCACGTCGGGTTCTGATGTGCAAAAGCATTGTATCAGAAGGCCTTGCCTGGGAGCCTTTGCCCACTTAGCTGGCCCTGGTGCACCTCGCTGCAAAGGTGCACGCCAAACACATGAGGTGCGTGTGTGGGTGTGCACAGCTGACTGCTCTGGGCTGTGTCTCTCAGTTATGGGCTGGGGTGTGGCTCTGTACAAAGCCCTGCCCACATGTGCAAGGCCCTGGGTTCTGTTGCCAGCGCTGCCCAAAAACAAAAAGCTGTGAGAAACCGTGGTGCCCCACGTCCCCTGGGAAGCAGGGTTTGCTCTAACGCAGCTTTCAGTGGGAAGCCTGAGGGAACCGTGCGGCGGGCAGGCAAGAGCAGGAGGCGGAGGTGGAGCTGGGCACCCGTCTTCCCCTTGCTACCTACCGATTTGTGAGGGAATTCACTTTGAGAGGCTGGAAGTGGCTGCATGAGGGTGACAGGCCAGGTTCCTCTCTGTGACTTCGGACTTTCTCTTCTGTCCCGGTCCTCGGAGTGTCCTCAGCCTGACTTTGTCACAGCCTGGACAGAATGTACATTCTCCCCTTCCTGGCCTGGCTGGGGTGGGGCTCTACATGCAAGTTCTCATGGCAGGAGCAGTGGGGGCCCTTATGTGGGCTCGTCAGGTCCCTGCAGGCCTTATGTCTCCACTTCTGAGGGCTGCTGAGGGGCCGAGGAGGTGGTGAGTTCTTGGCTTTCCCCGAGTCACTGCTGAGCAGGTCAGTACAGAGCGACCCCACAGGGCCTGCAGCCAGGATGGGGTGTGACTGGCTGGGCAGCCCGGTGAGTAGAGCATAGGTGGCTGGGCCTCTCAGATGTGTGCCGGCCAAGTAGCCAGATTCCATCAAGTGACCCTCCCTGAAGGGGCATGAGAAGTCACATTTTAAAAAATCAGATGCAGGCCGGATGTATATAGCTCAGTGGCACAAGTACCTGCCTGGCAAGCGCAAGGTCCTGGGTTTGATTCCCGGTACCAAAAAAAAAAGTTATCTTTTAAAAAATTAGAGTGTATAAAACTTGCCACTAGGAAAATTAAAAGTACCAATCGAAAGCACCAGAATCTCTTGCACCTGATCGTGTTGCTAAATCCCCCTCCTCTGTCATGAGAGGCAGGGCCATGGCTTGGTGAGGCGCGTGGGGCTGGCACTGGGTCAGGCTGTGGTGGCCCAAGTATGGTCCCCTGGGGGGCTCTTGGGCTGCATTCCGACTTGCCATGGGCACTCCGGGCCAACCAGGCACACACGCTGCTGGCAGTGGAGCTTCTGAGTAATGATACCCTGGGCACTTTCTTCTACTGCTGAGCAAATCAGAAGCTTTTTCATGGGACGTGGCACTGGACACCAGAAGGGTCAGCTCACTTCCAGGGCCACCATGTGGGGATTTTGCTGAGCTGGATCCCGTTAGCCTTACGGTGGGAATTGGTGACCTCGTCCTTGAAGGTGCTGGGGCTGAACCCAGAGGCACCATACTACCGAACTGCATCCCCAGCCCCTTTCTTACTTTGTTTTTTTAGTTTTTGAGACCGTCTCAGTAAGTGGCCAGGCTGGCCTCAAACTTGCAATCCTCCTGCCTCAGCCTCCCTCATAGCTGGGATTACAGGTGTATACCATTGCACCTGGCCACATTTGGATTTTCTGATTAGAATTTGTCGTGAGCCTGGAGTGCTTTGATGAATGCCTGCTGCTGTGAATGTAGTTTGAAGTCTGTACTGTGAATGTCTTCTACCCTTGAAGGAAGGGGTGATATGTGTTTAACAGCCCTGTGTGCTTTTCAGGCAAGGGTATCCCGAAGGGTACTATAGTTCCAAGAATGGATGGAGCAGCCAGAGCGATTACTATGCAAACTATTACTCCAGCCAGTATGACTATGGAGGTATGTTTAGAGTGCCCTGCCTGCAGGTGTGCTCCAGAGCTGGCCTGTGGACGCAGCATGCGTGCATGGCTTATGTTCCCTGGAGCTTGTGCGTTCCCTGGCACTGCGCTCTGCTGTGTTTCTCTGTTTGAACCAGAGTGGTGAGAACATTGTCAACCAATGCTTTCCGTGAGATGCAACCTTTCAACTCTTTGCCTTGGTTGTTGCACAGTGATCTGTGCTGTGATGTGACCTGGTGAAAAGCTCCTCTCTGGTCACACTGACCATGCTGGTCTGCTCACTGCACTGCCAGTGTGAGACACTTCTGGGACTTCTCAGGGCTTCTAAACCTGCCTGCCCCCACATGGGCTGCAGACAGCCATGTCCTGGAGGAGCCGGAAGTTCCGTAGAGACCCTGTGGCATCTGGGCGGTGCTCCCTACCGGGCCCTTCTGCCTCCCAGGACGGCTCTTTCCTCCTGAACGTTGACACCTGTTTTAAGTAGATTCTCTGCATACATTTCTTGAAAGTGGTACATCCAGCCTGATCACAGCAGTCATGCTCCTTTTCAAACTTTGCTTTTAGCTGGCTGTAGTAGTGCATGCCTGTAACTCTGGCACCTGGGAGGCTGAGGCAGGAGGATCATGAGTTCAGGGCCAGCCTAGACTATATAGGGAGATCCTGTCTCAAAAAACAAAACAAAAGCAAAAAACTTAGTTTTTAATGTTAAAGTTACTTCTTAAAATCTTTTGGATCACAGGAAGAGATATTAGTAAAATTTATAATTGGAGTTAACTTTTTGTATGTGTGCCACTGAGGATTGAACGCAAGGCCTTCATATTGAATGATGCCCCAGCCCTTTTTATTTTTAATCTTTGATTTTGAGACAGGATTTTGCTAAGTGTTCTCAGGTGGGCCTTAAACTTACGATCTCTTTGCCTCAGCCTCCCAGAGTACTGGGATGACAGGTATGCTCCTGCACCCTTGGCTGAGATTAACCATTAAAGAGTAGTCATTGGAGCCGGGCATGTGTAGCTGTGACAGAGCACTTGTCTAGCATGGGAAAGGCCCTGGGTTGATCCCCAGCACCACAGGAAAAATAGTAGCTGTGAAAAACAAAAGACTTTTAGCAGGTTTGGTTTTGTTTTGTTTTGGGCAGTAGTGGAGATTAAACCCAGGGTTGCCCATGCTAGACAATCACTGTACCACTGATCCATATCCCCAGCTATTAGTTAACTTTTTGTTGTTGTTGTTTTTTGAGGCAAGGTCTTGATATGTAGCTCAGGCTGGCCTTGAACTCACTATGTAGCCTAGGCTGGTCTTGAACTTGCAGTGACCTTCCTGCCTCAGCCTCCTGAATGCTGGAATTATAGGCGTGTGCCACCATGCCTGGCCTGCTAACTTTTATTTTGAGACAGGGTTGTGCTAGTTTGCCCAGGTTGGGCTCAAACTTTGTATTCTTCCATCCTGAGCCTCCCAAATAGCAGGGATTACAGGTGTGCATCACTATACCAGGCTAGTTTTTTTTTTTTTTTAACCAAAAACTGTATTGAGACCAGCCTGGCAGCCCCCGACAGGGTGTCATTGCACAGCAGGACAGTGGCTGTCTCACATCAGGGCTCCCACCTGCTCTCCCCAAGGGGTGTGGGGTCCACCTGGACGCTGGCACGTTCCCTTCCTGGGGAGGTTCCAAGGAACCAGGTTCTCGGCGCTCACTAACACCTAGCCCCACACTCCTCACCCATAGACCCGGGCCGCTGGGACCGCTACTGTGGCTCTCGATTCCGGGACCCCCGCACCTGGGACCGGAGGTACTGGTACGACGCTGAGTACGACCCGCATAGGAAGGAAAGCTACACATACAGTGGCGGCAGGTTGGTGCCTGGGTGCGCCTGTCACTCCACCCTTGTGTTGTGGGCTTCATCAAAGCTGTGGCCCTAGAGTCCCCCACCTGCTGCTTTGGTTACTTCCTGAAGGGAATGTGGACCACACCCTCCCAGGTTCCAGCTCAGCTGTGAGAAGCGAGCCTTGCCTTGGGGAGTCATCAGGTCGAGGTCCTTCTCTCCCAGGGCCCCTTGTGTCCCTCCTGCCCCCAGCCCAGAGGCGGGGGTTGCAGCAAGGCCCAGCTCCTGTTCCTCCACATTGTCATGTGCCTTGGCAGGGGGAGTGGTGAGGGCCCTGAGGCTGGGGGTTCTCTGCAGTGGGTGTCTTTCGGGGTCCTTCCCACTCCCGTTCTATGTCTTGGTGCTGGCTCCCTGCAGGCCTGAGAAGGGTGATGACCACTGGAGATACGACCCTCGCTTCGCCGGGAGCTTCGACGACGAAGCAGAGCCCCACAGGGACGCCTACGGGGAGGAGGCGGACAGGCGCAGCGTGCACAGTGAGCAGTCGGCGCACAGCCTGCCCAGCCGCCGCAGCAGCCTCAGCTCCCACTCCCACCAGGTGCGCCCCCGGGGCCCCACCCCGCTCCCGGCGCCCAGAGCTCCTGCAGCTCACCTCCCCGCTTGCGTTCTCTTCCAAGAGTCAGATCTACAGAAGCCACACTGCGACTGCCGCCTCCTTCGAGGCCCCCCCTCCCCCGGGCTCCTTTCACGGGGACTTCGCCTACGGCGCCTACAGCAGCAACTTCAGCGGTGCTCCTGGCTTTGCAGAGTACGGCTATCCTGTGGACACCTGGCCCGCTGTGGAGCAAGGTGCGGCGCTCCACCTGTAACCCGCCCAGGATCAGAACAAGGGCATCCATTCTGAGAGCTTGGCCTCTCTCCTCCCTTGGTTGCAGTTCAGCTGTGTCTAAGGCTGCCTGCCTGTCCCGTGTGCAGTCACCAGACCCTGTGTGCTCCCAGCACTGGCCCGCCCGCAGCAGTCTTGGAGGGGATGCGTGTTTCCAGGCCTGCGCCATGTGCCACGTCCCAGCCTCTTCTCCAGAGTGCTGGACTCAGGGCTCTTTATTGGAACAAAGCCACATGTGTGCAGTTGCCATGACGCTGGCCTTTTTCCGCAGTTGGTTAAGGCATCACCTCAGCTGAGCATCTCCTTTTCCACCCCAGGGCCTTCAATTGTGTTGAAGTCTGAGGCTGAGCTTGTCTCGCCGTCGCCCAGGAGGGGAAGCTCTGGGTCAGGTGCAAGAGCACTGAGAAGTGACAGGCTGCTTGTTTCTTGTCCCCTGTCTAAACGCAGTTCCGTCCAGGCCAACGTCTCCTGAGAAGTTCTCGGTGCCACATCTCTGTGCCAGGTTTGGTCCTGGCGGTCAGCTTATCAAGGTGATCCCTAACCTGCCCTCGGAAGGACAGCCTGCCCTGGTGGAGATCCACAGCATGGAGGTACGGCAGGCCTGGGCCTGGCCACTCATTGTGCCTAGAAACTCAGGCTCAGGAGGTGACTCCCCGTGGGAGGTGCCCATGCGGAGGATTTTGGTGCCCCTGTTCACGTCTGTGCTCCCAGAAGTCAGCATTTCAAGCTGCTGTTTTGCGTTAGGCGTGGTTTTACTGTGCTCAGCTCTCTGTCTTGTTATTAAATATTAACGTATGCTTCCCCAGGGCCTCTCCTGCCCCAGGGGGTGGGGCCCTGCTTCGGTTCTCAGGGAAGAGTGTACACATGGGTCTCAGGCCTACCTGCAAACCTTGCTGGGGCCTTGGGGCAGTGAGAGGGCGCCCCTCGCGTGTGGCGGCTGGGCTGCCCCGCAAGCTTTGTGCTGTGTCCCATGTTGTTGCAGACCTTGCTGCAGCACACGCCGGAGCAGGAGGAGCTGCGTGCGTTTCCGGGGCCCCTTGGAAAGTGAGTTCTCAGGGAGGTGTCTAGTGTGGGCTCGGTGGCAGCGACCAAGCTGGGCCTGCAGTCGTGGCACCCGTGGCACCCGTGCTCCTTCTTCTTACAGAGGCGACACCCACAAGGTGGATGTCATTAACTTTGCACAGAACAAAGCGACAAAGTGTTTACAGAACGACACCCTGCTGGACAAGGAGTCTGCGAGTCTCCTCTGGAACTTCATTGTCCTTCTGTGCCGGCAGAATGGGGTCTGTGCCCTGGGTGTCCCCCACACTTCTCCCTGCTGGCCTTAGGTGGGGTTCACCCTGTCGGTGGCCTGCATGACAGGGCTCCACGAGGACAGCATCGTGGCAGCATGTGGGGGAGTCTGGCGGGAAGGGAGATGGGGCATGCGGTGAGCTGAGGGTGGTCCCGAGTCCAGCTGTGGTCCTGTGGTGTCCTAACGTGTGCCACTTGTGAAGACCCAGTCAGGCCCCTCCTCTGACAGTTGAGGACCGTCCTCCTACTGGCAGCTGTGTTGGAGGAAACCTTGTCTCCATCTTGGCCCTGTTGACCCTGCAGACCGTGGTGGGAACAGACATCGCGGAGCTCTTGTTGCGAGACCACAGAACAGTGTGGCTTCCTGGGAAGTCGCCCAATGAGGCAAATCTGATCGATTTTACCAATGAGCCTGTGGAGCAGGCGGAGGAGGAGGAGTCTGGCGAGGCCCAGCTCTCCTTCCTCATGGACAGTCAGGCAGCCGCCACCAGCACCCTGGAGAAGGAGACTGAGAGATTCCGGGAGCTGCTGCTCTATGGCCGCAAGAAGGTACCCACTCTGCTTGAGGAGCCTGGGCGCGCCATGCCACTGTGGGTCTGGGCTGGAACCCCGCCGGGCAGAGACCAGCCCTCCTGTCATGGCATTTCCTGTGTGGGACACTGTGGCCCAGGCCGGCCGTCTCTGGTGGGAAGGTAGTCCCCTCTGGGCTGTGCCCGGGTCAGGGCTCACAAGCTCAGTCCACAGGCGTGTGAGCAGGAAGTCCGTGGCTGGCGCAGCTACTTCCTGCAGAGCGTCGGAACGACAGTGTACAGTGTGCTGGAGGCAGCCGAACCTGTTCTCCTAGGTTAGCCTCAGCCTGCGGCATAGCCAGGCATGCTCAGACCCCAGAGCGGCACACAGGCAATGGCATGGTGGCTGTTCCGTCTGCTGGGCAGAGTGGAGGGACTGCGGTCAAGATCATGTCCGAAACAGTTGAGCGGAGGCAGGGAGCCGGCTCTGCCACCCTGGCCTAGGGCTGTGCGTGGCAGGGGCATCCAGCGCTCAGAGCTCCCTGTCCACTGTATCATGATCGCTTCAGAAAGCTGAGATTTTTGTTTTGTTTTGTTGGGGGATTAAAGCATTGTTCTGTCACTACGGGAACTACAGCCCAACTTAGAAAATTGTGTTTTTGAGATGGGGTTGCTGTATGATGCCCAGGCTGTCCTTAAACTCCTGAGCTCAAGTGATCCTCCTGCCTCAGCCTCCCAAGTAGCTGGGACCATAGGCGTGTGCCAGTGCCCACTGAAAGCTCATACTGGATCAGTAGGACTGGAAGCGGGCATTTTACAAGCGATGGGTTGTGTAAACTATTAGCTTTTGGTGATGCCCCATCCCTGTCACACTTTTCCTCCTGTCTGGAAAGTGTTGAGCCCCACCCCGACGGTTTGGGCATGGGCCACGTTAATGTAGTCCTGTGCCTGGTCATTTGTGAGGTGCATGTAGAGGAGCTGGAGTGATGTAGCTCCCGGCAGAGGGATGGCCAGGATGGGGTGCTGCTGCCTCCAGCTGTTGTGTGTCTTTACGCTGAGGTGGAGATAAGAGCAGCGCTCGTCCCCCCACCCTGGGACTTGGAAACAAGGGCCAATGAGGAACAGCGACATGTCTGTGAGCGCCAGCCACTGGCACGTATGTTTGTGGTTGCCTGTTGCAGCAGTGTGGAGTGCTGACAGCTCACATGAGCCCTGAACTCCTTCACAGGACGCGCTGGAGTCCGCCATGAAGAATGGCTTGTGGGGCCACGCCCTACTCCTGGCCAGCAAGATGGACAGCAGGACCCATGCCCGCGTCATGACCAGGTAGGCACTCTGCGTGGAGCCTGCTGCGGCAGAGGGTGTCGGAGGCGTCTGCTACGCCCGCGTGGCCTGTGCAGCTTGTACTGGCGAGGGATTTCTAAAGTCTTTGTTGACTGCTGCTGCTTCATATTTTCTGGAAAGCTTCAGCAAATCCTCCCCTGGCGCCCTTTGAAGCTTTCCTAGCTGCAGATGTGTGTGTTTGCTGAGGTCAGGCGTCTGTGTGGTGATTGAGTGAAAGCGCTGGGACTGGGCTGGCTCTCGCCCGCGAAGCCAGGGTCAGTCCTGCCACCCCGTGTCTGCCCAGGTTTGCCAACAGCCTTCCCATCAATGACCCCCTGCAGACGCTCTACCAGCTCATGTCTGGGCGCACACCTGCTGCGTCCACGGTGAGTGCCCGTCCTTGGGGTGAGCCCTGCGCCTCTCCCACTTTCTCCTGGGCCCAGCCTTTGGGGTGTTCAGGCAGCACTCCCGGCGAGGGCCTGCTTCTGTGTCTTCTCATTGTAGTGTTGTGGAGACGAGAAGTGGGGGGACTGGAGGCCACACCTTGCCATGGTCCTGTCCAACCTGAGCAGCAGTGTGGACGTGGAGTCCAGGACCATGGCCACGATGGGCGACACCCTCGGTGGGTCAGCGCAGGTGGCTGCCTGCCGTCCTGGGTGGCTGCGGGCGGGCTGTGGGGGCCACACCAGGAGCACCGAGGCCTCGGCTCTCGCTCGCTTAGCACCCACATCCATGACTGCTTCTCTGGGGCTGAGCCGGCTGCTCTCTCTCCCAGCCTCCAAAGGCCTCCTGGATGCTGCGCACTTCTGCTACCTCATGGCCCAGGTTGGATTTGGGGTGTATACGAAGAAAACCACAAAGCTCGTCTTGATTGGATCAAATCACAGGTGAGGCACCGTGAGCGGTGTCTGCTTTCCTTTAAGGAGGAACGGGTCCCTGTGTTGTAGTTCCTGTGGAAATCGCTGGCCTTTTGCCTGGATTAGTCACATGGTGGGACACTCTCCTGGGTGATTCGCTCCAAGGTTTGTGATGCCAATAGCTGCCCGCTTTTTCAATCTGAATAATTCACTCTCCCAACAGCTTGCCATTTTTGAAGTTTGCCACCAATGAAGCTATTCAACGGACAGAAGCCTACGAGTATGCTCAGTCCCTCGGGGCCCAGACCTGCTCCTTACCTAATTTCCAGGTAAGCAGGAGGATGTGGCCCCAGCCTTCCAGTGTGGGTGGTGGCCAGCACTGACAGCTTCGGGGCCTCAGCCTAGGGAGGCAGTTGATCCATAGTGCTTGGAGAACAAAGCATACTGAGGTGAGGATTTCTCTGGTTTGGCTGTGTGGTGGCACACACCTGTGATCTGGCCCTTCCGGAGGCCAAGGTCAGCTTGCTAACAGTATAATTTAAAAAGGGCTGCAGATGCAGCTTGGTGGCAGAATGCTAGTCTAACATGTACAGGGCGCTGGGTTCAGTTCCCAGGACCACAAAAAAGAAAGGAAGAAAAGCCTGCAGCAGGGGAGGCAGACGTGTTTCATAGGAGCTTAGCTGCTTCGACCTTACCCCGTCGGAGCAGGATAACCGGTACTATTGGTGGTGGGTGTGGGAGCAGTGACAGGTGAGAGGTGGAAAGCAGTTCATAGCTTGCAGGACGTTGTTGGAACCAGGGAGACCCGGAGGCTCAGTGTGGGTCTTTAAATTGCTCTAGGTGTTCAAATTCATCTACTCCTGCCGCCTGGCTGAGATGGGACTTGCCACCCAGGCCTTCCACTACTGTGAAGTGATCGCCAAGAGCATCCTAACGCGGCCGGACATCTACTCGCCCGTGCTGCTCGGCCAGCTGGTCCAGGTGGGTCCAGGGCCTCCCCAGAGGCTGCCGCGCTGATGGCAGGGAGCCTGGGCCCAGGTTGCAGGTGTGGGGTCAGCGTCGCCATAAATGCTGACTCTAGCAGGTTCCCAGAGCCTGTGGCATCACTAAATGCCCAGGGCAGGTATCGTGTGTTTTGCAGTCTTAGCGTAGCAGATACTTTGTGCTGGGACAACTCAGCAGTGAGTTTCGACAGCAGAAGGGCTCTGTGTGGTTCATACTTGAGCCAGTTGATCTGGAGGTCAAGATTTGGGTCCTGGCTTCTTCTCACCTGTTTAGTGGAGACACATGCCAGCTGTGGCAGCCACCAGCGCCAGACATGTTAGGATGTTCCCCTCCCCAGTAGCTCTGTTTTTGAAAGTGCGCCTTGTAATAGGTATGAAAATTTGGCACGGTGGCAATCTTTAGATCTACACAGAAGTACAGAGTAATTAATGAACATCTGTGTGTCCTGCCTCAAGTAATTATTAGAACGCGTCCCCCACATACCCTCCAAGTCCCTGGGTACCATCAGAGATCGCACCCCTCCTTGCCACAGCTGAGCATGGGGTCAGGGAGGCGCAGGTCCGTGGAGACAGCCACCTCGGCTCCGCTAGTCACCCAGCTTCTCATTGCCCACGAACACGTGATTCCCACTCAGCACTGGCCAGGAGGCTGGACACATGGAAGCCTTCCTCACGTTGCCGGGCAGTAACTGGGGCTGTGTTTTGGGGCCTCTAGGTGGCTTCCCAGCTGCGCCTCTTTGACCCTCAGCTGAAGGAGAAGCCAGAGGAGGAGTCTTTTGTGGAGCCTGCGTGGCTGGTCCAGCTGCGGCATGTGCACAGGCAGATTCAGGTAGGGGCCGGCTCCCGTGAACCGCCTGGGGACTGGTCAGAGTGTGTGACCAGGGCTTTGTGCCATTTCTGCCTGAAAGGTGTTTGATCTCAAGGGTGTAACCTTAGCAGCATGTGTGCTTAGAGTCCCTCCTTGCCCAGGATGAGCATCGGGTGGCTGCCTTCCTCCCGAAGAGGGGAGTAGGTGCTGGTGGCAGAGGGCTACGTGCCGGGTGCCCTCAGGCAGCACCCTGTCTGCAGTGCTTGCCTCTCCTCCCTCAGGAGGGCACTGTGCCCTGCAGCCAGGATGGAGCCGACCCCTGGCAGTGTCCCAGCACGCCGGGCTCTGAAGCGGAGCAGTTGGACGGCCCCGGACTCGGCCAGCTGGTGGGGCTGGAGACTGAGCCATCCCTACTGCCTGGCCCAGAGTGCCTGAGCCCAGGCGGGCAGCTCCCACCCTCAGGTGGGTCCTGTGGTGGCCCAGCCTACCCTCTAGGGTCTGCCTTTGCTTTCTGCCTGGAGAATGGAGATGCTGTCGGCCACTGGGTGTCTGGAGGCCCCTCGGCCTCCTTGCTGTCTGCTTCTGTCCTTGGTCTTTACACTGGCCATCACTGACGCCCCTGCCCCGCCAGCCAGGCCCTGAGCTCTGGCCACCTCTCAGCCTCGTGCTTCTCTGCAGCTTCTCAAACCTGCGTCGAAACAGGGCTCCCACCACCCACCCGCACCTGGCTTCTCCCTGCCCGCCTTGTCTCAGGAAAAGCCACCCCATTCCTCTCATTTGTACCCCACATGTACTCCTGGTTGGGTGAGCACATTTCCTGCCCTGCCTGCCTTCTACTGCTTCCCCCCCTGCAGAAGGACGCATCTTTGCCCCACAGACCCCCGACCTCCTGTGCTGGCCCTAGCTTGGTATCCCGCCGTGCGCTGACCCACATCTCCAGTCGGACACCACCCTCTGTACCCGCAGACCTGCTCCACAGCTCTTCTCACCGCTTCCCTTACCTGCTCCTGGGCTCGCCCCTGTGGGGCTGTTCTATCATGCTGAGACGGGATCTTGCTGTTGCCCTTGCTGGCCTCAAATGCCCAGACCCAAGTGATCTTCCTCACTCAGCCACTCAAGCAGCTGAGGCCACAGATGTGCACTGCTGTGCCTGGTGCCCTGTTCTGTCACCACGCAGGTGGTGTCCAGCACGTGCTGGCAGGCACAGGCCCCTGCTCATGCACTGGGTGGGTGGGTGCATAGGCGTCATGGGTGGCCTGTGCCTCCTTGCACTGAAGAATAGGACTTGGTAAACCAGCAGGGCTTAGTGCCCAGTGGCCACACAGTGGCCTGCATCAGCCGTACTGGGGTGGAGCCCAGGTCTGGGTCCACCCTGCCCTACCCCAGGAAGGTAATGTGCTTTTGCTGCACCCCACTGGCAGGGGTGTTCTCAGCCACTCTGGTCAGAGTGTGGCTGCACAAATAACCGGGAAGAGATGTGTTGTCTGCAGTGTGCCATTCGGCTCCTTCGGCCTCAGTGACTTTACCTTCTTCTCCACTGTCCCCACAGCTTTGCAGACTCTCCCTGGCGGCCAGCCACCCCACCCCGCTAGGGTGCCGATGTTCCCAGTGCCATCGCCCTTGGGCAATCTGGAGCCAGGTCCTGGTTACGGAACCCCAGGGTCTGCACTCGGCTTCCCAGAGCCCCCCAGGCCTGATCCTGTGGCTCTGTACCCGGGGCCAGGCCTGCCATCTGGCACCTCATCTCTGCAAGACAGTGGTCCCCTTCTGCAAGCCCAGAGCCTGGACCCAGGTGCGTCTGCCAGGTGCTGTCCTGAGGGCAGAGCTAGGCTGGCTTTGGTTCCATGGATGACCAGAGGCAGAGACTGTGGACTAGAAGTTCTAGAAGTCACGGCCAGCATGGTTTGTTATACTGGGAAGCATAACAGCCATTCAGGGTGTATTGAAATAGTCTTGGACACGTGCTGGCTTTGGAGAAACTGTACTCATAAATTCCTGTGTGGGGCACAGGCCGAGGGGTGGGCTTTTCCGCCTGTTCTGTGCCTGCCTCTCTGGATCTACGTGAATAAAAGGAATCACAGACCTGGCCTGAAAGCAAAACAGTGTCCACATGCTTGGGAAACCTTCGTATTGGTGTCAGACGCCTGCCCTGTGTGCCCTGCCCTGGCCTGGGCCGCTGGCCAGCTTCCCATCATGCGGGTACCCTGCTCCTTCCACTCTGAGGAGCAGGGGGTCATGGCCACTCTCTCCTGTGTTGGCAGGTACGGTGCCACGGGAGTCACCTGTCAGAAACTCACTGCCCGAGCCAAGCGAGGAGGATTTTGGTGGAAATTTTGCTAATCTGGTACTTTACCACTTCTTTTTAAACTGTGCTTTCTGAAAAGTTGATGGAGTAGGTAGGTACTTGTGAATAGGAAGATAATGAAGGTTATGAAATTATCTTTTAGTTTGTTTCTTAAAATCACTTTAATCCTTGAAATACAAAGAGTTAGTGAAAACATTGACAGGAAAAGGTAAGAAGACAGATCTCAGTAGTGGAAAAGCAACTCTTAGGTAGCTGGAAGGAATAGCTAAATATAGTGACATCATCTGACTTTCTAAAGTGGAGGCCCCCTCCCTAGGTTTTGGCACCCTTTGGGGCCCTAGAACTCCTGTTTGCCCTGAAGTTGCAGCTCACTTCAGCGTACCTGTTTGGTTCAGATGCTCTTCCAAAAGCCATGTGCCAGGAGCTGCTTCACAGACCCCTGGCCCAGTGGGCACAGCGTCCTTAGGCAGTGGCTCTGGTGTGGAGGCGCGGTATTCGTGCCATGGTTTCGGACATCCAGCCCATGCCCATGCCCATGTCTCTGTTGGCAGCAGTGTCATCACCAGGAGTGACAACTTTTAAAAAGCCTTTGATCATTGCAACCTCTCCCTGCCGGGCTCTGAATGATCATACCCTCCGATCTTGCTGGTCTAACTGCCCAATCCTACCCTCCGGTCTCATTCTATGTGCCATCTCCCGGCTGATGATGATGTGCCTAGTGCCTAAGTATTTGCTCTGAGAACCACGACACTCGTGGTGGGAGTTGCTTTTTAGCTGTGGCAGCGTCTCTCCTCTGCCTTCGCCACTCTCCTTCTGCTCCCTACTGTCCTCTGCCTGCTGCTCTCAGGGACCCTGGGTGGCACCTTCCTGCCCTGCCACCCTTCCTCTTGCAGAGCATCAGGAGAGCCAGCTTCATGCTCTCTTGGGACAGGGCTCCCCAAGGATGGCACAGGACCTGGAGACGCCCCCAGCCTGGAACAGCGCTGGCTCAGGATCAGCACAGCCTGCCCCGCCTCTGACACCTGTGCCTGAAGCCAAGAGAGCAGCCCCGGCAGTCAGGAAAGAGACCAGAGAAGCCAAGAAGGTAGAGCAGGGCCCTCTAGGGGCAGCCGTGCAGCCGGGCAGAGGAGGCAACTGGGGAGGAAGTGGGGCGTCCTGGGGCTCAGGCGCCTTGGCGCTTCTCCTTGGAGGAGTGTGCATCCATACAGCAAGGGTGTTGCCACAACAGCTGGAGTGTTTTGTGTTTGTCATTCCTGGTCAGTGAGGACATGTCCTAGCCCCAGAGCCCCTTCGTGCCACTGCCTGTCATAGCAGAGGGCCCTGCGAGTTGGGCAGCTGCCCCATGTCCTGTGGCAGTGTTGGCCGTGTGTGCCATGTGCCACAGTGTGTGGCTGGGGCTCAGCCTGGTGTGACAGCCAAGCTGGAAAAAGATGCTGGGGATATAGTTCAGTGATGCAGCGCCTGCCCTACAAGCCCAAGGTCCTGAGTTTGATTCCTGCCCTACAAAAAAGAAAACAGTGGGTGTCTCCTGTTCTGAGCGCATAGTGCAGAGTGGAAGAGCGACACCACGCGTGGCCTCGCCCACACCAGCTCTCGAGCCTTTTCTCTTCCCAGATGGAAGTGCCTTGTTAGGCTCTGGCTCTGACCCCTTGGGGGCCCTGTGTCCTCGTCCCCAAAGCACAGCGCCCCGGGGTCTGGGTGGTTTTCTGTTTAGAGCGAGTCCTGGTTCTCTCGCTGGCTCCCTGGGAAAAAGAGGACGGAGGCGTACCTGCCGGACGACAAGAATAAATCGGTGAGTGTCTCGAGGTCTGCTCTGCCTGTCTGTGGCTCATGGTTCATACCGCGTTTCGGGGTCAGGACAGACCTGAGCGAACGTCCTTCGTCAGACACGGGTTGCGTGGAGCTTCAGCCTGCTGATTTTTTTCTTCTTAAAATCCTGGCAGATTGTTTGGGACGAAAAGAAAAACCAGTGGGTGAACTTAAACGAGCCAGAAGAGGAGGTATGGTGTGATTTCAGGTGTTCGCTGCCAGTGTATTTTAGGGCTCCTTTTGGGGAGCCTTAGCTGGGCTTCCAGGTGCTAGGTGGGTGTCTGAGCTGTCTCTCACTCTGCAGAAGAAGGCTCCACCCCCACCTCCCATGGCGTTCCCCAGAGCCCCTCAGGGCACTCCCCCCGGGCCTGGCGGGCCTCCCACAGCCTCTGTGAACGTGTTTTCCAGGAAAGCAGGTAATGAACGCCACCTGGGTAGAAGTCGGGGAGCGCGGGGTGCACCAGGGTTGACGGCAAGCGAGTGTGGTGGAAGCAAAGCCCTCAGGCCAGCGTCCAGCTCTCTGGCACAGGCAGTGTTCCTCACATCCATGTTGCTGGCCTGTGGGCACAGGAGCATCCCATCCTTCAGTCAGGATCAGGGCCTGGGGCACTAGAACGGGTGGGGCCTTGTCCTGTGAAATCCAGCAGGGTGAATGTGCACCCTTCCCCTGGCAGGTGGATCCAGAGCTCGCTATGTGGATGTCTTGAACCCAAGCGGGGCCCAGCGGAGTGAGCCATCCCTGGCCCCTGCAGATTTTTTTGCTCCACTCGCCCCGCTTCCGATCCCGCCTAATTTGTTTGTACCAAACCCAGGTAAGCAGCAGCAGAGGAAGCAGGTGGTGTCTGCCACACCTGTCCCCCTGCCCTCACCCTGTCTCGCTGACTGGCCAGGTCGCCCTCTTGGAGTGACTGGCTACAGCAGGCTCAGAGCTAAGGGTCAGGGCATGTGTTCAGCAATCAAGGCCTCCCCTGGGCTGCTCCCTGGGCTGTGGGAAACGACGCCTGGTGCAAGGTGTACGATGGCCTCTGCCCTCTCTCCCAGATGCAGAGGAGCCGCAGCTTGCAGATGGGGCTGGCAGTGGGGGGCAGGTACCAGCTGGGGCTCAGGCCGATCTGGAGCCCACAGAGGACCCCAAGGTAGGTGGAAACCTGCCCATGTCCCCTTGCTTTTGCATGAGGGGCCCAGGCTGCGCACACGCATGGCGCATGCTTTCCATGTCGAAACCGTCAGGTGGGGCAGTGGCAGGGTGTCGGGCTGGGGCAGTGTCCACTTGGGAGGTGGAAGGCTGTGCTGGAGGTGGGTGTGGCAGCCACCCACACTGGTAATGCTCAGGCTATGCCAGGGATGCTTGGGGTGGGAAGTTTTATGGTTTCATATATTACCACTTTTTCTTTCACATTTTTTTGGTACCGAGAATTGAACTCAGGACCTTGCGCTTGCCAGGCAGGTGCTTATGCTCCTGAGCTACATCCCTAGCACCTACCACTGTTTTTTGTTTGTTTGTTTGTTTTTGTTTTTTCTTTTTGTCTGGTACCAGGAATCGAACTCATGACATTATACTTGCCAGGCAGGCACTGTGATGCTAAGTCCCCAGCCCCTACCACTGTTTTTAAAAGCAAGAAAAAATAAAATTACTCCAAGTTATAAAAAGAAAGGAGAAATTACCTAGCAGCAGCGAAAGTTAGACAAAGTGTATCTTCACCTACAAAGGACAGGTGAAGTCCTGCATAGAGCAGAGCCACTCAGGCCTGGTCCCGGCATGGGGCTGGGTGTCCCCTGCCCCTGCTGTGACAGTGCTGTCCCTTCTCCCAGTGGCTTCCCCTCTGTGGACGGGAGTGACAGTTGTGCCTGGGTGGAAGGCCACTGTGGTGGTGTCCTGTCAGGTGGTGCCCTGTCGGAGCCCCAGGGCCCAGAACCCGCAGGCAGGGGTCCCGGGGAGGCTCCCTGGTGCCCACTGCAGAGGGGCCAGGGCTAGGGGCAACCTGTGGCCGGGTGTTGTTTTTCTGCCTGGTGCAACAGCCTTCCGCTCCCTGGGTTTGAGTCTCCTGTCCTTGGCAGCTGTCGATCTCAGCAGCATCGCCCCCTGGTCCTGAGCGTCTGCCCTCTAGACTAGAGGATGCCAAGGCAGAGCAGTCAGGGCCCTGCACAGAGTCCTGCCACAGTCCTACCTGGCAGTTCGTTTCCATTGCCTTTAAGAACTAAGGAAATGATTAGCTGTGCAGTGTGGCTCACGCCATCATTCCAACACGCTGAGAGGCTGAGGCAGGAGAACTGCAAATTCAACTTAGCAAAACCCTGGGGATGTAGCCCAGTGTGACAGTCAGACCCTAGTGTTGCAAAAAAACAAACCAAAAAACCACTATAAAATTCTAAGAAACAAAACAGCTATGGGAACGAATAGGTTGCATCCCAGGGCCAGGGGAAACCTCACCTGCTTCCCTGCTGTTACGTACAGCTCCGAGTAGAGGGTGAGGGGCTGAGGCCTGCCCTGCTGTTGTCACAGCTTCCTCTCAGTGTGGCTTGAGTGCCCTGAATTTCGAGGTGACACCAGGTGAAGCTGGCATGACCCGGAGCCTCCTCCAGGCGCGGGGGCATTTTTTTGATGCAGGCTGCATGAAGAGGGCTTCGGGCTCGCCAGCCTCTTCCCCACTGCCATCCGGTTGAGCCTGCCACGTCCTGCAGCTGTTTGGGCTGGGTGGCAGCTCAGTGCGGGCCGGCGTGCTGATGCCCGTGTCTGTGCTCTTGCTGTCCGCAGCTGTCACGCTGGAGCTCGGTGAGCTCGCTGTCCCGGGAAGTGGGCCAGCATTTCCAGCAGGTACCGAGCTGCCAGGCCTCTGCTCGCGGGTCCCATGTCCCCTCACTGCCCTGTGTATCTTGTCGCTAACTGCCCTGTCTGACCCAAGCCACATGCTGCCAGCATGCAGCGTTCCTTTCGCTGAGTGGCCCTTGTGGGTTTGGCATTAACACCTGGTGCCCTGTGATGACGCTGACCCCACAGAACAGAGGGTGAACAGGTGACCTTTGTCACTCTGCTTCTGGGCTGGCATTCTGAGTGCTGGCCCTGCAGCCTTGCTGCCTCGTCCCCCAGGGCAGGACACCTGGCGGGAAGGAAGATTCTCCCTGCTTTAGGGGAAGTCTGTTCCGGGTCAGCTGGCCGGCTATCCCAAGGTCATACAGCGAAAAGAGGAACACCTTTTCTTTCCTGTGTTGTGGGTTCTGGAAAGGCCCATGGGGCCATTGGTGGCTGCATGTCAGCCCCCCACTTTCCCAGGGTGCGCTCCGGGCCAGCTAACTGTGGGGATGACGCAGCTGGGGCGTCGCTGTGCCCATGCCTCTTCTGTGGGTGCACTGCTGTCTGAAGCATCTCAACTGCATGCTGCTCTCAGTTTTGCCTATTTCTTGTGAGCCACCTGATAATACCATCCAGTGCCGGCGCGCTGCCCGAGCCTGCTCCTGGGCCTGTTGGAGAGCATTCGCAGGCCTTCCCAGGAGTGGCCCTGTCCTCAGGGGCAGCAGTGCTGTGCGGTGCTGCTTCCCTGAGGGACTTCTGCTTCACAGGCTCCCAGTGACCCCCGTGCGGCAGGGGGCCCTGCCTTCGGTGCTGTGCCCCTCTGCAGCCCCAGCCAGGCGGCCCCGGTGAGTAGCCCTGCGTGTACAGCCAAGGGGCTCTTTCCTCACCCACAGCTGCACCCCGCAGGGTGTGAGGAGGCTCAGTCCCCAGTCCCCTCTCCTCCGGTTCCCACCACTGACAGAGGCACTGCGTTTGTCAGCGCTGCTGGGCTCTGTGGTCCCTGGCCTTTGCGTCTGGCTCCCATCCTAGGAGAGCAGGGCTGGGTGGACCTCTGGCACCCCGAATGTGCAGTTCACCCCACCCTGACCTTGCAGACCCTGCCTCACCTCCAGCCTGGCAGTGAGGCCGGGACCTCCAGCTGCACTGCGTCCTGGTTGCCGTCTGCATCCCTCTGCTTTTCAGCTTCCAGCATGGGGGGGTTCCCCTTCATTCCTTCTGCGGGTGGTTTATCTCGTTCTTAGGTCTTGAGGGAGGAAGGGCAAATACTGGCCTCACCGCCGTCCAAACCTGCTGTCCTTGTTTTCGCAGTGACAGGCAGGCCACAGGCCACCATCTTCCCTGGGCTCACTGGACGCTGTTGTGCCAGCCCTGCACAACTGGCCTAATAAATGACCTCTGTGGCCCTGTGTGCTAGGAGACATGGTGTTTCAAGCCTAGTTCCGTAAACGGAAGCCTGGGGCTGACTCACCAGTGCTCGGCCGTGGGAGCCCCCTCCCAGCATTCTGTGTGAACCACCCCACCCCACCCCACCCCACCGCCCCGGGGGTTTGCCTTCCTGGGGTGACAAGCAGAGCTCAGCGCTGGTCCTTTTACTCCAGACCTCCGCCACCTCAGGGAGCTCACGGCCCACAAGGATTGGCCAGCGGAGATACCCAGCACTCAACTAGAACTGTCCGTCGTCTGGCCTCGAGGTTGGGACCCTGAAATGACTGCTGTCTACCAGGAGCCAGATAGGCCTCTCAGAGTGTCACGGTTCCTGAGTGGACACAGCAGTAACTCGGCCGGTCATACTGTGCGTCTCCCCTCTCCTGCCTATCTGTATTCATTATTGCAAAATTAATTCCACGGTCCTTTTAGGATCCTGAGTACATGAATCCACTCAGACTTTTTCACATAAAGGATGACACTCCTTCCTCAGTTGCTTAGGATGATTTAGGGACGTGGTACAGACACTGGAGCGTCGATGAAGAGAAGCGGGGTCCTGGCGTGGTCCCACACTTCCTGAGGATCACGAGAGGAAAGTGCCCAAGAGGGGCAGGTCCCGATCCACTGCAGCCTGGCTGGTGTGCTACCGCGGTCAGCAGCGGCTGGCAGTGGAGGAGAGGCCTGGTTACTGCGGGGCCTGTGTCTCTTTGGGGGTGAAGACATGGGCAGCCTAACTAGGACCTGGGTGACTCAGGTGCCCAAGCGGGTGGCCCAGCACTGTCACCTGGAGAGCTGTCGAGCCTGCGCTCCTGGTCTGGTTCCATCCCCAGTGGCAGCCTACAGGTGCCTGTCCCAGAGACGCCAGTAGGGCTGGGGCTCAGGGTGGGTGTGCAGCGGCTGCCCACCCCAAGTGCCCGTGCCAGACCTTGGCTGCCGCGCCGCAGAGCCTCATGCCCCAGTGACTGCTCTTAGAACTTCTTACTGACTGTGGGGACTGGGATGGTGGGGAGATTCAGATATTTATGAAATCAGTAGGTAATAATGTAGGTTCTGCTGGGGGAACATAAACGGTTTGGTATTTTAAGTAGAGAAACTAGAATGTGGAATTAGTACAGTCCTCCCAGTACCCTGGTTCACCTCATCCTCCAGGCGAGACCCAGAGCAGTTTCCAGAACGTTTCACAGGCGGCCTGGAGCCCGGCCCATCACTGGGAAGGCGTCCCCGGGCGCGCAGTGCTGGTGGCCCCAGTTGGGGCCCGGACCCCGGCTTGCTGGAGTCCAGCCCTGCGCAGGGTCTGTGTCAACTGCCAGCCACTTTTGATCCAAGAAGCTTCCTCCGAGGCAGGAGCTGCTATTTTTCCTAAATGCAAATTGTTAAATAAAATATTTTGGGCTCTCAAGCACCGTCCCCTGTGGTGTCATTTGTGTTTTGGGGGCGGGTGAATTCCAGGGTCCTCAGGACCGCTGGTGTGGGTGCGGGTGTGGGTGTGGGTGTGGGTCTGGGGTCCGGGGCGGGGCTCCGGGGGCGGGGCCTGGGCTGCCGGTGTGGCGCGGTCCTCCGGCCGCCAGGGAGCGCTGTGCGCGGGGCGGTGTCCTCCGGGCGGCCGGCGTGGGCGCAGTGGTTGCTCGGGGCGCGTGTCCGCCCTGACCCCGCTCCCGCCGGAGGGCCAGGGCCCCGGAGAGCGGGCGCAGGTGAGCCGCGGCCCGCGTGGTCTGCAGCGTCGCCCGGCCCCGCTCTGTCGCCTTGCCGGGACCTCCTTCAGGGACGGCGGGCGGCCTCAGGCGGCCTGGGCCCTAACGGCAGTTTCCGGGTTCCCCCCAGGGCTCGCGGGGACCGGGACCCAGGATGCGACCTCCCGGACTGGAGGGCGCCGCCCGCGACCTCTGACCGCGCCCCCGACTCGGCCTCCCCCGAGCGGCTGCCCCGGCGAGGCCCGGCCCCCGACCATGCCATCCAAGGCCGTGTGTCTGCGTCACGCCGCGGCACCCGGGCCGCGGGAGGCCGGGATGCTCAAGGGGCAGCGTCCCACCCCCGCCCAGGACCTGGCCCTGAGCCCGGGGTCCCTGCCCGGCACCTGCAGCGAGGCCCCCGAGGACGGCCCCACGCTCCCTCGCAACGATCGCGCGAAAGCCGGCAGCGAGACCTCGCCGGCCACGGCAAGCCCCATCACCCCACAGCCCCCCATGCGGCCCAGGCTGGAGCGAGCCCTGTCCCTCGACGACAGGGGCTGGAGGAGGAGGCGTTTCCGAAGCAGCCAGGAGGACCTGGCCGCCCGGGACGCCCGGGACGGGGCTGGCCCCGGCGGGGGCTCCGTGCAGAACGCGGCCCCCCAGACCCTCGGCCGCGGTCTCCCGCTGCCTTGCCTGAGCACGTCCTTGCAGGAGATTCCCAAGCCCCGCTGGGCCTCGGGCAGCGCGGGCGGGAGCCCGACCTCCTGGGGCGACCGTCTCTCTGGCATGGTCAGCACCTCCCTGGATCTCCTGCACAGGGAGGCCTCCCCGTCTGGCGGCTCCCCCAGGCTAGCCAGCCTGCGCACCCCACGCCCACCAACCTCCTCGGAGCCCACTGTGGCTTCCGACCCTCTGAGAACTGCAGACCAGGTGGACTCAGAGCAGGGCGACCGCAAGCAGGGCACACCGACCAGGCTGGTGCGTGCCCACAGCAGCCTGGGCCCCGGCCGGCCCCGGAGCCCCCTGGCCTGTGACGACCACTCACTGCACTCCGCCAGGTCCTCCTTCAGCCTGCTGGCCCCCATCCGCACCAAGGACGTCCGTAGCAGGTAGGGCCTCCCCTCCTGCAGGGCACCGTGGCCCCTGCCTGGTGGGCTCTGGGCACAGGCTGGCATCTCACCAGAACGTTAGGCAGATGCGCCAAGGGACCCTACGCAGAGGTGCACACAGGCTGAGGAGGGCACGGCAGTCTCTCCAGTGCTGTCCAGAGTGCTGGTCCTCCCATGCTTTGTGACATGAGGACCACAGCCTGGGCCCACCCACCCACTCTTCCATTCCTGCTCTAGCCCTGGGCGCTGGGCTGTGGCTGGAGAAGGGCCCTCAGCCCTCAACTCTGCTGTGGCCCAGCGGGGGGTGTGTGCAGGCAGAGGTGGGAAATGCTCCTGCATCGGCCTCCGGGGCCTGCCTGGGCCAGTGACTGCAGGTTTAGTGACTTGGGTGGTTTTCACACAGTTGATCACGGCTCTCCTAGCTCTACAGGCAGGGCCGGCCGCCCTCTCTCTGCGGGTCTCGGAGACCCTTCCTTTCCCCTCCCTTCCAGCTGTGGCTGCTCATTTATGTGCCATCCTGGGGCCACACTAAGTCCCACATGACCCAGAGATCTAACCAGTTCGTCTGCACAGAGCAGTTTGAGGGCCAGGGGTGGCCATGTCCTGCAGCCCTCTCAGACCCTGTGGTCTCACAGGTCACCTCACCTGCACCTGGGGGCAGCCTGCAGGGGCGCTTGGCGCCATCCCCAGGGGCCGAACCTGCTCCTCACAGCACCTGCACCACAGGTGTGCCAGTTTTTCAGTTTGTTTGTTGCTTCTTTTCTCTCTCTCCCTCTTCCTCCTCCCTCCCTCCCCCTCCCTCCCTTCCTCTCTGTTTCTTAGCCCTCTTTTTAGTTTTTATTTTGAGACACGGTCTCTCTAAATTGCCCAAGCTGGCTTGAACTTGGAATCTGATTACAGATGTGCACCACCATACCGAGTTTAAGAGTCAGGATCTGTTTTCAGGAAAAAGGTGTAAGGTTTTCTTAGCAAGTGGGGATTAAAGGCGTGAATTAGGGCTTTGAACAACCTGAAGATATCTGTGAACGGACAGTGACCAACCCTGTTTTTGAGAACTGGAGGAGGGCAGCGACATGGTGCATGGGACAGATGCACAACAAGGAGACCTGGCAGGGAAGTGATGGCAGCGTGGGGCCAGTGGCTGGGTCACTTGTGCTAGGCAGGAGCTGCTCGGTTAGCCCGGCTCCAGGAGTAGCTGCTGCACCCTATTGACCCCACCTGCCCTTTGTCAAGTGCAGCCCAGTCTCCACTGTGGCCCATCCCCCATGCAGCACCTGGGAGGACAAAATGACGGGAAAAGTGACCTTGAGAGAGATGAGGGCGTGTCCACAAGGAATCGGGTGGCTGTGTCCCTGCGGGAAGAGGCAGTGCTCTGAGGAGCTCACCGCTCGTGGCTCCCATGGGCACAGCACACAGATGCCTGGGGCTGGCGTCCTCCAAGGGGCTGCTCCACGCTGCCGCGTCTGGGGCCACACAGGCTGACCAGGTACCCCTTGTGTCCCCCCTGGAACGGGAGTCTGATCGCGTGTCCCCAACAGATGCACGCCTGTGGAGGCTGTGCATTAGTTGGACTTCTGCGGGACAGACCATCGGGTCTCTCAGCAAATGGGTGACATATTTGGGGCCGACAAGAGCCGTCATAGAATCTTTCTTTTTCAGACAGGGTCTCGCTATATAGCTCAGGCTGGCCTTATAGTCACTATGTAGCCCAGGTTGGCCCCAAATTCATGGCGCCCTCCCGCCTCAACCTCCCTCCAAGTGCTGGGATTACAGGTGTGCATCACCATGCCCAGCTGTCAGAGAATTAGACATGGAGGCAGAGAAGATTTGGAGTGGACATTGCCTGGGTCCTCGTGGGGAGCACTTGTCCTCGGCCCTGGCCCAGGGCCGGGGAGACGAGTAGGCTCGGGCCCATGTCCAGGAAGCGGGGTGGCTGCAGGTCCTGCGGGTGCTTGGTTAACTGGGTGGAGGCTTCAGCAGGTGGACACCTGGCAAGACCGGTGAGCAGGTGCAGCTGTGCCTCCAGGCGCCAGGTTGGCTAGACCTGAGGATGCTGAGGGAGGGGGCTGGCGGCGGGGACAGGGCTGGCAGAGGAGAGGAGGCCCTGCGGCCACTGCCACATCCTGCCGTGAGCTGAGCCTCACGTAGATGGCTGGAGAGGGCGAAGCATCCCACACCTTGCAGGGTGTGAGCAGGGCGTCATTCCGTGTGGGTGTGGCAGGTCCTGCTGGTTGGTGACAGAGCCAGGAGTGTGACAGGCAGCTGGCCCAGGGCTGTGTCCCTTACAGTGGGTTTGCATGTGTGTGTCCTGGGCAGGCTCAGCAACATGTGCTGTTGGTTATGGACATCTAATCATTTTCGTCGTGGTTTTGTTTTCCCTACTGGAAGTTGAACCTAAAGCCCATTACATGCTAGACAAGCCTTCTGCCACCGTGCCATGTCCCCAGCCCTTTTTATTTCATCTTTAACAGTGTCTCCCTAAGTTGCCCAGGCTGGGCTCAAACTTGCAATCCTCCTGCCTCAGCCTCCTGAGGAGCTGGGTGACAGGCATGACTTGGAGACAGGCACATTCACACACAGCCTTCTCTTCGTGCTCCAGTCTGCTTCTCGGGCTCTGCCTGTGGGAAGGTGCAGGGAGGGGAGACGGCCACCCCAGCCCTGCTCATGGGACACAAATTCCCTTCAGGTCCTCTGTGGCCTCCCAGACATCACCTGTAGAACAGTCACTGTGCTGCCTGCAGGTCACCTTCCCAGGAGCCTGAATCCCTGTTGGGTCCACACAGCAGGCAGACCCTGGTGCGGCACCCAACTTGGAAGCCCCGTTCTGCAGAGCTCAGCACTATCTGCTGCTGCTTCCAGACTTGCGGCTGTACCCTGGCTTCACCTCACGAAGCTCTCCCTACAGGAGCTACCTGGAGGGCAGCCTGCTGGCCAGCGGGGCCCTGCTGGGTGCAGAGGAGCTGGCCCAGTACTTCCCTGACCGCAGCATGGCACTCTTCGTGGCCACCTGGAACATGCAGGGCCAGAAGGTGAGAGGCAGGCGAGGCGTGGTGCCCAGCCCAGCCCACTGCAGCCCTGGCACGGCCTGCTGAGGGGGATGCGGAGGGCACTTCCTGGGAGCAAAGCTACCTGGTGGTCCCTCCCAGCCTGAAGGCTCCATGAGGGGCCAGGGTGGGGCACAGTGGGGTACACTGGGGCAGTGGTCAGACAGGGGGGCCAGCGTGGGCGGGGTGGCTGCCTGGATGTGGGGTGGGTGTGTCTAGTCCCTGGGGTCTGTGGACCATACTTCTGGGCACAGCCTTGGTTTCCCTTTGTTCAGAGGCAACGCTGTATAACCAGCTGGGGTGGCAGAGCGGGGACCCCAGCTCCTACCCAGCCCGCCTGGAGCCCAGGCCCTGACCAGCTGCATGGCTTTCCCCACAGGAGCTGCCGCCCAGCCTGGATGAGCTGCTGCTGCCCGCTGAGGCTGACTACACCCAGGACCTGTATGTCATTGGAGTGCAGGAGGGCTGCTCCGACAGGTAGGGCAGCGCTGCAGGCCCGGTCTCAGAACTTAAAGGTAAACAAGTGGTGGATCAGGAGAGCGTACGAGCAGCAAGAGCAGTGCTTCCCAGCGACCCCATACTGGGGACTGAGCCCAAGGCCTTTGCTCTGCGCTCCATCCCAAGCCCTCTTGTAGCTTTTTCATTTTGAAGCAGGGACTTACTAAGTGGCCCAGGCTGGTTCAAACTTGCAATCCTCCTGCCTCAGCCTCCCAGAGTGCTGGGATGACAGGTGTGTCTGCAGTGCTGGTTTCCTGTGAGGCCATGCTGGGGTGTCCTGAAGGGCGTTGCTGGCCGCTGAGACCTGGCAGCGCCCTGTGGCATGTGAGGCGTGCAGGTGCAGTTGCATGGGTGGCCTGGGGAGCAGCACTCAGGGACCCTGTCACCATGGCTCTCTGGGGCCGAGACTCCAGGCGGGCAGAGGGTCTCAGCAGGGTGTAGCTGGAGCGCTCTGGTGGGTTTTGGAGGGGCTCAGGACTGGCATCTGCCAGTAGCATGAGGACCGGGCCTGCTGCTGCCCTGGAGTTCTGACCTGTGGCCCCAGTACCCCTCTTGCATCTGACATACCCCCCATGAGGCAAGGTCAAGTCCTGGGGTTCCCGGTGCCTCCTGAGCTGGGAGGGCCCACACCCCAGCCCCTCGTCCTCCTCCACAGGCGGGAGTGGGAGACGCGGCTGCAGGAGACGCTGGGCCCGCGCTACGTGCTGCTGTCCTCGGCAGCCCACGGCGTGCTGTACCTGTCCCTCTTCATCCGCAGGGACCTCATCTGGTTCTGCTCAGGTAGGTCCATGGCCCGGGTGCCGCCGCCCCCAGTGGACCCGGGAACCCGGCGGGGGCGCTGCAGCACTGACCCCACCCGGCCCCGCAGAGGTAGAGTGCGCCACGGTGACCACACGCATCGTGTCCCAGATCAAGACCAAGGGCGCCCTGGGCGCCAGCTTCACCTTCTTCGGCACCTCCTTCCTCTTCATCACCTCCCACTTCACCTGTGAGTTGCCGGCCCCTCCGCGCACGGGGCCCCTGCTCTTGGTCCACGGGCTCTGCCAAAGCCCCCGCCATCCCCCGAGGCCGCTGCCTGGGAGCCCCGGGCCGGTGACTGGGCAGGTGGTCAGCTGGGTGGGGACTCGAGTGCCAGAACCCCGTGTCCCTCAGCCTGACTCCGTCCCCACAGCTGGAGATGGGAAGGTGGCAGAGAGGCTGCTGGACTACAGCAGGACTGTTCAAACCCTTGCGCTGCCCAGGAACGTGCCGGACACCAACCCCTACCGCTCCAGCGCAGGTGAGGCAGGGCCGAGAGGAGGCCCATGCCCCGTGAGGCTGGCAGCTTGGTGGGCCATTGTCCTTAGCCTGGGCCAGGTTCCTCTGCTGGGAGCCACTGCCTGGCCATGATTTGGGGGGGGACACCACACGAAGAAATCCTGTCACTGAGAGCTGGGGAGACAGCTCAGCGGCACAGTGCCTGCCTGGCGAGCAAGAGGTCCTGAGTTCAATTCCCGGTACCCCCGCCCCCCCTGCCCCGAAAGAAAGTCCCTGTCACTGGCTCAGGCTGCCAGCCCACTGTTGAGGCCACAGCAGGCGCGGGGAGCCAGCGCCCACACGCTGCCCTCTGTGCCCAGCGGACGTCACCACCCGCTTTGACGAAGTGTTCTGGTTCGGAGATTTCAACTTCCGCCTGGGCGGCGGGCGCGTGGCGGTGGAGGCCGCACTGAGGCAGGAGCGGGAGGCGGCTGTGCGGGCACTGCTGCAGCAGGACCAGCTCACGCGGGAGATGAAGAGCGGTGAGGGGGACGCTGGGAGTGCGGGCGGGGCGGGGGTGGGGCACACGGCTGAGCACTGTGCCCTCACAGGGTCGGTCTTCAGGGGCTTCCAGGAGCCAGACATCGTCTTCCTGCCTTCCTATAAGTTTGACCTCGGGAAGGACACCTACGACAGCACCTCCAAGCAGAGGACGCCCTCATACACGGTAGGCCCACCCCTCCAGGAGAGGACCCATGTGCGGTGCTTGCTGCCTGGTGCTGCTGCCCGATGCCACCCAGGGCATCAGGAGCTGTGCTCAATGCCAATGAGAGACGGGCAACCTGCGCAGGCCCACACCCCGGCACTTGTGCTCTGGCTGGTCCACAAGGGACCATTCGTGCTGAGAGCGGCCCCCTCCCTCTGTGAGGTTTCGTCAGAAGCACCTCAAGAGCGGGGCGCTTGCCCCAGCCACAGCTGGATTCCCCCCAGCCCCACCGTCCCCGTCAGCATTGGGAGCAGAGGAGCAGGAGGCGCTAGCCCGGCCTGGCTGTCCCAAGGCCCACATCCGTGGAGCGCGGGGGACGTGGAGGCACCCCCAATTCTCGGGGGATGGCTGGCAGGGGATCCCTGAGTGCTGAAGCCCAGGTGCCCACGCCCAAGCCGCCCAGTAGCAAGATTTCTCCTGAAGGACCGGGTTCTGTACCGAAGCCGCCACAAGGGGGACATCCACCCAGTGACGTACTCCTCCTGCCCCGGGATCAGGACGTCCGACCACCGCCCCGTGTATGGCCTCTTCCGGGTGCGGGTGCGGCCCGGGCGAGACAAGTGAGTCCTCGCTCCTCTCCCTCGGGCCTGGCTGGGCTCAGGCAGTGGAGCCTGGCTCTGGGCTGGTGATGGAGGGGGCGTGGGCATGGTGGTCTCGTCAGGTTGCCGCGCAGAGGGGGCGGGTGCCAGCAGTCTCTGGGGTTGATCGAAGCCCCCATCCCGACCCTTGGCTCCTCCCTGCCCTGAACCTGGTGCCAAGGGGGGTGGCCACAGCCTCTCCTGAAGACGGGCCCCAGGGCACAGTGGAACTGGTGGAGGGACAAGGCAAGGCCCTGTCCCTGTGTGTGACGCTCAGGGTCACCACCCCGTAGCCAGGGACACTGGACACCCGTCACCCTTTCGTCCTGCCTCTCTGCAGCATTCCACTGGCTGCCGGCAAGTTTGACCGAGAGCTGTACCTGATAGGGATTAAAAGACGTATTTCAAAAGAGATCCAGAGACAGCAGGCACTGAAGAACCAGAGCTCCAGCGCCATCTGCACTGTGTCTTGAGTCCCGAGAGGACCCGTCATCACCTGCAACTCAGGACACACGGCCAAGTCACTGAAGAGGTGGGGTCTGCCCTCTGGCACCCCCCGTTGGGGTCCCGATGCACGGCCGCAGAGCTGCCCTGTTCTCACCAGGAAACCCCAGGACAGCAGTGGGACGTGGCACCCCACCCCCACTGGTGTCCCCGTCACCCTCCACCGGACGGGGCTTGACTCTCCAGGCGTCTGTCCCCAGCTCCACAGAGGGCCGACATTTGAGCTGTTCTGCCCTGGAAGGTAGCAAGATCCCTGCTTTTTGCTCGTGAGGGCTGCAGGCTCCCCTCAGCTTCCTGTGCTCGCCCCCAAGCCCTGGCCCTGAGCCCACACCACACAGGCGCCTGCAGAGGTCCAGGCATAGCCGGTGTCCTCCAGGCCTTGGAACCTGGGCACCCCAAAACCCGCTGAGGCCAAGGCAGCACCAGAGGCCACAGCCAGACCCTTCCCGGGTGGCAGTGACCCCTCCGCCAGCTCCCCAGCCCAGGCAGGACCACCTCCCTGCTTTGCCGCAGGCCAAGTCTCACTGGGCAATAGACCAGCGACTGTTCGACCTCAGCCGCACGGTGTCAGCAGAAGCGTCCCTGGCCGGAACAGAGGCCAGCAGCCCCTCATTCAGGTCCTTACCTTAGAGGGCTTAGACCTCACCCCACCTCTGGAGGATGTAGACTTGAATGTAGAGAAACCTAGGGACACCCACTCCAGCCTGTTAAATTATTTATTTTTCCATATTTATATTTTTAAATAAATGCATATATTGAATCTTAAACTCTTCTGGCCCCAGACTGAGTGCGGGAAGTCTGTGCAGCAGGCCTCATGGTGCTTCACTGTCAAGTGCAGTGTGGGAGCAGAGACCCTGGGGTCACTTGGTCCCAGCTGTCAGCGGCTGCTGAGGGTCTCAGGCATGTGTCCTGCACACAGCGAGAGGCCCCCTCAGACTCAGAGCCGTGCTGGAGGCTGAGCACCGAGGAATCCAGTGGGGCTTTCACTGGCAGCCACTCCCCAAACAGCTGTCCACTGCAGGGCGAACAGTGCCAGCCAGTCACCTGGCCACCATGGAGAGCCCAACCCAAGCACGGCCGCCCACCGACCGCTGGAGGCTTCGCGGGGTCTGTGCTGTCACCACCAAGTGCATGTTGCAAGGGAACAAGGGAACTGAGAACAGCAGGAAGATTCTCAGAACGCGCAGGTTACGTGGGTTAGGCTTTTTCTGACCAGACCCGTGGACTTTACTGTGACCTTAGAGAAGAGTCCTGGTTTGGCCTGGGACCTGTGGCTGGCAAGGTCATGGGTTAGTGCAGCTGTTATGTTCCAGATGTGTCACATTATACTTGGGGTGTTTTTTTTTTGTGGGTACCAGGAATCAAACTCAGGACCTTGTGCTTGCCAGGCAGGCACTTACGCTGCTGAGCTATATCCCCGGCCCTGTCACTTTATACTTGGAAAGTTAGTTTAAACCTCAAATGAAACGAAGGTGGCCAGTTTCCATAAAGAGCTGCAAACTGGGGGCCGGGCTGCAGCTCAGTGGTGAAGCGCTTGGGTTCAGTGCGCTGGTATTGCCAAAAAGGGAGGAGCAGGAACAGACACCAGGGTGCTTCTCAGCACGTAGCTCTTGGGTAGGAGGGCAAGTTCAAGGCCAGCCGGAATGCACGGCAAGACCCTCATGTTTAGCTGTCCTGCTACACACCGCTATCCAGCCACCAGTGGCAGCAGTGACCTCGAGCAGCAAGAGGTGAGCCCAGGGGAGGAGTATGGCCTGAGGGGAGCACTGGGGAGGCATCCTGGGCTCCTGGCCAAGTGGAAGAGCCTGAGGGGGACAGGAGACTGGGCTGTCTCAGCCTCCAGAACACCAAGCACCACATTCTGACTGCTCAGCAGTGGACGTGGCCTGTGCCTCCTCCAAGTCTGGGGAGCTGGCCCCGCTGACCTGCTGCTCAGTCTCCCTTGTAGGCAGTGTATCCTGAGCTCTGGGCCACAGGCCACTCTCCAGATGCTGGCACAGCAAGTCCCTCCAGCAGGGCCATGCTGTGGGCTGCGATGACCATGTCTTCCTAAGGCTCCAGCCTGGGGACTGCTACAGCCACGGGCACGGGCGGACGCTCCCATGGGGTGAAGTCAGGAGATGCAGTTGCCAGGTGTGCAACAGGTACAACCCAGATGAACAACATGCTTACAGTCCTAAGACCGCCCCCGCCCCCGTCCCTCTATCTGCACCGAGGAGGAGCCGGGCTTCCTGGCCATCAAGAGCCTGGGGCCTGCTCTCCTAACCAGCACAATGGCCAGTTGCCGATCTGCCCTCAGGAACGCTGCCCCAAAGAGCCACCCAGGAAGGCAGGGAGGGTTTCTGGCCTGACCCTGCATGGGGTTCTGGTGGTCTCTCCAAGTCCAGGCTCGAGAACCACGGCTCCAGATGGCAGTCACCCTCAGCCTGTGCCTGAGACACTGCAACAGCAGGGGCTTCGCCACTCCAACTTGCCAGCCCCTGGGGAGCCCCCGCTCCTGCACGTGCCAACACGGGGTCAGTGTGTCTTGCCTCTGGGGGACAAAGTGCTCCGAGACAGGCCAAGCCGGGCAGCCTCTGAGAGCGAGGCTGCTGTCTGAGAAGCGACTTTGTCTTACGGTTCTAGGGCCTGGGTGAGCTTCCCTCCGCTCCTCGCCTTCAATGTTTAAATTACAAGATGAAGTCTAAGTTAGCCAGCTGGATGCAAACTTGCAACCCTCCTGCTTCGCAGAGCGATGGTGCACACTGAGACTGGCTGGGCTTGCAGGCATACATGCTCCAACCGGCTGACAGCGGCCTCAACTCCTCCTGTAGCCAGGTGAAGGAAGACAGCGTGGGAGGAGGTGGCCACCGTTTTATTGGCAGAGGTGGCGTGCGCCACTCCTGCTTGTCCAGTCTGCCCCATGTGGCCTTTAAGCCAGGGAGGGCTAACCCTGTGGCCCAAGGCTCTGGCATGGCCCCTGGCACAAGTCCAGAAGGGTGAGTGCCCCAACTAGGGTGTGCAGCACTTTCCCGCCAGGAAGAAGGGCACATGCGCCCCGCCTGGCAAGCTCCCTCCCAAAGGGATGAGAGGTGCAGGCTGCAGTAGTCACGCGAACTCTGCTCATGGAGTCTGAGTGCCTCCCGCACTGCTCAAAGCCAGGTACCTCCACACCAGTCCACACCACAGCACACATGTGCACACCGCTGTCCACGGCTGGGTCCTCCAGGGGCCCTAACGGAAGAGCCGGTACATCCTGGGCAGGCGCCCATCCCGGCTGGACAGCGCGGCCTGGATGTGCTCGTAGCTGGGCAGGCCACTCAGGTCACCCAGGGCTGCCACAGCAGGCTTCCCTCGAAGCATCTTCGCAGCTACCCTCTTGACGTCCTCTGGCTTCACATTGCCTAGTGCACAGCAAGAAACGTCAAAGCCTGTCTCCGCTCAGGGGGCAAGTGAGGGTAGGAAGGACCATACTGCCTGACAGCTCAGGAGAAGCCCAAGCCCCAGGGGCCAGCTCTGTGGCAGGCTGACCGTCAGGGGAGGACAAAGGACTGCAGGGATGCGAGCGGACAGGGAGCCGGGGGCTGCTGGGAGATCCAGTGCCTACCAGGCACACCACCTGCAGGAGGGGGCCAGGAGCACGCAGGGCGCCACAGTTGCACCCTCAAGAGGCAGGGCACATGCCAACCCTGCACGGCTCCAGGTCTCAGTGCAGTGATGCCAGGGTCCGTGCCCAGGCTGCCCCCTCAAAAGCTCAGCACACAAGTGTGATGTCCTGCATGGGGCCACAAGGGACAGAAGCCGTTATGCCACCCACACTAGGGACTCTGCTGTGCCTGAGGATCCTGTGTGAGGTGCCCCCTGGGAACGAGGGCTGGTCACATCCTGAGGTGCCCAGTGCCACAGATAGGCTGAGGAGTAGCTGCCGGGGTGCCCAACACAGGCCATACTCACGGATGAGCGCACAGAGCTCATGCGGCAGCTTGCGGGAGTGGGTGGCCAGCACCTGCCTCCCCACGTCCTCGAAGATCACGGGCCTGGACTCCAGATTCATCATGAGCATGGACATCAGCTGCGTCTTGGCCCGCTGCAGCTCCACCTGTGTACCACAGGCACCTGTCTGTCAGGTCGCCCGCAGCCAGCACCAGCCGGTAAGGGGCTGATGGGACGTGCAGCACGATGCACAGGTGGGGCGGCTGTGTCCTGGGCACACAGGTTGCAGCCTGGACCCTATTTACTGGCCAGGGCTACATGGGGACAGGGACAGACCTGCCCCCACTGCTGCCAGAGATTAAGTGGTTCCAGTTCCTCATGCCCTGTCCACAGGACCCAGGCAACTGTTCCGCTGTCCCCCGGACTCCCAGGGAGCAGCCTGCAAGACGGCACTGCGCTAAGCCCCTAGCAGCTGGGGTGGAGTGAGGCCAGAGGTCTCGGGAGGGACAAGCCCACGGGTCTAGAGCTGCTGTGTACCTTGAAAGACAAGCACTGCAAGATCAACTGTGAAGACTTTGGTGGTGCAGGGATTGATCTCAAGGCCTTGCACAGGCCAGGCAAGCGCTCTACTGCTGAGCTTAAGCTCAAGCACGAAATAGCCAGGCTGAGGCCAGGAAGGCCACACAGTGTCCACTCTACACTGCTCTGGAAGGGGTGGCTGAGGAGGACGAACACACTGCCCCAGGACACTGCCGGCAACCTCCTACCGGGCCCTCCCTGCTTACCACGTCCACAGTTCCACCCATTAGGATAAATTCCTTTGTGATGATTTCCACCATTTCTCGAACCTACAAAGGAAGCGAGGTGTGAACAGCACTGTCAGCCTCAGCCACCCCACCTCCCGCCACATGCCCGTACCTGTCTGGGGTCGGCACTAGCATGAATACACAGGAGGCCGGTGTCCTCATAGCTGTGGTGGTAGGAGGTGGCATTGTACATCCAATGGTGCCTGCAAAGAGACAGACATGACCAGGGTCAGGCCACAGATGCAGGAAAAGGGTACCATGGCCTTGAGGTCCACACCCTGCAGCCGCCCAGGGACACCACGGACCTGTTGAGCACGTTGAGGTAGAGCCTGGAGAACATGCCCTTGCCCGGGCCGCCAGCCGAGAAGGAGCCGCCGCCTCCCATCATCATGTTCAGCACCGCAAAGGGGATGAAGTCGTCCTCCTGCGGGGTGCAGGCCCCAGCTCAGCCAGGGGCCGCCCTCACAACAGACGCCACCCTCACACTGGGTACTGCCCTCACACTGAGTGCCACCCTCACACTGGGTGCCACCGCTGCACCCAGACTCACCAGGAAGGAGCAGCTCTCAAGGCCCACCATGATGTGCGTGAGCTCAGGGATGGGGGTTGGGCCCAGGCTGACGTTGGACATGTCCCTCTCCAGCTGCAGCAAGACCAAGGGAGCATCTTGCACAGGTCCTGAGCCTTTGTGATAAACCCTCCCAAGGCAAGAGGCAGGCTCCATGGTGCGAAGGCCGAGCTGGCCCTGGTCAACACTGTGCTTCCAACAGGTTGTGGGCATGGAGTCTGGGCTGCACAGTGCACAGAGGGACAGCATACACACACATACGGCACCAGAGCCACCCGCCAGACACAGCACAGGGCCATGCTACCTTGACGATCCCGCCAGTGTACTGCGCCACCGATCTGTCCACAGCCACGGCCCCGGTGTCCCCCCAGGCTGGCTGCACCCCCAGGAGGTGCCTGGTGGCAGATTCCACCAGGCGCTCATGCTCCACACCCACGCCGGCCAGCACCATGCGCTCAGGCGTGTAGTAGCTCCTCAGGTAGGAATGAAGTACTTCCCGATCAATCCTTGCAATGTTTTCTGGGGGGCAGAATCGGTGGAGGCCCACAGTGTTCCCCCTGTAAGCAGCCTGAAGGAAGGACACAAGCACGAGAACATATGAAGGTCCCTGTGAGATGTCACCTGCTGCCAGCCGGGTGTCTGGACAAACCTGGCACCCCAGGACACTTTAACTGTGGTTTGACCTCAGCATCTCTGTCTGGTGCATGGAAAAAAGCAGCAAAGCCTACTTCTCTAGAACCAAAACCCACTAAGAAAGTAAAATAAAGGGCCACTCTATGGATGGAAATGGTAAACAGCCCAATACTGCAAGAAGTGGAAAATGTAAACAGCACTAGAGGCGATTCCAACATGAAGGCCACTCCCAGGGCAGAACAGCTGCCTGCCTGACACATGCACAGCCTGGGTTCCACGCCTGGCACTGCCAGCATCTAAGCGCTGTTTACCTCGTGGATCATCTCAGTGAGGAGTGGTTCTGGGTCGGGCCGCATGTTCAGGTCCTCCAGCTCGAACTGGACAGCCATCCGCGTCATTTCCAACTCCTCGTCTGCAGGGAGCCCAGAGACAGGGTTCAGCCTGCAGCAGTGAACATGCTGCCTGCAGCACCCATCCTGAGAGGCTGAGCTGGCTCAGCCCGAGGCTACCAGGAGCTGTGGTCACCTCTGCCCTCACCAGGCCAGCGGCTAGGGAACAGGAAGTAGGGACCCATGCCTGTACTGCTCTCTGTGAGATCCCAGTGGGAGCCCTGGCTGGCTCGCCTATAAAAGGCACTGAGGTGACCTGACCTCCCAGGTGCAGCTGTATGGACAGACCAGATAGGAAAGTGCTTCGGGAATGGCTACAGACCAGCATGGCTACCCCACCAGTGCCCTGAGGCCAGAACCACAGAATCCTAACAGAACTGCAGCCCTGGGGCCGGGTGGCTGTGACACACACATATCAGCAGCCCCTCCCACGCCCCCTTCTGATGCAAGCCCTGTCGTTTGCAAGCCCAAGAAGGACTAAAAAGACCTCAGGGTGGAAACTCCCAGCAGCAGGCAGCCTCGGTGCTTAAGGACAGTGAGGGGCACTGCTGAAATAAAACCTCACTGAAAGGCTCCAGGGGCGCAGAGATGTATCAGAGCACGGAGCTCCCCCGATGCCTGTGGGAGGCACAGAGCCCAGGGCAATGTGCATGCAGGGTGCTCGCTTTACCAGACCCCCAAACCTGCCGAGGACTCTCCGATCCCTGCACTATCGTTGGTGACACTGTGATCACTGCAGGGTGAGCCCACGGCCCTAATGGCAGTGCTGCTCCTTACCACTCCCAGCACAACCCCAGAACCTAGGTGACATCCACACCTGTCAGGCAGGGCTGCAAAACCACATCGGCCAGCAAGCCCACGACGGTGTCCAAGCCTCTGCTGTCAGCAGACACAGCATACATGGTGGTGTCCCTGGAAGAAACAAGCCACTGACGCTGGACCTACGCTCAGCAGGACACCTTGGCTGCGCTGTGTACAGGGCACTTAACACCACTGTGGCCTGCAACCAGCAGGCTCACGTCCCTCCCTGCTCAGTAGTGTGAGCTCCCACAGAAGGAGCTCTCCTGAAAGACACTGCTGAGTCACCACCGCCAACCCGCCTGGGCATGGGTGAGCTCAGGCTGTCTCCCAGGGACCACTGCCCAGCTTGTGCCGTGGTCAAGCAACCCGACTGGCTGACGTCAAAACATGCAGGGGGCTCAGGGCAAGAGGCTGGCTGGCCTGCGCTGGCTCTCAGGGCCCAGGGTCTAGCTGTCTGTCACCCTGCACAGCCACAAACGTAGGAAGTAGGGGAGGGCAGGAGCAACGGCCTGAGCTGAGGATGGAGCTGCTTCCAGCCGCACGTGGGGCCTCTGCATGCCTGGGTCTGGAACACCCAGCAGACCTGCCCAGAACAGTGCCCACATCACACTTCCCTCTTCCCTTCCCTACTGCAGACCAAGTTCCCTGCTGTGGCCCAGGCTCCCTCTATTGCCCCTGCTCTTGGCTCGTGTCATGCAAGTGGTCTCTGCCCACCCTGTGAGCATCTTGGGACCAGGGCCTGCCCTGAATCCGGCATCCAGCCTGGCTGCAAGATGAGGCACTGCCCTTCCCAAGACCATCTCCCAGTGTCACTGCCACCATCTGTGGTCCTGTCCCCGCCCCACTCTCCGCTGACCCATGGACGGAGACAGCTCCACACAGACAGGAAGTGTGTGACAGCCGGGGTACCTGGAGGTCTGGCAGTCACAGATGCCCCCATGCTTCTCCAAGGTGAGCAGAATCTCATCTTTACTGTCAAATCGGGCAGTAGACTGACAAAAATAAACACAAAAGCTTAAATAAGCAATACAAAACAACCTTAGAAACATCAACTTTAAGAAAATTTCCTTTTTTCAAAGCACAGAAACATAAGGTACATTTTATCTTAAAAAACTTTATTAGTATTAACTCAGCAATTTGAGTTGTTCATCAAAACAACCATGGGGGAAGAAAAACCTTTAAAAAAAACCCAAAACACCCCTCCCTACAGACAGTCTTCAAAAATCACACATTAGACACTGACCGAAAATGCCAATTTCTCCAGAAAGTGAGCAATTCCGCTAATATATTTCGCTTCATATCTTGACCCTGAATTAATAAGAACTGGCAATAAAAGAAAACAGGTTAAATGCAAAACTCAAAAAAGGAAGTTTAATCGAGAGAAACCTTTCAAAATTGTGACTCCAACAGCCAGAAGTAATGAGATGAGGGGGAGGCTACGTTCACTATCTTGCTTGTGATGACAGTTCCACGTGTACACAGTGATACCTTGGTTCACAAACTTAATCTGCTTTATGACTTTGGGGAAGACGGCTTCATGTTTGTGTGAGTAAGACAGCCATAGTTGTGTTTGTCACCTGAAGTGCAGTTTGTGAACGGAAGCAAAATTTTATTGAATGCCTTTGTTTGAAAACTGAATTGTTTGTGAACAGAAGTGTTTGTGAACTCAGT
Organism: Chinchilla lanigera; assembly: GCF_000276665.1. Taxonomy (NCBI): domain Eukaryota; kingdom Metazoa; phylum Chordata; class Mammalia; order Rodentia; family Chinchillidae; genus Chinchilla; species Chinchilla lanigera. The sequence continues at coordinate 4,321,101 of NW_004955513.1, forward strand.
TATTACCATGCACACCAACGTTTGCGGAGGCCTACAGTGATTTATGAGGAAAACTTCTAAGATTACAGAAGATAGAAAAAAGAGGGGAAGACATCGTCCCCTAAGTGTTACTACCAAAAATGGCCATTTTTCAAGTTTTCTGATTTTTTTTTCATTTTTTCACAGCATTGAACCCAGAGGCAGTTTACCCCTTAGCTACATTCCTATGCTTCCACCCCCTTTTCTACGATAAGATCTTACAAAGTTGCCAGGACTGGCCTTGAATTTACAATCCTCCTGCCTCACCCTACTCAGTAGCTGGGACTACAGGCATGCACCAGGACACCCAGAGTTTCAGATTTTTAACATGCTTCCACTCAAAGCACAGTTCACAGAAGACTTGCCAATTAAAACAGTCAGCTAAAGCACATCACGTGAAAACCCTAGAAGGCCACCTGCAACACACCAGCGATACTCACTTCCCACCGTACAAAACTGTCCAAACTTATTCTGAGATGCCACGCGGAGCCCGTTTTCCAGTGTGGTAACTTTGGTTTCAAACTTTTCTTGTCCATCGACTGTAGCAAAAACAGGCTTCGGTACTCCAGGTAAGGGAGTAGAGAGGGGGATGTTGGTGTAGGCGCCTCCATTACTAAACTGCCGGCGTGCAGGGAGTCCAAACCTGCAACAGAGAAACCCGCCCTTTACAACAGGGGGAAATGAGGGCCCGGGATGTAGCTCAGCAGCACAGCACTGCCTGGCAAGCACAAGGTCGTGAGTTCGATTCTCGGTACCAAAAAGCAAAAACAAAACCAAAAAATCACAGGGGAGATGAGCACACTTGGGTGCAAGTGAGTAAGCAGCTTCTGTCGGAATTAAGTCAACAGTGCGTTGCCACATGCCATGAGGGACAACACCGGCGGCGACCACGACCCAGGCTCAGCCCGGACCCAAAGCAAGACGGTTCCGTTCTTTGGTCCTAACTGCCACGTGTGGAAACAGGCTTGTAAGAACTCACTCTGAGAGCAGTTTGCACCGAAGCCCTTGGGCAACCCTGCCTTTCTACAGCTCGCCTTCAGCTGCTATGAACGGCCCAGGACCTCCTGACCTCTGTCTCCCCTTCCAGGGAGATCCCGGTCACAATTCGGGGAAGGTCGGCTCATCACCGCTGGCGCCCCAGTCCCAAGCCCCATCTCCTGGCTTAGATGTCACCGTCGCGGCCCTTTCCCATTTCGTAGCACAAACGCCAGGCCGCTGCGTCAAAGCGACTCCCGACTGCAGACTCCTGGGTCAGCGATCGTCCGCACCCGACCCCCGCGGCACCCGGCCGTGCGGTGAGCGGTCCACAACGTTTCCCGAGGGACGAGGCGGCCCGGCCGTGGGGGGCAGGAAGCGACCTCGAGGCGGGGTTGTCCCCGCGATCCCCCGAACCACCGCGTCCAAAAGGCGCCCGGCTCACCTCCGCCGCCGGCCCCAGGCCGAGGAGCCCCGCAGCAGCCGCGCCGCCACGAAAACCGCCGCCGCCATCGC
>NW_004955513.1:4322870-4336890 GCF_000276665.1 Chinchilla lanigera
GCGGGGCCGGGGCCGGGGGGCGGCCGGGGCCGGGCGGGGGTGAAGCCGCTGTCGTTGTCGCTTACAGCTCCTGCGTTCTGTGAGCGCCGGTCTTGCCTGCCCCAGCTAGACTGTGGGCGCCCCCCTTTCCTCGGCTTTCGGCCGACGTTTATGTGCTATGTGCCCAGCCCGGTGCTGGCTTCCGTGGGAGACACAGGTGAGAGTCGGGGCGCGGACCCGCCAGGGAGCCCCGAGCCAGCCGAGCGCCCCCCGCCTAGCTGACGGGCGGCCGGGGACCCGGGCAGGAAGGTCGGTGTCCTGGGCGCACGGAGGCGCCTCTCCTTCCCCGAGGGGCGGAGGGCGGAGGGCGGGGGTTGGGGGCAGCCGCGCCGGGCTCGGGCACGCCGTGGTACCCCAGGGCAGCCGTGTGCAGGTGTGGCGCCTCAGGGTGTTGCAGGGCTAGAGTGCTGTGCCCGCCCCCGGCTGGGCGCAGAGCCCCCTCCCTCTCCCAGAGGCCGGGGCACCCACGCGGGCCAGAGCTCCCGCTTGTCCTCAACAGTTCCGCGGCCCGTGAGGGCCACCGCAGGGTCCACTCCCCCCAAAGGCACTGTAGTCGCACAGCTTCCTGTGACGTGGCAGGCTGACCCTATCTCTTTGCAGATTTTGGCTATGGAAAAGGGAAATGTACTAAGCAAGGTCCATCAGGAGCCCATGAGACTCGATTTGGAGGTAGCGTAGTGTGGAGATCCATTCATTTTCTTTTCTTTTCTTTTTTTTTGGATCTTTTTGAGACAGGGTCTCACTCTGCAGTTCAGGTTGGCCTTGAGCTCACTTTGTAGCCCAGGTTGGTCTCGAACTTGCAACGATCCTCCTGCCTCAGCCTCCCGAGTGCGGGGATTACAGGCATGCGCCACCACGCCCAGCCATTCGTTTTCCTTTAACACACTTCACAGTGCCAGGTACACACCCAGTCACGGGGTTGCCGATCTGACAGGATCTGAGAGGTGTGCTGAGACCCCAAAAGATCAGATGCAAGGGTTCCATCTTGCCCCTAGAGGTGATAGGGAAGGAGAACCTCACACATGGGGACATGAGGGAGCTAGAAAGTCCTGCCTAGAGAGCTGAGGAGATAGCTGGCAGGGCGATAGGAGTCTCCGCTGCACGGGCTGGCACCGGGGACAGGGTCCAGCCAGGGGGAGCAGGGAATGTGAACAGGGTGACCAGATCCGACAGGTTGAGGCTCGCGGTTCCCAAGCTCTGCAGCCCCCAAGGAGCTTGAAGCCCCATGTACAGGTCACCCTGCCCTCCGTACCTGAGCTGGCTTTGTAGTGCCACATCATAAAGATGCCAGGGTGACATGGGGGTGTGGGTCAGACAGCACTCACCTAGCACGGGCGAGGCACAGGGTTCCATCCCCCAAACCAGAAGAACTGCAGGGTTTCCTGGGAGTGCCAGGGCGTGAGGAATGGGAGAAGTGAGCGTGAAGAAATAGACCTGTCTCTTGCCCTCTTCCAGGGCAGCTGGCCCCGCTTCCTGGTGGCACCTGAGTCTCTTCCCCAGGAGGCACAGTTGTGCTCTGGTAAGAGCAGGGAAGGGGAGGCTCCCCTGAGTGACCTCCGGGATGCCTGCTCTTTCAGATGATAAACCTGAAGACCTTGAAGAGGCAAACCCATTCTCCTTTAAAGAGTTTCTGAAAACTAAGAACCTCAGCCTGTCAAAAGATGACACAAGCAACAGCAGAATTTACCCGAAGGTAGATCTGAGGCCATGGAGGCTGACCTTGCCACAGAGGGAGGGCACAGGCGGGACAAGCAGGATTGCTGTTACTGCAGTGGAGAAGCCCATGGGGTGGACAGCCGCTGGGCCTCTGTGGTGGACAGGATGGGCCCCTTTCTTTCTCCCTTATGGGGCCAGGGGTTGAACCCAGGGCCTTGCGCATGCAAGGCAGGCACCTCGCTGAGCCTCCCCAGCGGCCGTCTGTAACCTTTGGGACAGGTCTCGTTAACTTGCCCAGGCTGGCCTTGAACTTGCCATCCTCCTGCCTCAGCCCCAGAAGAGCTGGGAATTTAGCCTGTACCCCAGGACTAGCTAGGATGGGCCTCTCCTGAGGTTGCAGGCTGAGCAGAGAGAAGGGCAGGTGCTGGCTTCTGGCTGCAGGGTTCACCTCGGCTGTTTCAGGAAGCCTCAAGGCGCTCCCTGGGACTGGACCCCAGCTCTCCAAGCACCCCAGCTGTGAGCTTCGGCCTGGACTATCCACAGCCGTTTTTTGAAGACCTGACAGGGGCAGGGGACCTCCTGGATGAAGATGACGATGAGGAAGACGGGTGGAACGGGACCTATCTGCCATCAGCCGTGGAGCAGACCCGCACCTCCCGGGCCACCAGCAACACATCCCCCTGTGGCACCTACCTCTCCTTCTTCTCCACCCCGTCGGAGCTGGCGGGGCCTGAGTCTCTTCCCCCTTGGACGATGAGTGACACAGACTCCCACGTCTCCCCAGCATCACCATCCGGGAGTCCAGGCACAGACTTAGCTGCACACGGAGAGTGCCTGGGAAACAGACAGCTGCGGACACTGCAGATGAGTTATGAAGCAGTAAGTAGGCGCTGCTTGGTGCCTGGAGTGGAGCAGGGGCTGAGCAGTGTCCTGGGCAAAGCTCAGCTGTCCTGCCTCCCCGGGGCTTGCTTGTGTAACTGCTGCAGCAGTTTCCCCACGGAGAGCTATCCCCTTGGTTGGCTTTGGGTGCGCAGTGAGTATCACCAACCAGAAATATCAGGACTACGCCGGGCGTGGTGGCGCACGCCTGTAATCCTAGCACTTGGGAGGCTGAGGCAGGAGGATTACCGTGAGTTTGAGGCCAGCCTGGGCTACACAGTGAGTTCAGGGCCAGCCTAGACTACACAGGGAGACCCTGTCCTAAAAATGAAAAAGTATACTGAAACAAGTTACGAAGCGAGGTCCATCCGGAGTAGCGTGGTGATGTGCTCAGGTGGTTGACGAGAACCACCAGTTCCTGGACATCTTGCTAATTGTCCCAGTGAAGAGCGTGCAAAGTTGTACTTGCCTGAAAAGGTCACAGGTCGCATCAGAGTCTGGCACCTGGTCCTCCTTTGCATTGGTGCTGAGAGGAGACTGGTGACCAGGTGTTTCTGCCCCTCCGCCAGGCCCAGGCACGGCACAGCTGTGTGGTACCGCACACCCCTAGTGCTACGGAAAACAAACCCAGAAGTGGCCGCACCCATCACAGAAGCACTTACACTTTTGAATGAGATATGTTGGGTTTCTAATGGGGATTTTCTTTCTCTACAGCTGAAAGATGAAAATTCTAAGCTAAGAAGAAAGCTCAATGAGGTTCAGAGCTTCTCTGAAACTCAAACTGAAATGTATGTAAGCTTTCAGTCAGGAGTGACTCCAAACGTCCTCTTCCACCCAGGGAAATCGGTGTCGCAGTGACTGCAGTGCCCAGGCTTGAGTCTGGGTGTTACTGTGTCAGACAGGTTTCCTGGATGCATTTGCCTCCTAGTAGCAGGGATTGAACCCCAGGCCTTCACACTGAGCTACATCCCCAGCCCTTTTTAAAATTTTTAAAATTTGGGACAGGATCTCAAGTTGCCTAGGCTGGGCTCGAACTTCTGATCCTCCTGCTTCAGCCTCCCAGAGTGTGGGGATTATAAGTGTATGCCACCACAGCAGCTCTGTGTAGAGCTTTTTAAGCATCAGATGCAAATTGCAAACTCTGGCAGAGTCAGCGGATCTCACGGCTCCTTGCACCCCTTTTGGGAAGCCCAGCAGGGGCACTCTGGGTGGTCGCTGCTCCTGGCCTTTATATCTGGGCTTGGTGATCTGGTTGCGGGCTCTGAGGGCTTTTTATCCAACAAGAAACTGAAGTGCTTGTAGTTGAAATTAGAAGTGTTCTTGACACCAGCTGCGTGAACTCAACACCGGGTCTCCCTCTGCCAGGCTGAGGACACTTGAGCGGAAGCTGGAGGCGAAGATGGTCAGGGAGGAGAGTGACTACCGCGACCTGGAGTTGGCGGTGCAGCAGGTGGAGCAGAACCTGGAGCAGATGACCGTAAGTGGGGTTCGGTCTCTGGGCCAGGGGCGGGGAGCACCTGGAGAGGGGCCACTGTTGTCAGAGCCCGCCACAGCACCTTGAGACCCGGGCTGCTCTTGGGTGGACCAGGGTCCCTGGGCGCAGCCATCACACTCTGCTTTGCTTTGGAGCCGGGTTTCTCTAAGGCTGTCAGTGAGCAGAAGCTGAGCACAGGTTCTGTGGGCTGGGTCGCTGGCCCCAGGCAGTGAGGAGAGGCCAGGTCGAGCGGGGCAGCCTCCTGACCAACTTGCCCTCGGCCACGCAACCTTTGTTTGTGTTTGTGTTTTGGGCACAGAAGCGGGCTGTGAAGGCAGAGAATCATGTCGTGAAGCTGAAACAGGAGGTAAACTTGCTCCAGGTAAGGGGAGTAAAGGTCCTTTTCTTCACGGTCATATACACGTGAAGTCAGGAGGAGTGTATGGGTTTGCTCTGTGCCCAGCAGGTGAAGGTCCTAAAATCCAGGCAGCAGGGCTTTGTGCTCAGGCCGGAGCTGTGGGGGCAAAGATAAGGGCAGGTGTGTGCCGTCCTCCTGGTCACGTCGCAGATGTTGAGGGTCTAGGGTGGGGTGACCCCATAAAAAGCAGGTGGTGAGGGTGCCTTAAGTAAGAGGATGTTGGGCTCCACCTGCTCTGGGGAGCCCCCTGGACGAGAACACCTGCTGAGGCCAGGGACGGTCCATGCCTGTCCCCAAGGGTGACCGTGCAGACTGCCTGGTGTGCTATCTGCTCCACCACCGCCCCTGACAGGCCACCCCCGTCCCTCCCAGGTGCAGGTCTCCAACTTCAAGCGGGAAAACGAAGTCCTGCGGTCGGGCCAGGGTGCCAGCCTGACTGTGGTGAAGCAAAACACCGACGTGGCTCTGCATAACCTCCATGTGGTCATGAGCAGCGCACATGCGTCAATAAAGTGAGCGCAGGGGGCCGGACGCCTGGGTCAGGCAAGGGTGAGATGGGGTGACATGGCCTGGGCTCCAGATAGGCAGCTGCAGGGAGCGGGGCTGTGCAGAGGCCCTCCGGCCCTGTCTGAGCGGCAAGCCAGCTGCTCACCTGCCTTGGAGGAGTGTCCCACTTCCCGAGAAGTATGGCCTTCGCTGCACGAAGGGATCCAGGTTTTTTGCCCACGAGATGCTGAAGCTGGGGACAGAGGGGCAGCACAGCGCTCCTCTGCTTGTGCAGAGGCTGGGCGGCTACACGAGGCTCTCGGCGCTGCAGGACGATGTCACTGCCTTGTTAACACCACAGTCCCAGGAGTTCCTCACCATGCAGGGCGCTGCATCCTGAGGCCAAGAAGACCAGGGGTTAAAGATGTGTTTAACACACCCGCCAGGCACAGCTCCGCACCCCTAACCTCAGCTGGGTGTGACCACGGGTGCAGGTGCACAGGAGTAGGGGCCACAGGGCCAGCCTGGGCAGGTCGCCACTGGGTTGCTCTGCTGGGCGTGTGTTGCTTCTGCTCCATCAGAAAGTCACTACTGTCTGCACCCATCTCCCAGGGGCTGAGCCTGCCTAGGCCATCTGACACTCATGGGGGCCATGGGGGCCATTCCACCCATTGGACCCCCTTCCATTCTGTTCTCAGGGAGCACTTGGAGTAACAGCCTCCAATCTCTGCTTCCATTGTAGGCAGCTGGTTTCTGGAGCTGAGACATTGAATCTCGTTGCTGAAATCCTTAAATCTATAGACAGAATTTCTGAGGTGAAAGAAGAGGAGAACTCCTGAGACACTGGGTTTTTTCAGCTCCTGGCTCCGTGTGCCCGGATCACCACCACCCACATGAGTATGCGGCTGCGCCCCCACTATGATCCTCCACCAGAGCAAAGTATTTATCACGAGACCCCGGTTCCACAATCCGACGCAGGATTATTGGCCACTGCTACAGGAGTGGCACCTGTGTGTCATCCCAGTGGTTTATAAATGGTCCTTCTTGGTGAAATTCTGCTTTATAGATTCATTGATGTATTGGGAGGAATTTTCACAAAATGCAGTGGTTCTTGAAAGACACACTAAGCAGCCACTGTGCAATTTTCCATCACCCCGGAAACTAACTGCAGGCGCCGTCCTCTGCCCTCCTCGGCTTTGTGGGCCAAGGACGCCGAGTGGCCAGGACAGGAACTTGTGCCTTTTTGCTGCCACTCAGCTTCCCGCTGGCTGGCAGCTCACACCGAGGCCTTAGGGTTGGCTTCAGTTCTCGGGGGCCGAGTGCAGAGGCACCACCTGGTGACTGCTGCTCCTCTCCACTCGGACGCCAGGGACGGAGGCCACTCGGTCCATGTCAGGAGCCATCTGAGCTCTCAGCCTGCCTTGGCTGGGGGCTTGGCTCACGTTTGGAGTGACATTTTGTACGGTGACTCGTAGGGTTCGGAAGTGTGGTGTGCAGAGCCTCCCAGGGTGGCACAGGCCTTGGGCTGTCCTCGTCTTGCCTGCCTGGGGAGGACACAGCAGGGACCCTGTGCTTTGTTGGCTGTTTTCCCCTATGTGGTTTTCTTTTAATAAGTTTAACCCTGTAACATTCTTGTTTAAATAAACTCTGAAGCTCAGGTGCTGTGTTTTCTTCTGACTTGGCCCAGCCTCCGTGCAGAGCGGCACAGCTGTCCTGTGCCGCAGGGGCGTGCGTCTTGCTTGCTCTCATCGCTGGTGACCTGTGCTGGTTCACCTGTCTCCTAGGTCCTTGTACTTGGGGTCAGGGTCAGACCGCAGGGGCCAGCGCATCAGAGACACAGCGTGTGCTTCACATCTGCGTTTTTGGGGTTGTGAGGTTCTCTTCCGAGTGCACAACAGCCCCAGGAAGCCCAGAAGGGAGGCGGAGCTACAGGGCAATGCGTCAGCCACAGACCTGCCCTGGGGCAGCGGGGCCTGCAGGCCAGATGGCCAGCTGGTGTCCCCTTCACCCATTGGGCAGAAGCTCCTCATGTGGAGCCCGTGGTGTGCCTGCCCTCCAGTCCACTCAGTGTAAGTAGAGCGAGGGGGGTCTCAGCTTGTGTGTGCAATGTGCCACTGTATAGCTTACACTCCGCGGTGACCTCTGCCTGCTGCCCATCGCAGCCTCAGCTTTGAGGCCTACTTGAGCGGTCCTGGCCCAGGGTTGGCTGGGCTAACAGGTCCTGGAGGAACAAGGGGCCCCAGCTCTGCCCTGGAAGCCCTCCTGGGCTCACCCGAAGGAACAGGCCCCGCCCCACAGCTTTCCTGCCAGCTCATTCCCCAAGCAGCCTGTCTGCAGACTACTTGGGGCCTGCCAGGCTACCCCAGGGCCCACTGTCCTGCCTGTGGGCAAGTCTTGGCCTCCCCAGGTGCTGCCCTGGGTCAGCGGCCTGGCGTGGACGCCCTGTGGCCGTGGAAGCGGTGTGCTGGGGAGGCAGGTCCAGCACGCGGCCAGCCCTCCGGCCACTCCCAAATGTGCACATCAGCCTGACTGCTCAACCGAAACCCTGGCACTACCAGTACAAGCGCCAGAGGCCCAGGCGGCCCAAGGGCGAGGCAGTACCCATCCTGGCCGCGCGAGGGCAGCGCGGAGCAGCGCATCTCCCTGATCCGGCGGCCCGCAGCCGCTGTCCCGGCGTACGCCGGGCCGCGGGGGGCGGGACTTCCGGTGTGCGTGCTTAAATGCCGCGGCAGCCGGAAGCGTTGTGTCCACAGTCGTCTGGGCGACGGAGTCGGCCTTTGGGCCGGAGAGAGCTCTTTGCTGGGGAGGCGCCCCGCAGGTGAGGACTGGGCGGGACAGACCCCGCTGAGGGGACACTGTCCGCAGGAGCAGGCTGCTGGAGCCGGGGATGTGCAGCGGGGACACGGAGGCCCGACGGGGCCCGCGTCCCTACGGCGGCTGGACCGTGGCGCTCCGCGCGTCCTGCGCCCCTGGATCTCGTGAGGTCCCGCGGCCGGCGCACGCGTGACCGGCCCCGGGCCGCGCCGCCTGGATCTCCGTCCCCGGGGGCGCCGGCCGCTTCTTGCATGGATGGTTTATGGGGCGCAGCCACGAGGGGAGCAGCTGAGCCCGGGCTGCAACGCTGTCCCTGGCCACCCCGTGCGCCTCAAGTCCCCTCTGGGACTCTGACCTGCCGCTGGAGAGGCGGTTCGGCCGGAAGAGGGCGGCCCGCTGGCGCTCAGGACTTGAGCTTGTGACGGCGATCTTTCGGCCTCACCTGAGCCGCCTGGGGTGAGGCGGGGCGCTGGAGAGGAGGGGACGCTGGCTTCAACACAGGCTGCCCTTTCCTCTGAGGCCAGGCCACCAGAAGAGAGCGCCTGCTCGCACCCCTGCCTGTCCAGCCGGGTGGCAGCTCTGACCTTGCCGTGGTTCTGCAGACCCCATGGCTCTTTGCTGAGTGGTTTGCAGGTTGACAGGCTTCTCCCAGTCTGAGGGAGCTGCAGGCCTGGTGCACCCGGAGGGCACTTGCTATCGGTGCCGTTTTGTTAGACAGGTTCCACTCGGGGGAGGGGATGCCAAGGGTGGGGGAGGCTGTTTCTTTGCCGTTTGCCCCGGGCATGTGTTTTTCTGGAATATTCTCTGCCAGTGCCTTGTATTACCAGCTTTCTTTCCAGCTTCCTTACCCCTTTAGTCTTTGCTGGCGACTGTTCCTAAAGAAAAGGCCTCCTGTCTGCCCAGCAGGTGTTTATGCAGTGTCAGACCCCTGCCAGGTGCTGTTCTGGCTGGAGGGAGAGCAGGGACAGATGGAGCCTTTCCCCAGCAGTCCCCTTCCGGTGCTGTCCAGATGCTGCGTCATCTGTCAGGTGACTGCACGTCCTGGCCACATATGGAGCGCTGGATGCCCCTGCAGCTGGAGCATAGTTTAGATCTCACAGGGCCTTGTCTTTGTAGCCAGTTTGCCACTCTGTGCCCTCTGCACTTGGCGACCAGCTTCCTCCTGGCGGAGCCTGTTAGAGACCAGCCGGGTGGGCCGTGTTGCTGTCCTTCTGGTCTCTGCCTATGCTGCTTGAAGTCTCATTCACAGGATGTGGGACCCTGGCAAAGCAAAATATGAAGAAGCTCTTGGGGTGCAGAAGGCTGCAGGGTGCAGCACCAGGGCTGGCCTGCACTTCAGTCTGCGTCCAGAGAGTGTCGTGGCGGGATGGGGTTCTCTTGCATCCTAAAATTCTATGATGTGTGTTGGAAGCAGGTGGAAGTCATGGACATAGACGCCGAAAGAGAGAAACTATCGAAGGAGATCAAGGAACTGGAGAGGATTTTGGACCCCAGCTCCTCCGGCATCCCCGTGGACGTCTCTGAATCGAGTCTCGAGTCAGATTCTGATGGAGGTGAGCCCGTGGGGCTGGCCTCCCCGGGGCCTGTTGGACAGCTGGGTACCCCCAGCAGTTCCTTCAGCCCTGCCGTTTGCTGCCCAGCGTGGCCTCTGCCTTTACCGTAGCCACAGAGCTAGGGCCCACTCCTCATCACTTAGCTCCTGACTGTACACAGCCTGTTCCCATGCCAACTGCCTGGGCTCTGGGTGAGTGTGCCATCCTGGGAAGAGGGCTCAGCCAGGGCTCAACCCTCAGCCTGGTCGATCACTGTGGCTCCGGTCCCTGGGATCTCTTCTGCCCTGGGCTCTCCTGCCAGGAATGCTCACTCCCTCCCCACTGCATGCTGCCCGAGGCCTGTGTGCCGTCTTCTGGTCTTCTGGTCTCCAGCGTGGTGTGCTTATGTTTCTGACAGAGTCGCTTCCTGCCGAGGACTTGGACATCGCCAGCCCTCCAGTCTTGGTAATGAAGCTCCCCCCACTGGCTGCTAGGTCAGGCCGGCCACCACCCCCCAAACGCACTTTTAGCTTTTCTGTGTTACAAATGTAACTGTGCGTTATAAAAACAAGATGCCACAAAGTATCTATTCTCAAAATAAAAATTGGCCCCAGAAGTAAGCAGCAGTACCCTGGTGCTTGCCCTGCCAGCTTTCCCAAGCTGGTGCTAACTCATCTTATATGCGAGTTGCTTCCTGTGCCATGCCTGCTGTGCCTCCCTTTTCCAGCTGGACGGTGGGGTGGGCTCTGCACCCGGTGATGCGAACAAGCACCCAGGACGGTGCCAGTTGGAATCGGTGGCTCCCGTTGTTATTAACTGTGTCTTGTTTGTTTGGGGTTTCCTTCAGAGAGACTTTTGCAATTTGTTGGTTTTTCCCTCGCGTCTGTCAGGAGGTATGGAGTCCCCCCCGTGTTGAGGGGCTAGGCCCCTTCGTGGGGATTGGCGTGGCTCAGTGGTGTGTGGGTACTTTGCCGTGTGGGCATTCTGACATCCCCAGCTCTGGGTGCAGAGCTGCAGGCAGCTTCCTCCCTGTGTACCGGGGATGGAAGCGATGGGCATGCCTGCTGCAGTCACTGGAAGGTGCTTGTTTCTTCACACCGACCCCGCTCCAAACATCCCGCTTGGAGTCATGGACAGGCCCCTGCCACCCACCAGGGTTTCCCTTGGTTCCACACCCGGTGGTCTTGTGCCAGAGCTGCCTCCGTGTCCCAGGGCCCAGCAACCAGGACGTGGCTCGTGCTGTGGCATGAGGTGGGGACCGTCCTTCCATCCGTGTCCTCACTTGCCGTCCCATTCCTTCCCAGGCCAAAGAGAGGTGGGATGGAACCCGCAATGACGAGGAGGACCCCAAGGATAAAGCCCTCCCCGAGGACCCCGAGACCTGTCTGCAGCTGAACATGGTCTACCAGGAGGTCATCCAGGAGAAGCTGGCTGAGGTCAGCCTGCTGCTGGCCCAGAACCGGGAGCAGCAGGTAGGAGGCCTCTGTGTGCCAGCCACTCCACCTCTGAGCTCTATGCTCCCGGCCCGACCCCCTCTGCCCCTTGGGGCCCGCTCAGCCTTGTTTCTGTCCCAGGAGGAGATCCTGTGGGGCCTGTCTGGGTCCCAAGGCCCCAGGGTGAAGGATGGCAAGGGCCTGCCCCCACACATGTACATTGGACACTTCATGAAGCCATACTTCAAGGACAAGGTCACTGGAGTGGTGAGTGGCTGGAGCCCTGCTGTGGTCAGCCCGGCCCAGTGTCCCCAGAAAGGGGCTTCGTCCCCACAGTTGCTGTGTGTGGTCCCAAGTTCCACGGGTTCTTGGGGACGTTCTCCATCCCCCCTAAAGCCTTCTTGTCCCTGGTGCAAGTTCCTGCATGCTGATCTCTGCCCTGAGTAGATGGCCTGGGGCGCATTTCCCTGAGGTGACATCCAGGCTATTGGCAAGTCCTTGTTGCAGAGCCTGTTGTTGCTGACCGCAGGCCTGTGCTGCCTGTGCCCCTCAGAGTCTCTGGCCTCCCTGCAGATGGTCAGGTCACGCCTAGGCCATTCGTGTGGCAGCAGCCCCAGGCAGAGGAGGCTGGGGAGGGCTGGGTCCTGCGGGTCACTGCAGCACAGCCCTCACGTCACAGCGCTGTGCCCTCTGACGCAGGGGCCTCCTGCCAATGAAGACACGCGGGAGAAGGCTGCCCAGGGAATCAAGGCTTTCGAGCAGCTCCTGGTGACCAAGTGTAAGAGCCTCACCCCTCCCTTGCCGTGGAGACTAGGAAGGGGCGGGCACTGCAGTTCACAGACCTGCCTCCTCTGGCCCTGACCCCTGCCTTGCCCAGGGAGCAGGGTCCTTTTGAAGATACTGGCCACCAGGACCAGGCCTCCTCCTGCCTACTATCTCTCTCCCACTTTCCCTGGGAACAGCAGCCTTGGTGGGGTTGTTGGCAGGACAGAGGCCGGCCTGTGGGCCTGGCTGCTGCCCACCTTGCGTCCAAAAGGTCCTTTGTGCAGCCAGTCACGGTGCCCAAGGCTGTGGAGGACGCAGTGTGCGCCCTGAGCACACACGAGACCCCTGACACCCGCCCTCCTCAGGGAAGCACTGGGAGAAGGCCTTGCTCCGGAGGTCAGTGGTGAGCGACCGGCTGCAGCGCCTGCTCCAGCCCAAGCTGCTGAAGTAAGTCTGGAAACGGCCCTGCGGCTTTCCCGAGGCAGAGGTGGTACAGCCAGGCTCCCCTTGCACCCTTGCCTGGAGGGCTCCCCACAGCCAAGCCCCACCTGTCTGGGGAGGGGGCGGCCTGTGCCTGGCCCGGTACTCACCGTGTAGCTCAAGCAGTTTCTGTCTTCCTCTCTCTACGTCCCCTGTGAGGATGGAGCTGTCCACAAAGCCTGCAGGGTGGGTCTGCAGATGAGGGCATCATGTATCCACAGGGTACCCACCCTGCCACTTGGGTCACAAGGGTGCTGCCACCTGCTGGTTGTATCGGGCCACATGTTCTGGCGTCTGGGCACCTGCAGACTCAGGTGGCCCCTGAGGAGCAGCCACAGAGTCTGGGCTGAGCGTCCGTTCCACAGCCTTTGGGTCCGCCCTGACTCCTGCGTGGCCTGGAGTCAGGGACAGTGCCTTCAGGGCATAGCAGCAGGGCAGGCTTGGTCTGGACACTGGGATCTTCACTGGCCACCAGAGGGTTTGTGGCCTTGGTGAGTCGGGTAGGGTGGTCCTTCCCACGGCCGTGAAAGCCAGTCCATCCTTGATGGTCCCCTCAGGGAAGCAGATGTCTTGAGTCCACTCTGCCCTGGTTCAGCAGTGTGGGCTGGGCCGAGACACAGGACCGCTGGTAACCACTGAGCCTCTTGCCCTGGGTGACCCCGTGCCGGTCTTCGGGACACCCCAGGGAGTACTGCAGTGCGGAGCCAAGGCAGCAGAGGAAGGCAGGTGTGAGCGCAGGCCAGGCCCTGCCAGGCTGTGTCATGGAGCCAGCCTTAGCGAGGCCCAGCCCCGTGCCCTCAGCATAGCACTGTCCCCAGCCCTCCTGCCTCTGCCTGCCTTGCAGGCTCGAGTACCTGCGCCAGAAGCAGAGCCGGATCTCCAGTGAGCCGGAGAGGCAGGCCCTTGAGGAGCAGGCCAGGTGTGCGGAGCAGGAGATCCAGGATATCAAGTGAGCCGGGGCCTTGCAGGTCTGGGGCTGAGCCAGCAGGCTGGCGTGATGCCAACACCCTGTCCACTCTCCAGCCAGCTCCCGGAGGAGGCCCTACTGGGAAACAGGATGGATAGCCATGACTGGGAGAAGATTTCCAAAGTCAATGTAAGCTGGGAAGCTTCCTTTAAGGCTGAGCGTGGGGTGGAGTGGATGGTTAGGCTGTGTGGGCCCTGCTGCCCCAGCCTCCTCTGGCCCTTGGCTTTGTGTGTGTCCAGCAATCGGGAGGAGCAACTGTGGCCTCAGGCCTTGCCTGTCTAACCTGAGGTCCCTCTTTGAGATATGTGATCTCAGAGGCTCTTGGGTTTGCATTTGGGGCCAAATCTTTACATGGTGGCCGGGTGAATGGGAGGGAGGTTCCACGTCCACTTGGCCATGAATGTACCAGCCACAGAGGCAGCTCATCCCAGAGCCATCCTGGCGCAGGGCCCAGGTTGGCAGCCTAATAGGCTGTGCTCCCCTTGCAGTTTGAAGGCGCCCGCAGTGCGGAGGAGATCCAGAAGTTCTGGCAGAGCTCCGAGCACCCGAGCATCAACAAGCAGGAGTGGAGCACTGAGGAGGTGGAGCAGCTGATGGCCATTGCTGCCGCACACGGCCACCTGCACTGGCAGCTGGTCGCCGAGGAGTTGGGGGTGAGGATGGGACTGGGCTGGACCCTTGAACACCCTCAGCCATGCATCTGGGCCATGGCCTGCCCTGTCCTGCGGCTCTCCAAGCAGTGGGCAGGATGCCCAGGGTGCCCGGGTCTGCCAGGGCCACTGGGGTTTGTCTGACCTTCCAGGAGCTCTCCTGCAGCCTCTTGTCTTTACTGACAAGGCATTTGAAGCCATGCTTCTGAGAGAGTGTGGTATAGATCGTTCTTTCCATAGGTGTCTAGGGGATTTGTAATTTTGGCCTTTGCCACCAT
Organism: Chinchilla lanigera; assembly: GCF_000276665.1. Lineage (NCBI taxonomy): Eukaryota > Metazoa > Chordata > Mammalia > Rodentia > Chinchillidae > Chinchilla > Chinchilla lanigera. The sequence continues at coordinate 4,336,742 of NW_004955513.1, forward strand.
TTGAACCTGAGGTTTCTGGGAATGTGGTTTCCCGTCCCTAAGTAGATGTCATGGAGGCCTTTCGGTCTTTAGCCTGCATTCACTGAGTCATGCCCGGAGAATGTGCTGTGTGACGTCTCTATTTTATTTTTTATTTATTTATTTATTTA
>NW_004955513.1:4337450-4465477 GCF_000276665.1 Chinchilla lanigera
CTTGTGCCACTGAGCTATCTCCCCAGCCTGCTGCTGGGATCTTAGTGTTTTATTTGGTGGGTGGGTACTCTTACTGCTGTCCTAGGTCTCTTAGCTCTAAACCCCACCTTAGCTCTCCGCCCCCTCCTGCTGCTCTTTGCCACTGCTTGCTGCCACCTTGTGACCACCTGCACCTTCCCAGTGTTTTGTGAAAGCAGTCTGGGGCTGGGCAGACATGTGGTCCCGACTGCTTCAGGCCTTCGCGGTCCACTGCAGCGTGGGGCACCCGTGCCCTCCTCCTCCTCCCCCAGCCCTGGCGCTGCAGTGGACTGTCCACTCTATCCAGCACTAGAGCTGCTCGGTCAGCCTTGCTTCTGCTGGTTTGCAGCTTCCCTCTGGGATTCTGCCTCCCAGAGAACCACTTCAGGCACCATCCAGGCCGACCTAAGGTGCGGGTGGGCCGCAGCTGCCCAGGTCATTGCGCGTGGCTCCCCACACCAGTTCCAGGATAGGAGCCTCACCGAAGCCCAACCCTTTGTCCTCCAAGGGCGCCAGGCCACTGACCACCTGGGGGCTTGCGAGCTGGGGTCTTAGATTTCCTGCGTATGGGAGAGCACAGGCTCCTGGGGGCTGGGCCACGTGCATTGGTGCCTGCAGCACTGGCCAAATGGGAGGATGTTGGCATGTCCCGAGCAGGGAAGGTCGCCCTGTGTGGACGTGCTGGGCTGGTGGCCAGAATCCTGGGGACCTGCACTGTACTCCTCGGGGAGTGGACTTAACTCAGAGCCCTCTGCTGGGCAGCCCCATGCCTGGGAGGACAGGGTGAGGTGAGGGTTGGATTAGTCCCTGGGAAGCACCTTTGCACAAGGAGACCAGGATGCAGAACGGGCAGGACACTGGTGTGGCTGAGGTCTATTTGCTGGGTGCACCCACCTGAGGGCATCTCCAGAGCTGGGGACTCCACACCCAGGACTGTCCCAGCACCCTGTGGCGCAGCTGCCTCGGGGAAGCTCCAAGAGCTAGCCTTGGAGGTGGGGCAGGAGGGCGGGCGCGTGGTGCCAGGAGGCCTCCTGCAGGTGCTCCCCCCACGTGGAGTCACAGTACGTCTCGAGTGTCATCTGAGTTGGTCTTGCAGTTTTTCTTCGCGTGAACAATCACACCGTCTCTTGCTGGCCTTCCTGGGCCTGGGTGGGGTCTGGGGGGGTGGGATGGGGGTGCAGTTACGGAGGTGCCCTCCTGCCCCCTGGAGCACCCCAGCTGCTCCCGCGTCCCTCTGGTGTGAGGCCAGACCCAGTATACCTGTCTCTCTTGGCTTCGTGAAGACTGGCCGCAGCGCCTTCCAGTGCCTGCAAAAGTTCCAGCAGCACAACAAAGCCCTGAAGCGTAGGGAGTGGACAGAGGAGGAGGACCGCATGCTCACGCAGCTGGTGCAGCAGATGCGCGTGGGGAGCCACGTCCCTTACCGCAGGAGTAAGTGCGGGCGCACGTGGGGCGTACAGGGCACTGTTCTGCTGTGCAGCCCAGGTCTGCACAGCTCAGTCCCTGCAGACCAGAGATGCCTCTTCCTGCCCTTCGGGGTGGTGGCCTCTCGGCCACCGTGAGTCCCCCTTTGCCTGTTGTCTGCTATGCGGGAGGTGCGACTCGGCCCCGCAGACCCCTCTGTCCCGAGTTGCCCCCAGCTGAGCCTCTGTCCCTAGTTGTCTACTACATGGAGGGGAGAGACTCCATGCAGCTAATCTACCGGTGGACCAAGAGCTTGGATCCCAACCTGAAGAAGGGGCTCTGGGCCCCGGATGAGGATGCTGTGAGTTCGGGGCCCGGGGAGAACTGCCCCCTGGGAGGCCTGCCTGCTGTCCTGAGTGACTTCGTGGGCAGCAGGCCTGGGGGTGCAGCTGGGCTGGGGAGGCGACCCTCATCTGCCCGTCATGCCTACAGAAGCTGCTGCGAGCAGTTGCCAAGTATGGGGAGCAGGACTGGTTTAAGATCCGGGAAGAGGTGCCAGGCAGGAGTGATGCCCAGTGCAGAGATCGGTGAGTGGCATAGGGGCTTGTCTGGGTGACTGAGGGGGGGGGTGACAGGCCAGGTTTGGTTGCACTGGGAGTGTGCCTGGAGGGAGCTTCACTATCGTCGTCCACCCAGCTGGAAAGCGGGTTACAGAGCCCACTGTTTTTCTCCAGTATTTTGTGTTTGTGCCACTTGTCACCAAGAGCAAGATGCTGGCTGCTGGGCTGCCCCCGGTTACAGTTTTCCTGAGCCTGGCTGTTGAGTCCTCAAGGTCTCTGGGGGGCAGGGTCCCCAGGCAGCAGCTGCAGCCCTCATTAAAGTGTGTGGGTCAGCGGTTTTTAACCTGTTCATTGAGTTGTGTGAACATCGCCACAGCTAATTTTAAAACTTCACAGGCTGGGCGTGGTGGTGCACGCCTGTAATCCCAACACTCAGGAGGCTGAGGCAAAAACATTGTTGCGAATTCGAGACCAGCCTGGGCTACAAAGTGAGGTTAAGTCCAGCCTGAACTGTGTAGCAAGACCCTGTCTCAAAGAAAAAAAAAAAATTTTCACAGTACTAGGCATTGAACCCAGGGGCTTTGCACTGAGCTCCACCCCCAACCCTTTGTTAATTTTTTTTGAGACAGAATCTTGCTGTGTAGTCCAAGCTATCCTTGAACTCACTATGTAACCCAGGCTAGCCTCGAACTCATGGCAGTCATCCTGCATCAGCCTCCTGAGTGCTAGGATTACAGGCATATGCTACCGTGCCCAACCTGTTAATGTTTTATTTTGAGACAAGGTCTCACTTAAGTTGCCTGGGCTGGTCTCAGACAGCAGTCCTCCCAGAGTCCTGGGTTGACAAGTGTGCACCATTTTTTATCAATTTTGAGACATTTTGACCATCCCCAAAAGGAATTCCACTCCACAGTAACGCAGATCTCAAGTCAATGAGGCCAAGGCCAAGGTCTCAAACAGAAACTTCTCTGAGGCAGGTGGTCGGGCTCGTGGAAACATGCCCAGCATCTCAGAAATACAGGGCCACAGCGAGTCCACTTCACTACCTAAGCGCAGCGTGAGGTGAAAGGAAAGCCATGGGTGTGGAGAGGTTGGATCCCTCACATACTGTGGCAGCCACATCTGGCAGCGTGTGGAAGACAGACAGTTCCTCAAAGTGTTAAGCAGAGGACAACGCCCCCGGGTGAAGCCCAGGGTAACAGAAGCCCAGCCATGCACAGCCGCTGCTCTACACGCTCACAGCGTGATCTGCAGGGTGGACAGGACGGTGGTGTAGAGTGTAGTGCGGTGTTGCTCAGCCTCACAGGAGGGACTCGGGCATCGTGCATGACCCGAGTGCATTCCGAGCATGTGCGTGCAAGTCCCCGTGGACGTGCAGCCCAGGTGGAGTGGCCAGGTCCAGCAGGGCCCGCAATGAGCCTTCGAGGATCCAGAGAACTCTGGCAAAGTAGCCGGACTGCCTCATTTCCATGGCAGTGCATGGAGGGCTGTTTTTCACATGCACTCCAACGCCTGCTCTTAGCTTTGTTGTGACGGCGCCCAGCCTTAAGGCCTCGGGGTGAAGCAGTACCTCAGTGTGGCCGGTGTTTCCCGGGGCTGACAGGAGGGCATCTTCGCACACGCCTCTGTGACCATCTCTGGCAAGACAGCTGTTCAAATCCTTTGCCATTTGCAAAATTCCTGTGTTGTGGCCGCTAGGGTCCTTATTTATTCCATACCCAGGTGCCCAGCAGATACTGTGCCCACCTGGGGCTGGTCTTTCTCAACAGTGTCCTCTAAAGCAGAAAAGTGTGGATTTTCGGTGAAGTCCCGTGAATCTGTGTTGTCCCAGTGCTTTGGATGTTGTGTCTAAAGTCACCCCAGAAGCCGGACAGCGGTGGAAGGCATCTTAGTGTCTCAGATGTCCCTTTGTCTCCGTGTCGCTTTCAGATATCTCAGAAGATTACACGTCAGCCTGAAGAAGGGGCGCTGGAACGCGGAGGAGGAGGAGCAGCTGATCGAGCTAATAGAAAAGCACGGTGTTGGTGAGTGTGGGTCGTGTGCTGTGGCTTTGTGCAGGTCACGCTCGTGGGGCAGATGTGCAGATGTGCAGGGGCTTCTGGGGCCCGGGCTGCTGCCTGAGGTCAGCTCTGTCACTGTCCTGACGACTGCTGGGCTCCCTGGTACAGACTCGTGTTTTCAGGGCTGGGGTGGAACCAGGGCCTCGCTCACACGTGCCAGGCAAGTGCTCTGCCACCAGCCCGCACCCTTGAGAGACGCTTGTATGTTCACCCCAGGGAACTCAGATGTTCAGGTGGACGGGAAGGAACTAGGGAGCAGGCTCCTTCCCCGGCCAGCCTCACCAAGTGCACCCCCTCCTTGCTCTGTGCAGATGCTTCCCCAGGAAGGGCAGGATCCTCCATATTGCCCCCCGTGGGTAGCCAGCAGCTTTGGCCTAACAGCGACTCCTGCAGGGCTGCCCACCAGTGCCCCGTGTGTCCATGAGTTCCGTGTCCCATGCCCAGTTTCAGGGGCCGCAGGGCATTTCCCTAAAGAGTAGTGCTAGGTTATGCAGCCAGCCTTCTCTGTGGATACTCAAATATTTCCCATATTTTTGCTACTAAGGAGGAGTGAGCGGCTACTTTTAGCCCAGCCTTTGCATACGTTTGTAGTGTTGGCTTCAAATAAGCCCTAGTTATGAAGTCGCTAGGTTTAAGGGTGATGTACAAAATACGGAGGCCTTTGTCCCCTGCTGTTCCACCACACTGAGGAAGCGAGACGCCACATTCCGCCCCGGTGCTGTCTGGCAGACAGATCGTGGCGATGGTCCCCGTGGGCTGTGTGCATGGGTAGGTTGGGACTGGACGGATGGTTTCAGTCTCAGTGGTGCTGTGCCAGAGCTACTGTGAGGGGCTCCTCACCCTGGGCTCAGCCGCTGCCATGGTGCAGGTGCACTGCACGTCTGCTAGCCTGAGGAGGGCAGGAAGCCCATGGACAGGCCCCGGCCCGGGACGCAGCAGTCCTTCTCCCCACGTGGGCCACTGGGTCAGCAGTTCCCACATGGTTTTGCTTTTTAGGTCACTGGGCAAAAATTGCCTCTGAGCTCCCCCACCGGTCTGGCTCCCAGTGTCTGAGCAAGTGGAAGATCATGGCTGGGGTGAGGCGCTCTCCCGAGTCAGGGTTTGAGGGAAGTTAGGCAGGGCCCTGTCACCTGGGGACCTGCTGGGTGGGATGAGGGGAAGGAGGGACGGGCACATGGTTCCTGGCCTTGGGCCCCTTCCTGGGGACCCTGCCCTGTCCGCAGCAGCCCTCCACCCTGAAGCTGCCCGGCTGGGCTGCCTACCTGTTGTCCCCAAGTGGCCCATTTTCCCCAGAAGAAACAGAGGGTGCGGAGGCGGCGGCCACGCCCTAGGGTCCAGTGGAGTTCCAGCAGCAGCAGCGGCGGCGGCAGCAGCAGCAGCGGCAGCGGCAGCGGCAGCAGCGGGGACAGCGATGGGGGCCCCAGCAGTAGCAGTAGTGAGGACTCTGAGGGGGAGCTGGAGGAGCCCCAGCAGGCAGGCAGCATGCCACCGTCCCCGCAGTACGTGGTACCCAACATGGACCTGTGGGTTCCTGCCCGGCAGAGTGCAACCCAGAAGCCTGAGGCCGCCCGCACAGCCCTGGCTCCTAGGGTGGAGATAAGACAGGCACAGGGGTCCTCCAGGGTCTATGGCACCCACGCAGCAGACACACAGCTCACAAGCCTGGAGGAGCCATCCTGTGAGGTGGGCACAGGGGCATCCTGCATGTGTGCACGGGAGAGGAGGGGGTGCCTGGGCTTGGGTCACGGAGATGGTGCTCGGGCGGTAGGGCAGCCTGGTCCCTGGCCTGGCCACCAGCCATGCCCAGTTTAGACTCCTGCTTCTGATTGATGGCAGTTGTGTGAGACAGTGGCCTGGCAACTGGCAGCCTTTGCTTTGCCAACATGTTTGCTTTGGCAGCCTCAAGGGCAAGCTGCCTCTGGGACACACTTGGGCTAGAAGGGTCTCTGAAATGTTTGGCCTCTGAGCTGGAAGAGGGGACAGCACAGGAGGAGCGGTGGCCCTTGGGTGGGCCCGTGGCCTCCCTGCACAGGACCCTGTCCATGTGCTCCTTGTGACCGACCAGGTATGGCCAGCCCAGTGCATCTGCCTGCCTCTCTGTCTTCAAGGACTTGGGCCCTGGGTGGAGGCACAGCCCTGGTACCCTGGGCTGCCTGCAGGGCCAGTGTAGCCCCTGGCAGGCAGAGCACCCTACCCCCTGCTGTCCTGGAGCCAGGCCTCAGGGACCTGCCACCTTCCCCGAGGAGGCCCTGCCTGACCACCCACACCTGCGCCTAGGGCCTGCGCAAGGTGGTATGCACAACAGCAGGCCTTGGGCCTGTGGTCTTTTCAGGGTGAACAGCATCTGCTGAAAGTGCCCCTGGAGACGGTGCGAAGGGTGCTCAGGACAAATACGACCGCCTGGAGACACAAGCTGGTGAGGGCCTGGGTGCACACTCCCTCCCATGTGACACCACCAGTGGTGCTGTCCTGTCCTGTCCACCGTGGCCTGAGGCGGCAGGGGGCACTAAGCACCTCCATGCCTGGGAGCCTACACTTCTGTCTCCTGCCCGCAGAAGGAGAGGCTGAGGCAGCCACCACTGCCTGGCTCACCTCCCGGGCCTGGCCCTGGTGACAGTGAGGCTGGGCCCCACCTGCGGCAGCTATGGCGTGGAACCTTCCGGAACAGGCACCAACACCACAGACGCATTCTGCACCGGCGGCTCCTAGAACACAGGCTGCTGTTGGCCATGACACCCTGGGTGGGCGATGTCACCCTGCCCTGCACACAGGCTCCCCAGAGGCCCGTGGTGGCGAGGACTCGAGGTGCCAACCTGCCCCGGGGCCTGGGGTGGAGAAAAGGGGTACATCCTGACCAGCACACGTGGTCCAAGGGGGAGTCTAAGTTGCGGGTCATGCCCAGCCTGCACCCATCCCAAAGGCAGGGGGAGCAGTCCGGGCCCTCTCCACCCTCACTGCCTTCCTAGGCCAGGCAGGGGCAGCTGGCTGTGGGGAGGAACCCCTTCCCATACATGCCCTTGTCCCCAGCCGATGGAGTCAGGACGCAGCTGGAGCAAGTCCGTCTGGCCAGCACCCCGGTGTTCACCCTGTGCCTGCAGGTGAGCGCCCTGGCGTGGTGACGGCTGCTGTGTTTTTGGAGATTTAAAGTTCACAGCAGACTTCTTCCTCGTGGTTTGGTTATCTATGGTTTTCAGGCCTGGAGAACAGAACCATGGCTGTCGCTCCCACTGTCTTCTGGGCTAGGCAGGGGCAGCGGGCTGTTGAGCCCATCCGGCCCCATGGTGAAATGACGTCCTGGGGAGGAGGTTGGAGGGGAGGGGAGAGAAGGGCGTGGGGACCCGGAGGAGTCGGCCCTGTCGGAAGGACAGGAGCCAGCCAAGGACTGAGTGGTCCACGGACCCAGAGCCAGGCAAGTGTGTGAAGCCGTCCTGGTCGCAAGGCGCTGCCCGGGCTCCGGCCAGAGCAGCCAGCATAGGGCTGCCCTCTGTCCGCTGCACACCTCCACATGTCACCTGTGCCCTAGCTGCTGCAGATTGACACTGCTGGCTGCATGGAGGTTGTTCGGGAGAGGAAGGCCCAGCTGCCCCCGCCTGGCCCCCAGCCACGTCCTCTGCAGGTAGCGGGCACTTGGGGTGAAGGGTGAGGGCCGATACAGCCCCGGGTCTGGCTCTGGCTCTGCTGAACATGCTGGGGTGATGCTGAGCCTGTGTCCCCACGACACAGTGGTCTGGAGCTGGGGTGCCAGACACACACATGCAGTCAGCGGGAGACCTTGCCCTGGAGCCCCGTCTCCTGGGGGACGGCAAAATTGCATCACTAGTGTCTGAGGACCACATGCAGCTCTGGTCCCCGCAGGCCACAAACCCACCACGCCCAACCACCCCGTGTGCTCCATGCAGGTGCCTGTGGGTGGCGCTGAACCCAGAAAGCCCAAAGCACCCGGCTCAGCACTCTGGGATTAGGGGGCAGTGGGGCCCAGGGAGGACCGTGCTGGCTGACTGACCCCGCTTCCTTTCAGGTTCCCTCTGGAGCACCGGCGCCCCCAGGTATCGGCTCTGTGTTTCTGTGGGCGGGGTGCTGTATCTGCCACGTATTTGGGCCTTGGTATGGTCACCGTGGGCTTCCTGCTAGTCCCAGGGCCAGAGGCCACCTCCGCAAGGGCCAGCCCTGCTGGCTGCCGTGGTCCCCCAGGCTGCAGAGCCGCTGGGGGCTGGGTCCTGAGGGTACAAAGCCATCACACAGGGGAGAGCAGCTCACCAAGTCCACAGTCAGGGTTCCGGGCTGTGCTCAGCCTCTTGGGGGCTGCGGGGGAGGAGACCTGGGAACAGGCGGCTGGAGCCCCAGCTGGCTGCATCAGGCACCTGCGCCTTGTGTCCAGCCACTCCTGCTGTAGGGGCCTGCTGAGTCCCCATCAGGTGGTATCCGTCCGTCCTCTGCAGGCTGCCAACCTCAACACGTGTCATCTCAGGATGCCACAAAGAGCCTGTGCTCAGGGAGCACAGAACTGAAGTCCAGCCAGGCCAAGTCCACCTCAGCCCGAGCACCCGCACCTGCCCCACAGGGCCCCCGGCCCAGGCCCAAGACAGTGTCTCAGCTGCTCCGAGAGAAGCGACTCCATGAGGCCCCTGCCAGGAAGGCCACCCTGGGCCCTGTGGCTCTCGCCCCCCAGCTGCTGATCTCACCCGTGGTCCTCCAGCAGCCCCTCCCACCAGCCCGCCAGGGCCCCCCAGCAGCAGGTCCTGTCCGCTCTAGTCCAGGACTCTCTGGGCCGATGACCCCCACAGCAGCTGGCACAAACGCTTCTGGCTCCCAGCAGGAGGTGGGGGCTTCAGCCAAGGCCCAGTGCCCGCCCACATTGCAAGCCCTGCAACTTGCCCCGACCCTGGGCTCCGGCCAGGCCCCCACAGGCTGCCCTTCGAGCAGTCTGGGACAGTCGCAGGCCCCCGCCACAATGCGGAAACAAGGGCTGCCTGAGGCGCCAGCCTTCCTGCCCGCAGCCCCCAGCCCCGCTCTACTGCCCACACAGCCCCTCAGCCTGACCCCCACCCTGGCCACCAGCATCCCCTTGCCTGTCAGCTGGGTGCTCACAGCCCAGGGGCTGCTTCCAGTGCAGGTGCCAGCTGTGCTGGGCCTACCCACTCAGCGAGAGATGCTCAACCCCCCCAAGATGCCAACGCTGCTGCCACCTTCTCCCACCATGACTCCCGTGCCCCCCCACCATGACTCCCAGCCCCCAGCAACCGTGGACACAGAGGCAGCCCCCGAGTCCAGGACAGACCCCTCAGGCCCCCCAACATGCTGCACACCGCTGAGTTCTACAGAAGTAAGTGGTGAAGAGGCGCAGGTGGCCAGGCAGGCGCCAGTGCCCAGGACCTCCATCCCGGCTGACAGCCCTGACACAGGGGCTTCGAAGCTGCCTGCCTGTGGTGGCCCCAGCCCCAGCAGTGATCTAGGAGGGACAGAAGTGCCCAGCAGGCCTCTGGGTCTAGAGAGGTCATCCCTACCTGGGTCTGAGAAGAGGGCTTTGGACCTGGGCCTGCTTTGCCTGGAGAGTGAGGCGGCCACGTGGGAGTGGGTGCGGGGCCGGCAAGGTGTGTGCGTGCCCCCACTGCAGACCAGGCTGCCCTACCAGCCCCCTGCCCTATGCAGCCTGCGGACCCTGTCCAGCCTCCTGCTCCGCAGGGCGGCCCTGGAGCACAAGGCTGCCTCACTGGTGGCCGACAGGGCAGCTGGGCCTGGAGCCTGGCGGGCCTCTCTAGAGCTGGTGCGGAGGCAGCTACAGGACAATCCAGCCTACCTCTTGCTGAAGGCCCGGTTCCTGGCGGTCTTCACTCTCCCTGCACTCCTGGCTACCCTGCCCCCCAGTGGTGTCCCCACTACCGTCTCGGCAGCCCCAAGGCCAAGCCCCGAGACCACGGACGAGGACTTCTCAAGCGAGCTGGAGTCTGAGGATGGGGACAGGCACGAGTGGCTGGGCTGCACGGCCCACGGGACACAGGCTGGGCCAGAGCCTGGGAGCCCCGTGCAGGTAAGGGCACTGGGCCTGACAACAGGGCACCTGCACTGGCTGCAAGTTCTGGGGAGAAAGCAGCCTGCCTGGCGCAGGGCCTGGGGTAGCAGGAGTAGCCTCCCAACATCCCTTCTGCTCCTGAGGTCTCAGCTGTGTTTTTGAGACCATTTTTCTTATTTCCCCACAAGAACCTGTAACAGAACGGCTATGGAGTTATCCCCGGCTGTGCACCATGAGCCCCCACAAAGCCAGGGGTCTCAGGCACTTGTGCCCAGCTAGCAGCCTGGCCTCTATCCCCAGGTGTCCAAGGCCAGTGCAAGGTGCTGCCGTCCCAGATTGTGGGCCCCTGTGGCCAGGGAAGGAGGCTCCTGAGCCCACATGCAGCTGCCCAGCCCTCTTCCTCTGCCAGTGGCCCACCCTCAGAGTATAAGGCCCGCCACTTGGGGAGAAGACCACAGAAAGCTGGGGCAGCATGGACCCAGGAAGGCCTGGCTCAGCCCTGCTGCTGGGCTTCGCTGTCCCTGGCGTCTGGGTAGGGCACTGTCCGCAGGTTCTCCCTGTCCTGTGCCTAGAGGCCTCACATCTCACCTCACCTGAGGTTTTATTTCAGGGAGCCCCAGACTCTGGCAAGGGCTCGGTCTCCTGCCTGGATGCCTCTGACCTGGATGTGCTCAGGACGCGGCACGGCCGCCACGTCCGGAAGCGAAGGCGGCAGCTGTGAGCCACAGGTGAGGCCCTCGGAGGCAGCTTGCACCCAGGAGGAGCGGTACCTGGAGCATGGGCAGTGGGGTTCAGTGGACAGCTGGACCAGTCACGGAGGCCCTCCTGGGACACTTACCCATCCTGCCCTTTGTCTTCCCCACCCAGGGCTCTGCACCCAGCTCCTGCACCTCTTCCTGCAGCCCCATGGCCTCGGTCCGTGCCACACTGTCCCCTCTGCCCAGCGCTCCTACTGTGAGACCCGTCCCTCCCTCCCTCTGTCCCCAGGTCTCAGCACCTCAGAAACGCCCTCCTGGCCATTCTCCAAAGGCAGCACCATTAGCCGGGCTTCTGTTCTGATGTCCCTCTGATGGTGTCTGCCACCCACACACGCAGTCTGCACTGCCCCTCTGTGACCACCAACCCACACAGCACTTTGCTGTCACTGGGACCCAGGGCCTGCTTGGCAGGTGCCTGGGGGTCCCTAGTGCATCCCAGCTGAGACCAGAAGGCGGCAGGTGGTCCTGGAGTGGGCAGAGCCAGGAGAGGTGGCAGAACCCTGAGGGGCGTCGAGGAGGCAGCCAGAAGGTACAGCCGGCCAGGGGGTCTGGCTGGGGAGCCAGGCCTGCTGGGGTCAGGGTGCTCACACACACCAGGGTGCTTCTCCGTTTCAGGACAAGTATTCCTGGGGTCCAGAAGCCCACTCCCACCGCCAGCAGAGGGAAGGCTTCCCTGGTCTACAGAGAGCACGGCTGGAGGCCAGAAGCTGCTGGCCAGACTGACCTCCGCATGGTGACCAAGCCTTCACAGCCGAGCCTTAATGGGAGTCCGTAATGGAGTTATCCCGGGCTGCGCACCATGAGCCCCCACAAAGCCAGGGGTCTCAGGCTGGAACAGACTAAGTGCCGTTTTTTAATTAAAAGCAAGACACAGGATGTGGTTCTTTGTTTTGAGCACTGGGCAGTGTGCCCATCTCAGGCCGCCAACCAAGGCCTCTGTGGTCACAGCAGTCGGCCCTCGGGGTGTCCCTGGCTCCCCCATGGGATCTTCAGAGCCTCTCGCACCCTGGCCACCCTCCTGGGCCTTGTGCCCACACACCCTGGCCTCGGGGAGAAGTCATGAGTGGTCCTTGGCCATTCAGAGAAGCTGTGGCTCTGCCTACACCCTGCTGGGGCAGGGACCCCAGAATGCGTGATCACCTGGCTTCCCAGAGCCAGCGCGGTTTCCCTCTCCAGATCCCTTCTGTGCTCGCGCCACATGAGGGTAGTGGGGACACCACTGGGGGGCAGGGTAGCCAGGAGTGCAGGGAGAGTGATCTCCAGATCCCTTCCTGCCCCAGGAAGCCCGGCCCCTGTCCCTCCCTCTCCCCGGTGACGCTAGTGCCTATGTGGTCCCAGCACCTTTCGACGACTCCCCGCACTTCAGCTGTGCCAGCTGCTGCACACGCAGGACACAGGCCCTAACCTGGTGTGCCTCCAGGCCCACGCCCTCTCCCTGCATCTGCTTTGCCTTGGGACTTCCTCTGCCTATGGATTGTTCAGAGCCTTCTCCATTTCAAACACTTGGGAGTTTTCAGCTGTCTTTCTGTTACTGATCTGTACCTTCGTTCTGTGATGGTCAGAGAAGGTAATGTTTTTAGGCGCAGACGCCCCGAGGAAGACACCATTATCCTTCTGTCATAACCGGGAACCCCCTGCATCCCTGTGCTGGCAGTGAGAGACCTGGGTGGGCAGGAACTCCAGCAGTGCGGCCATGAGGCTGGCAGGACCCTGCACTGCCACAGCTGTGGAGTCCAGCAGGGGGCTGGGCTGTTCAAGGGTCCAAGGCTGCAGGAGGGGGCTATTGGGGTTCTGCTGTGTGCCAGCGTCCCACTTTCCCGCCTGCTGCCTCCTTGGTCGCTGTTGCCTCAACCCAGCCTAGCAGGCCCGATGGCAGCACTGTCCAACCAGCTACACCGGCTGAGGCGCGGCTCGGGGTTCCCCTCGCCCATATCGGGGCCGAGGCTCCAGGGCCACCCGAGGTGGGGACAGAGGCCCAGGTTCCACAAAGGACACCGTGTTCTGCCATCAGCACCTCCTGGGGCCGGCTCTCCCCTGCATGTGTCCCGAGGGTACCCACATGACGAGGGCCGGGAGGAGGTCAGGGTGCTCTGGGCTGGCAGCAATGGGAAGCCTGCAGGCTGGGGCCCTGACCTCCAGTCAGCCGCAGCGGCCTCCTGAGCCCCATGTCCTGTGCCGTAGACTACCCTCTGGGGTTGCACACAGGGCTGCCGGCTCTCGCATCTTGCTACCCAGCCCATACCCTGCAGGCCTGATCCCTGTGCCAGGACCCCCGTCAGTAGGTGGGGGTGTCAGGCACAGGGCACCTTGATGGGAAAGCCTCCCAGAAGTGTCCAGGCCACAGTAGGTTGGAGGGGGGTTGAAGGGTTGGCCTTCTCCAGCTCCAGGGGTGCCTTTGCCCCCTTCTGTGTTACAAGGTACCAGGCAGGCAGGGACTCCAGGTGGCCCAGGACCTAGGACCCCAGCCCTGGACAAGGAGGGAAGGCTCCTAGCTCCCCAGAGGACTTCCACTTTCCTGTCCCCGCCCTAGAGCCCCTGGGCTGGCCAATCAATGCAGGCCAGCAGGGACTGTCCCCCTGCGGGAGGACCCGGAACCCATCAGGAAGTGCATAGCCTCCCTCCCCGGCCTCCACACTCCTCCCACCCCAGACCAGCAGCATCTCAGACATCCCGGCAGCTGCAGCCAGGGCCCGCAGGCAGGTGGCTCCGCAGGACCCTGAGGTAGGCCAGGCTGGTGCCCTTCTGAGAGGTGGCTGAGGGGACCCGAGTGGGCTCCACTTGGGTCTTGGGCAAGTGCTCTAGAGCAGCCTTCCGTTCCCACAGGCTGGCTGGGGTCCCCACATCCCCCACACTGTTCTTCACAGCCACTTGGTAGATTCTTGTTCATTTCAGTGGGATAAATGCTGGGAGTTAGGCGTGGGGCTGCGGGGTGTTTGGGACTGGACAGACACACGGCAATGCCCTACAGCCCGCAGACTGTCACTGGTTCTCTGCGCAGGGTGGCAGAGGGCACAGAGAACTGAGAAATCCCTCAGAGGACCATACTGCTGGCACCTCATGTCTGGGGCAGGGACCCAGAGTCAGAGGTGCAGGCCCTGCCTTGGCCCATCCTATAGGGAGCAGCTTCGCCTGTGTGCTGCAATCGGGGGTCCCGGTGTGCTGGTCCCAGTGGTATCTAGGGCAGTCGTGACAGACCCCCAGCATGGGGCCGGGGCCAGAGCCAGGCCTCAGGGCAGCAGAGCCAGGCATAGTGAAAACCTTGAGAAGCTACCACAGCAGCTTCCCTGCGTGGGTGACAGAGGCAGCCTCTCCCAATGCCCTGCGCCTGATGGGGTGACAGGCACGCTCCACCGGGCCGGCTGCCTGGGGCGGCTCAGTGACAGGCAGCTCTGAGGTTGTTGCATCACAGGCCGACTTGAGGAAGGATCAGAGAGCACCGGCCTGTCGGGAATGAGGAAGTTGGGGGGCCACCACCAACCAGCCTCTCACCCCAGCCTGGACACCAGGGGGTGGGTGCCCCTGCACAGATGCTGCGGCAGGGCTCTCTGGGGTACAGAGGCAGAGGCTGAGGGGGTCCTGGCGCTAGGGAGCGTTCTCCCCCAGATCCACCCGCCCCTGCCCCAAGGCTCAGAGAGAAAGCTGAGGTGGCAATGGAAGTGAAGGGTGCTGGCTGGGTGGCCTGAGGGGTGGCGGTCACTGCGCTCCACTGTCCCTCCATGCCACAGCGCCACGTCCACCTCAGCAGCTGCCCCAACCCCAGCCCCCACCATGTCGGACTATGAGAATGAGGACGAGTGCTGGAGCACGCTGGAGGGCTTCCGCGTGAAGCTCATCTCCGTCATCGACCCCTCGCGCATCACGCCCTACCTGAGGCAGTGCAAGGTCCTGAACCCCGACGATGAGGAGCAGGTGCTCAGCGACCCCAACTTGGTCATCCGCAAGCGCAAAGTGGGTCAGTGCCTCGCCCAGCACCCTGGGAGCCGCCCAGAGGAGGGGGTTGAGGGAGAGGCCCAGGCCTGCCCTATCGTGCATGGGTGGGGAGCACTTGTCCTCTGCCTGCTGGGCCCTGTGTGTTGAGGCCCAATGGTAGAGGGGACACCAGCAGGCTGGGGTCCACGCTAGCTCAGAGTGCCCGGGCCTGTGGCCTCCCTCCACCTGCTCTGCGGTCTGTAGGTTTGCTCCTGGACATACTGCAGCGGACGGGCCACAAGGGCTACGTGGCCTTCCTGGAGAGCCTGGAGCTCTACTACCCACAGCTGTACAAGAAGGTCACGGGCAAGGAACCAGCACGCGTCTTCTCCACGATCATCGGTGAGGGGTGGGGAGGAGCCTGGATGGAGGGCGGGGCAAGCCGGCTCCTGTGGGCGGAGCAAGACGCAGGGATGGGTCAGGGCCTATGATGTGGGCGGGGGCAGGCCCGCGCTGGGGGCCGCACCTATGCATTGGGTAGGGTGGGGCCTTACCGAGGGTGGGGCGGAGCTGAGGCAGGCCCCACCCCCTTCACACCTTGGTTTGAGCGCCTCGCCTCGTGGGAAGGGCATCTTAGAGCTCAAGGGTTTGTCCCTGGGAGCGTCCCACCCCTCAGGGTATGAGGGTTCTGCTGTCCTGCAGAGGGGACGGGCAGGGTATCTGTGGCAGTGTGGGCCTCTTGGCCTCCACATGCCCACAGGCATGTGGCTGTTGGGCCAGTGTCTCCTGGGCCTGTTCAGACATGTTTCCGCCTGGACGAGAGGGCTCTCAGTCGGGGTGGGCGGCGGGTGGTGAGCCCGCCGGGATCTCCAAGTCTCTGCCTGAGCCCACCCAGGAGCGGCTGTCCTGATTCGGCCTGCTGCCTCTTGGCCCCAGACGCGTCGGGGGAGTCGGGCCTGACGCAGCTGCTGATGACCGAGGTCATGAAGCTACAGAAGAAGGTGCAGGACCTGACAGCGCTGCTGAGCTCCAAGGATGATTTCATCAAGGAGCTGCGCGTGAAGGACAGCCTGCTGCGCAAGCACCAGGAGCGCGTGCGGCGGCTCAAAGAGGAGTGCGAGGCCGGCGTGCTCGACCTCAAGCGCTGCAAGGAGGAGAACTACGACCTGGCCATGAGGCTGGCCCGCGTGAGTGAGGAGAAGGGCGCCGCGCTCATGCGCAACCGCGACCTGCAGCTGGAGGTGGACCGGCTGCGGCACAGCCTCATGAAGGCGGAGGACGACTGCAAGGTGGAGCGCAAGCACACGCTGAAGCTGCGGCACGCCATGGAGCAGCGGCCCAGCCAGGAGCGACTGTGGGAGCTGCAGCAGGAGAAGGCCCTGCTGCAGGCGCGGGTGCAGGAGCTCGAGGCTGCTGCACAGGTAGGCGCGAGGACGAGTGCACGCTGGGTGGGCGCGGCCGGAGGCGGGTTCCTACAAGCCCATCCTCCCTGCAGGAGGGGAAGCTGGAGCGGAGCAGCCCCTACGTCCAAGTGCTGGAGGAGGACTGGCGCCAGGCGCTGCTCGACCACCAGGAGCAAGCCGCCACCATCTTCACCCTGCGCAAGGACCTCCGCCAGGCCGAGGCCCTCCGAGCCCGGGTACCAGCGGCGACACGGGCGGGGACAGCCAAGCGGCCGTGCGGGGTGCTGGGACCTCGGCAAAACGTCTCTGTGTGCCCGTTTCTAAGATGCAGCCTTGGGCCGGAGATGCAGCTCAGTGGCACAGCGCCCACCTGGCAAGTGCGAGGTCCTGAGTTTCATTTCTGGTACAAAAAAAAAAAAAAGATGCAGCCTTTTGGCGCCCAAGCTGTGCCTATGTCCCCCCAGGGGGACCGTCCTTTGGGCTCATTTTGCCTGTGGCCAAATGCTGGTCATGGCCATGGTCTCTCACAGGCCTGGCCTGCTGTGCTTCGAGGCTCCTGCATGGCCTGATCCGTGTATCCCCAACTTCCACCCTGAGGCCACCAACGTGGGGGCCAGATGGGCACTGGGGGTGGGGGTGTGGCTAACACCGCTGCCACTCCTGCAGTGCTCGGAGGAGAGGGAGATGGTCGAGCTGCAGTGCCTGGCCCTGCGCAAGGACTCCAAGATGTACAAGGAGCGCATCGAGGCCATCCTGCAACAGATGGAGGAGGTCGCCTTTGAGCGGGACCAGGTGGGCACGGAGGGGGCGGGGAGGGGTGGGTTGCCATGGTGGTGCTCCCCCAGGATCCCAGCTCTCCGGGAGGCTGAGTCAGGAGGAGTGAAATTGCAGTCCCACCTGGGCAACTATAGAGACTTAGTGAGATCCTGTCTTGGAATTTAAAAAGGGCTGGGGACGTAGCTCAGGGCGCAGGCCCTGGGTTCAGTGCCCAGTACTGGAAAAAGAACAAAACACGTAGATAGTAGTGATGTCCATTCCCCCTTCTCCCCACCGAGCCCTTCCTGGGCTCAGGGTCACCTTCAGCCCTTTCTTCTGGCCCAGCTTCTCTCAGCGCCACATATGGGCAGTTTTGCTTTCTCTGTTTGTTACACAAAAACAGGAGCTTCCGACCTGTCTTGTTCTGCAGTAGCTTTAGTTAACTCAGCCACGGGCACATTGCCTACGGAACCCCTGGCACCATGGCCCAGCAGCCTTGAAACCAGCTAGCGATCCCCCTGCAACAAGTTGGCCACATCCCCTGTGTGGGGCAGAGATGGCGCGGGGCAGTCTCCTCGGTGGGCAAGGCTCTGTCTGCTTCCTGGGTGGGGCTGCTGGTGGCAGCTCCCGAACACGCCCCCTCCTCCCCAGGCTTCCCGGGGAGCAAGTGCGGCCCCTTCCAAGTGGTTCTAGGTCAGAGCAGCGATGAGAAGTGGGGCAGCTGCCAGTGCCCGGCCGGGTCCTGGCCAGCGGGGCTGGGTGCCCCAGTGTTATCCGCAGATGGGCCGGGTCCTGGCCAGCGGGGCTGGGTGCCCCCGTGTTATCCGCAGATGGGGCGGGTCAGAGGAATGGCTTCCAGGTTCTTGGTGTCCCAAACAAAGACCTGAGCAGGACACGCAGAACAAGCAGCAGGAGTAAGATTTGTTCAGAAGGAGCAGGGTCAGCAAGAGGAGGCGGTGAAGCCCCCTGCGCAGTGCAAGCGGCCAGAAGAGCTCACTGCCCGGTGGGACAGGTTCCGGGTCTCTTACGACTCTGGGACTGCCTGCAACGGGGAGGACAGGAGTCTCGGCCTGGCCTGGCGGGTGGGGTACCTGGCTCACCCGCCTGTCCTGAGGGCAGTTTTTGACCACACAAGGTTTTCAGAGGAAGTGTCCCAGCATCCAAAGCCCACTGGGAGGGGGGTCAAAACCACAATACAAATGAGGCTGCAGCAGGCCTGGTTTGCACATGCCCGGGGGGGGGTTGGGGGCCATGGTGATCTTTATTTGTATTCTGATTTTCTTTTTATTTTTGAGATAAATTCTCAGTATGTAGTCCAAGCTGGCGCTGAACTCACTAGTACCCCATGCTGGGCTTGAACTCATGGCAATCCTCCTGCCTCAGCCTCCAGAGTGCTGGGATTACAAATTTATGCCACCATGCCGGCTGTGATTTGTTTTCTGATTTTATTTGTTGTTGTTGTTGTTGTTTTTCCGGTACCGGGAATCGAACTCAAGACCTTGTGCTTGCTAGGCAGGCGCTGTGCCACTGAGCTAAATCCCCAGCCCCCTGTGATTTGTTTTTTGAGACAAGGTCTCTCTATGTAGCCCAGGCTCAGTGATCCTCCTGCTTCAGCCTCCCAAGTGTGGGGATGACAGGCATGTGCCACCATGTCTGGCTGATTTTCTGGTATTCTGACACAGAGCTGTCCTTGCTCTGTCTGCCTTCTCCGTTTCTGCCCCACACTGCCCGTTATTTGGGTGCCCTTGCTCTCCCTCCTGCTGCACTGAGGCACTCCATGGCCTCTGGACTGTCATCGAAGGGGCTGTGTTCTCTCCTGCGGCATGGTCTGGCCCTCCTCAGCTTGGAGACTGGCCTCCACCTGGGCCCCTGGAGGGACGGGCATGAAAGAGCCTGACATCCACGTTAAAGGACCTGAGGCAGCATGGGTGATCACACTCTTGATATCAGTTACCTCCCAAATTTACAGCACGTGTGCCTGTGGGTAGGGCACAGATGTGCTGCCTGTCCACTGTTGTGGGGAGGGCTCGGTTGGGGATGCGCTCCCCCGGGCTGTGCTCAGCAATGAACTGGAGAGTTCTGTCTGCTTCTTTACCTCTGTCACCTCCATACTTTCCATCGGGAGCCTCCTGACGCTGCTCTCACAATTGCTGGAAAGCCGGTGATGTCTGAGGGGAAGAGGATTGCCGGAGCGGGTTGTGCCGCCCATGGCCGGCCTGCTGAGCTGTGCCCTGGTGTCCCCAGGCCATGGCCTCGCGGGAGGAGCTGCATGCGCAGTGTGCCCGGGGCCTGCAGGAAAAGGACGAGCTACGCAAGCAGGTCCGAGAGCTGGGCGAGAAGGCCGACGAGCTGCAGCTGCAACTGTTCCAGTGCGAGGGCCGGCTGCTGGCTGCCGAGGCCCGGCTCAAGCAGCAGCAGCTGGACACACTGGTCCTGGTGGGCCTGGGTCGGGGCAGCCGGGTGTCTGTGCAGCGAGGGAGCTGGGCAGGGTGCTGGGGCCCGGCCCGGCCACTGCCCCACTGCCAGCCCCTTCCTTTTCGGTGGGGCAAGGGCATAGCCATGGCTTCCACCCACGTGGGAAGTGGGGCTGCAGGACGGTGGCTGAGACTGAGCGGCAGCCCTCAGGCAGCTCAGCGGGGAGGGGTAGTTGGAGGGGAAAGGACCTCACGATCTGCTGAATGGCTTCTTGTCTGGGACTACAGAGCTCGGACCTGGAGGAAAGCTCACCCAGGAACTCCCAGGAGGTGAGCGGCTCCTACCCCTCTGCTCCGGGCCACCAGGGCCTCTGTGGACTCACGGGTCAGAGGGGCGAGCGCAGGGCTGCCTCCTCGGCCCCATCCCCCCTGGCCGGGCAGCCTGAGGCGCTGTGAAGCTCCACAGAAGTTGACAGCATGGGCTGTGGGGTGGGCCAGGTCCAGGGCTGGAGGGCCAGTGGTGGCTTGCTAGGTGGCCTAACGGGACAACCTGCTTCTCTCTGGAAGGTCTTGCTGCCCCAGGACCTGGAGGACAACAGACAGCTCTCAGACAAAGGTGAGGAGGCGAGGGTACACAGTGTGCCCCTGGGCAGGCTCCTGGACAGCTCTCCACCTCTTAGTAGGCACAGCCCTGACATAACACCCCCCGCTTCATCGGCTGCCACATCCCCACTGTGAAGATGGAAAAACTGGGGCTTGGGGTCAAAGCTGTCAGGTCAAGGACACCCAGAGAGAAGCAGAGAGGGACTGGGACCTGGGACCCAGTTGCGGGGCCTGTGGCCTATGGCAAGCATGTTGTCCATGGGACACTGGCTGCGGACACCCCTCCCTGTGCAGGCCCTGGGCTGCCCGTCCCACCTCACCCAGCTTCCCTGCAGAAGGAAGCTGCAGTAGGCCAGTGTCCAGGTGCACAAGGCTAAGAAGTGAGGGCCCACTGTGTCCCCGGGCAGCGGGCCAGGGACATGACTGTGTGCCATCTACAGTGCAGGGGCAGTGCAGGCTTTAGGCAGCTGGGGAGTACCCCGCTGCCTCTGCTTTTAAAATTGAGCCGTTCATCTCAGAGACAGGACTGGGACACCGTGGTGTCCCTGGAGGGACCTGGAGGTGGGGAGAAGCTGTGGCTGGGGGGTTGCGGGGAATTTGGGGAGTGGCAGAGGGAGGAGGAGCTGGGGCTGGAGGTTGTGTGGGAAGTCAGACAGACTTCCCCGATCTGCCTGACCCAGCCTCCAAGCAAGGCAAAAGGGGGAAGAAACAGCAGCAAATGGAGAAGTGGGGTCAGGCTGCCCGCCACAGCCCCGGAGACGGTGAACTTGAGGCTACTGAGCCGACGTGGGCAGAGGCGAGCAGGACTTGGGAGCCTCCAGGCAGCATGAAAGTGGGAGGGGTGGGAAAGGGGTCAGCCGTCGCAGACCCAAGGGGCCCAACAGTGCATCCCTGCCTGCACCCCCCTGCACCTTCTGCCCAAGGGGTCGGAGGCCTGGTCTGCGAGGCCTTGGTGGACTGTGGCACTTGTGCAACCTAGACAGTTCATCATCCCCGTGCCCACCTCTGGGCACCACCTTGCCCCAAAATGCCCAGCGGCTGGGGACACTGCCTGGGGCACACGTGGGCAAAATATCCCAAGGTCGGAGGTCTTTCCTGCCTGTGTACCCTTGGTCATTTAGGGGAGCCAGCTAGGGGGAGCAGGCCGCCTGCGGTGGCAGCGCTGGCTCCTGATCCAGGGCCTCCTCCTGACCCTTGCCTGGGAGGTGGGAAGTCTTCAGGAGACCTCCTGACTGGCCTGGGCAGAGCCGGCTTGGCAGAGGGCAGCGGCCGCACCCACAGACTCTGCTCTTTTCCAGGCGGCGTGGCCGAGCAGGACAACGCGGAGCAGCCCTTTGTGTCTCTGCAGAAGGAGCCGCTCTCGCTGAGCACCCAGGTAAGGCTTCCGGGCTCCCCGCAGTCCGGTGATCTACTGGCCCTGGTCGCTCATCTCGGGGAGCGATCCCAAGATTCCCGCCCCCCGGACGTTCTTGGGGTGCAGCGTTTAGAACAAGAGCAGCACCCTCCTGTCCTGCAGATCTGGGGACCTGGCGGAGCGGCCGGGAAGAGGGGCGCAGGGATCCCGGGCGGGAAAGGCGCGCGGCCGCAACACTGCTCGCTCTCGCAGGACGCGGGCCCGAGCGTGGGCGGGGAGCCCCCAGAGAAGGAGCGGCGGCGCCTCAAGGAGAGCTTCGAGAACTACCGCAGGTGGGGCGCGGGCGCGGGCGCGGGCTGGGGCCACAGCGACGACACCTGCCCACACCTGCCACGGCTCCCGCAGGAAGCGAGCGCTCAGGAAGGTGCAGAGCGGCTGGCAGCAGGCCGAGGGCGACCGCGGGAACACCACCGGCAGCGACAACACGGACACGGAGGGCTCCTAGCGCGCCAGGAACGCCTGGGCTCCACCCAGCCGCGGCGCGCGCCCCTGGCCATGGCCATGGCGTCCTATCTGCATCTGCTACACGTGCTTTGTAGGGGTCTGGAGCATGGGACCGAGTAAATAAAAACAACCTGCGGGGGAAGAGCGCGCAGTATCGCAGGGGGCGGGACGGTGCGGCGCGCCGGGGCCGGCGGACGGAAGCCTGGAGGGCCGCTTCCGCCGGCGGTGCCCACTTCCAAGATGGCTGGAATAGCGTCGGGCGCGCAGGGCGGGGCCGAGGGAGCGGCCTGGGTGGCCCAGTTAGGCAGGCAGAATGCTGCGGACCGCACTGGGCCGCGTGCCCGCATTGCGGGGCTGCGTGCAGCCTTGGGGACCCGGCCTGAGGCGGTTGTGGGTCCCCCGATCCCACCCGGAGGTCGCGGAGAGACGGCGGGCCTGGGCCTGGGTCCAGGGCTGGCGGCACTTAAGCTCGGGGGCGGAGGCCGCAACAGGGCTGGGACGTGTGGAGGCGGCGCACTACCAACTCGTCTACACCTGCAAGGTGCGCACGGGGGCGGGGACGGGCCGTGCCCGGCGCTGGAGGGCGCTGGAGGGCGCTGGAGGGCGCTGCAAGGGGACGTGGCCTGGGCGGGGCCTCCCTAGCAGCGCAGGAAGAGGTCTCGCCAGGCTCTCCGGTGGGAAGGCCCGTCTCAGGGGCGGGGCCGACTGTCTCAGGGGCGGGGACTTCCTGAAGGCGGTGCTTTGGGGGCGGAGCCTTCCCAAAGATGGTCTCGGGGGCGGGGCCTTCCGGGGTGTGGCGGTCTCTGGGGCGGGGCCTTCCTAAGAGGGGCGGAGTGGTCCTGGCGAGCCCGACTGGTCCTCGCGAGGATACTTCCGGGAGTCTCACCTGTTTGCCCCAGCCAGGTGTGTGGGACTCGGTCGTCTAAGCGCATCTCGAAGCTGGCCTATCACCAGGGCGTGGTCATTGTGACCTGCCCAGGCTGCCAGAACCATCACATCATCGCAGACAACCTGGGATGGTTCTCCGACCTGGACGGGAAAAGGTGAGCCCCCCTCCCCCGCGAGGGAGGGGAGAGGGGATGAGGACGGCTTGGGCCCCAGGATGGGCTGGCAGACCTGGTGGCCCTGGCACAGCAGCGCTTGCCTGGGCGGCTGCCCGACCCAACTGGGCAGCCAGGGCTCCTGTCCATCCAAACCTGACTGGTTTTGAGGTGTGGTATCAGTGCTGCCCCAAGTGGCAGCTGTGGACCTGGCCAGCCTGGGCTGCTCCCTCCATGCGGCCTTGTCCATGGCTTCAGAGCTGCGTTCTCCCCTGGGTATGGGCACGGACAGCAGTGCCCGGCAGAGCTGTGGCAGAGGTCCCATGAGAGCCGTGTGCCAGGCACTGGCGTGGTGCTGGGCCGTGGCCCCATGGTTTGGGCAGACCCCGGTGGGGACTCTTTCTTCTGCCCCTGGGAATGGGATGCAGTCCCCTGCCGTGCTGTACCTCACTGGTCTTGCTGCCACATCACACTGGTACCACACTCCTGGCCGAAGCTGGCCGTGGGTGCCCTTGAGGGAGCCGTGTGCATGGGTAGCATCGCCTCCTTGTCTTGCAGGAACATTGAAGAGATCCTGGCTGCCAGAGGGGAGAAGGTGCACCGGGTGGCCAGCGAAGGGGCTCTGGAACTGATTTTGGAGACTGCAGGGCCCCCCAAGTCCCCTGTGGGCCCAGAAGTGGGTGACAATGAGGATGCCGCCCACCCTCACAAGACAGAGCCGAGCTGACTCCACGTTCCTGCCCGCTGCTGAGGGCTGCCTTTGACGGGGACGTTTGGTTGGTCTGGGTCTCTTGGACATAGCCTCTTCCAGTCAGTAAACCTCACCTCTGCGCCTGGGGCCCGGCTCTCTGGTCTGTCCGTTCTGGGCTCAGAACCCTTTCCCTGAGCACCGGGCCTGGGCTCAACTTCTGCCACACTCTCTTTCCCTGTTTGCAGCTAGGCTGCCCGCATCCAGGTGAGCAGGGCCTGGGCGTGGGAACCTGTATGGCCTTGGGCAGGGCATGCTTACCTGCCTTCCTCCTGTGTCTCCTGCAACTCCCGGGACGGGATGGACATGCCAGAGCTTGGGAGGGGAGCCTGAGCTGGCAGAGGGTCCCCAAGCCACTTGGCCCCGGCCCCGCCCCTTGCGTGTGGTTCGTCTCCCGGCTTTGTTTGACTGAGGCTCAGGATGTTTCTGTGTTTAGGGAAGTGAGTGACTGCAGGCGTGGTTTCCAGAAGTATTCTCTGCTGTGTGACCTTCATCATTAATCACCAGCCCTGTCTGGCAGGGAGGGACCTAAAAGGGGAGAGAGGTGGGTGGCGGCTGAGCCAAGCGAGAGAGGGACACAATGCGCCGTCCCGAGGGACCCAGCTAGTGATTACCAGCTCATGCCGTCGTGGGCGGCTGGGTGTGGGTACAGCGTGTGCCCTGGTTCGATTACCCCCTGTCCTTTCCTCTGCTAGCAGCCTGCTATTAGCCCCACCCGGAGCCTCCTGCCTGTGGGAACCGTTGTCAGCCTCAAGGCTGGGCCTGCCCCCCGCCTCCAGCCTGCTCCTCATGGAGGCCCAAGGTCATGAGGGATGAGCTGGGGCTTCCGGGGGCCCTGGAGTGGGTGAGGTGGCCCAGCTGGGCTGGGCCTGGGCTTCTCTGTGCCTGCAAGGGTCTGGACTCAGGACAGTCAGTTGCTGGCCAGACCTGGAAAGGCAGGCTGGATCCTGAGCTTATGAATGGGGAAACTGAGGCCCACGACGCAGATGTGGGTACTCACCCTGTCTTTTCCATATTCCAGGGTCTGACAGCCTCTTCCTCTGCTGACTGTGAGTGTGGAGCCCACACCCACCCTGTCCGCCTCAGACTTACACTGGGCCACTGTGCCCTGCACGCCTCACCTAGGGCGAGGTACCAGACACCTGAGCCAGCCCACCTGCGGCCCGGAGCCTGGCATTGTTCAGGCCGGCCAGCACCAAGCCCTCAGCCCCCTGGTCCCTGCTCACCTGTGGAAACCACAGTAAAGGCCTGGCCATACCACCGTGCCCCCTGGCAGGGTCCCAGGCGTGCAGCGGCCGCTTCCACTACTGGCCTCCCTGTGCCTTTTTTTTTTTTTCTGGTACCAGGAATCGAACTCCAACCTTGCGCTTGCCAGGCTGGTGCCGTGCCCCTGAGCTAAATCCCCAGCACCCCCCGCTCCATCCTGTCTGAAGGCAGCATGCCCACCGCAGCCCCTGCGTGTCCCTGTCCCTGTCCAGGCAGCAGCAGAGTGTTGCTAGACGGTGCTCTGGGTCCACAGGCCTAGGCCAGGTCAGGCCCGGAGGCCGGTGAGATGGGGCCCACACAGTGTCCCCTGCGGGACACCTCACCCCCAGGGAGCTGGGCCTTGTGGGATGCGGAGACCAGTGGGACAGGGTGGCAGAGTCTGTCGTCAGGCTGCCGTGACCCACTAGGAACCTCAGTGGCCGCGTCCCCCTCACCCACCTCACCTTTTCTCCCGATTCTCCCCTTGAGAGGGACGGTGGACACCACCTCTGAGCTGCCCGGCCTTCCCCGCCTTGTGCGCAACATGTCAGTCTGCCGGAGAGGGCTGCATCCCCGGCTTCCCCACAGCTCGTCTGACTTCTTGGGGTCCAGATGAGTGCTTGGGGTCCAGTCCTCGTGATCGGGCCCAGCACAGTGGTCACTGGCGTGACCCTCTGTCTAGCGTCCTCGCTGCCGGCACCCTCCCTCTCATCTTTGGTACCTGCTGTCCTCACTGGACCCCTCGTCCAGGGTCAGCTGCTCTTCAACCCAGGGGAGCCCTGGCCGTGTCTCAGCTGGCCTCCTGGGGGCACTCTTCTCAGGGAAGAGGGCTCAGTGGTTCTGGTCTGGACTGCGGGTGAGGGGTCACACATGTTGCCTCAGCCCCTCCTGGGAGGGGTGTGGTCAGAGCCGGGGCACAGGATGGCCGTGGCAGAGGGGCTGCCTTACTGGGACGTCCGGGTGCTTGTCCCCCAGCCTGCACCCGCAGGGTGTCACCCACCCCATGCACCTAGAGCTGCGCTAATGCTCCTGGACCAGCCCCATCTGGATCCCCATGGAGCTGGGCTCTGGGTTGCACCCCTTGTCCTGGGTGGCAACAGCAGGCCAGGCTGCTGTGAGCATCTGGCTTCTGCCACCTCTCCATGGGAGGCTGGGGCGATGGAGGTCGGTAGAGGCCTGGCGTGGAGCACACACACGCTCATGCGGGTGGGCTGAGCCCAGTCCCCGGTAACCAAGCAGGAAGGCCAAACCGGAGGCCTCCCAACGACCATGTTTGACAGCAGCATTCAAGGTAGGCTTGGATGGCAGTGGGCGTGTGACAAGTGCTATGTCAGGCTGGCACCTCTGGGGGACCAGTCCCCCCAATGCCGTAATGCCAGCAGGGGGCACAGTCACTTGGCAAACTTTATTTTTCAGGAGAAACAAAAGCAGACATACCTCTTGGTGGTGGTGGGGACCCATGGGCGACATGGCACACGCGAGTGAGCAATAAATACACATGTACATTCAAGTATCAGGCACCCAGCCCCAACCCCTGCTTCTGGGTCTCCCCATCGCCCAAGGTTGCCCCCTCTTGGAAGCAAGGTCACCATGCTGATGACCCGGCTGGTCTTCTAGCCTCGCTGTCCCCCTGGGCGGGGACCTTGTGGCTGCCACACGCCGTGGGGACCAAGGGGCTGTGTGTACCCCAGAGCCTGCAGGCAGGGGTCTGCACGGGAGCAGACAGCCACAGTCCTCAAAGTGGGGCCCGCCCAAATCTTGGGGTCCCCAGCATGGTGCTGCAGGCTGGGCCCTTCTGTGTGGGAGAAGGTGGTCATTGCCCAGCTGGTGAGGGGCAGGTGCGCATGGGGGGTCCCAGGGTCATGGTGAGCCATCACCACCCCAACTCAATGTGGCACTTGCTGTCAACCAGCACCCTGTGACCCGGTCTGTCTGCTCCAGGGGGTGTGGAGGATTGGAGTTGCTGCCCTGTTCGTCTTCTGTGTGGACGGGGCCGGGCAGGACCTGCCTGCCCTGCCTCTGGGCCAGGCTGCTTGTGCTGGGGGCTCTGCACTGCCGGACTCTGCCTCCAGTAGCTGGGTGGGAGGCGGAAGGCCGGAGCCTGGATGACCGCTGTCCTCCAGGACCAGCTGGGGACAGTAGCTGCCTGTGATGCTGGCAGCCCCAGGCAGTCTTCCCAGGGCTCCTCATGGGGCCCAGGGAGACAGTGGGTTTCACATTTGGCTGGGCACAGTGGAGCCTGGGAGGGGGTCTGGACAGCACCAGGGCTGGGGCCACGTGCTGAGGGCCCAGAGCAGGGCGGGGCGGGGCCTGCAGGAAGCCAGGGACCGAGCAGGGACAGGAGCACGCCTTCCCTCGTGGGCAGCTCCAGGCTGAGCGGCCCAGGCAAGGGGTGCTGGGTGGGGGGCTGTGCGCCCGGTGTCAGCTCAGTGGGAAGGGCTGGGGGACTCAGAGCTGGCCCTCAGCCGTGGCTTCCTGGGGGCCTGGCCATTGTGGGTATTGAGCTCCCCCAGCATCCAGAGGCAGGGTGCACAGCCTTAGCTGGCACCGGGCTGGCACTGCTGCGGGGGCTTGGGCAGCTCGCCGGCCTCCTGCTCCGGGCTCCCAGTGAGAGCCACGCGCTGTTCATCCATGCGCTTGGCCTGCACCCTCTGAATGAGGCTGAAGAAGTCCTCATCCGGCATGGTAGGGCCCCGGGGCAGCACGTCGGGTGGCGGGCACCGCTGGTCATCAATCCTGGAAGACTGAGCAGACATGGCAGGTTGCGGTTGCCTGGCCCTGGCCCTCGAAGGGCCTCTCCCAGGAGGCCTGGCTCGGGAGGGCTGGCTGGCGGGGATTCACTCCCTGTGTGCCCCAGCCCTGGCTGGCGGGGATTCACTCCCTGTGTGCCCCAGCCCTGGCGCTGTCTCCTGGAGCCATGTGCCCCCTAGCCAGAATGGGTTGAGTGATACCTGCTGGGCGGGGAGTGAGCCAGGCCCGGGACATGGCTGCTGGGGCCACCCTAGGGCCTGCTCCCAGGGCCTGCTGCCTCCTAGGCGCTGGCTGGGGTGTGGCCATCCCTTGGCACTGGCCTGGAGGGGCCCCGGGAGGCCTGGAGCACACAGCTCTGGAGCCCATGCTGACGAGCTTCCCGGGGCTTCCCCTCCGGCCGGGTGGCCAAGGCTTCGAGACCTGCTGGCTGGGCAGGGATGAGGTGTGGCCTGGGGGGCTCCCAGGCTTCTCTGCAGGGCCTGGAGCAGGAGGGATCGGAGCCGCTGCAGCTGCTGGCGCGTGCATGTGAGAGGATGGGGGGTTCTGGGTTTCTCAGAAGGGGCTGGCTTAAGGGTGGCTGCTGAGACACCTGGCTCACGGCCCCACTTCCGCCTCCTCTGTGGGAACGAATGTCAACTCTGGAAACGTGGGTCTTGCTCAGGGTGGCACCGCAGCTCCCACCCCCAGCCATCCAGTCTCCTGACCCCAAACCCCAGCTCTGCTCCCTGCCCGCTGTCAGGGTGCTTGTATTGCCGGCGGCCGGAAGTCTTCCCAGACCTGTGTGTGGGGCCTGGGCAGGGAGCAGGTTTCACATTTGGCTGGGCACAGCAGAGACAACGGCCAGCATGAGGGTCCCGAGGCTGGAGGGCCCCAGGCCTGGCCCCCATAGGCATCAGTGTCACTGGCCATGCCAGCCCTCTGCCAGCCTGTAGTCCCGTTCCCTGGATGTAAGGGGTCCTGGAACACGCCCTGAGACAAGGACCAGGGCCACTGTGGCCCGCCAGGCACCTCCCCTGCAGCTGGCAGAGCCCCCAAGCCCTGGGTCTCCCGGCTACAGGCCCACCTGATACTTGATGAGCATGTTGAAGAACTCGTCCCCTGGCTCCTGGGGGTCCCCGTCACTGCGGAGGTGGCCCACGTTATTGTGGGTGATGCGCAGGCCAGGCAGGCTGCCCACACTGGCCCGTTGGTCGTCTAGCCGGCGGCTCTGGGAGCTGGCAATAAGGTCGAAGAACTCCTCGGTCTGCGGGGAGGCCGTCACAGAGGGCTGGGCTGCAGGGGGCAAAGCATGAGACCTGGGCGGGGATTCACTGTGCTCCCAGGGACCTGGCCGCAGAGACCACTGACACTCCTGACGTGCATGTTTCAAGGGGTGGGGTGATCACCTGCTGCCCAGCTGCACTCTGGGGACAAGTATGGCGGGGCCAGCGCTTGGTGATGAGGGTCCTTTGCAGCTGGCCTGCTGCCCCTCACGGTGGCCGCTCATGGGCTTACAGGGTCCCATGGACCTGGAGGGAGACCTGGGGACATGGTCTGGGCCCTGACTCACCGACCCGCTCTTTCAGTGTGGCAGCCGTGGCCTCGGCAGCACCTGTTGGGCCCTCCTCCAGTGGGCAGCGCTGGTCATCCATGCGGCTGCTCTGGAACTTGCTCAGCAGGTCGAAGAAGCACTCCTCGTCTGAGGACGGGGCCCGAGGGATGCTCTGTGGGTGGGTGTGGGCATGTGCTCAGTGCACTGGCCATGGGCTGAGGTCAGGACTCTCCCTGTGCCCTTTGGTCAACACCCAGGCTACCACCCGCAGGCTGCTGCCTGCTCTCCCCGGCTGTGTCCAGTACCCTCCCGGCCTTGGCCATCCTCCCCTGTCCGCCCTGGGCCAAAGTGCACCTGTCCAGACCCCGGCACAGCACTGTGCGTGCCTGCGGACAGACAGATGGACAGACACATGAGCAGACCGTGGCAGGAGGTAGCCTGGGTGGCCACTACCGATGTGCTGGTGGTGGGCAGCATGGCAGGGACAGGCGACCGCACTCAAGCCAGGAGCCCTCCCAGGCATGCTGCCCTCGAGGTTTGGGTCAGTGGGTTACGGTGCCCTGGGGGGGCACAGGTGGGTGGGTCTGGACCCCCAGAGTGTGGGAGAGGCACCAGCACCCTGGCCCTCCTCCTGTAAGCCAGCGGTGGCTGAGGGCAGATATTGGGGGACAAAAACTCCCCGGTCCATGGGGCCCTCCACCCAGAGAAGTCCCCAGGGCAGGGGGGCTTCAGAAGTGCCAGGTCACCTGCCCCAGGCTGCCCCAAGTCCAGCACCAGTCCTGCCTGCCCCTGGGGTACGGGGCGCGCCTGGGACTCCGGCTGGCCTGGACAACAGCGAGCTATCAGTGGGGCCAGTGGAGCCTGGGCCAGGGTTGACACAGGCTGACCTGCCCTGGGGTGACTCTCCCAAGCCCAGGCAGGTTCCACCCGTGGGGGAGGGGCTGTAAAGCCTGACATAATCCCTGAGCCTGTGAGCGACCCTGGGCCTCACCTGGTACATCCACAAGGGGCATGGAGGCCTCCAAGGGCCCGGGGGTGGGGTGTGGTGGAGGGACAACAGATCAGGTCTGCAGAGTTTCGGCCAGCTGAGTGCTGGACACGGTCTTAAGTTTCTGCCACCTGTGGTCCGCCCATGCTGGAGATAGTCCTATGCCCAGAGGCCAAGGCCCAGTGGCAGGGGGTGTGCCTGTGTGTCCCTGCCCTGGCTTAGCACCGGGCTGAGGGCCCGAAGGTGATGTTGGAGACCAGCTGAGGGCGCATGGGCAGGAGGCAGTCACAGCTGGAAAAGGAAAGCCTGCCCACCTGGGGCCTGCAGGTCCGCCCTCCCCCACCGTGCCCCGGGCTGTCATCCCGACTGGGAGAGAAGGGGAACTGCCGCGGGACCCTCAGCCGGGCAAAGGATGGCCAGGAGCTGCGCAGACGCCGGCAGGGAGCTGTGGGCCCCTGACCCAGCCAGACAGGGCAGGTGGGGTGGCTCAGTCAGCTCCCCCAGATGACCCAGCCGGGCCCCTCTGGGAAAGGCAGGATGGGGGCGCCCTCACCTCCGTGCCAGCCTCCCTGGCAGAAGTGATGCATGCAAAGGGGAGCAGGGTTTGCCCCAGGGTCCCCTGGCCCTACCCAGGGGGGTGGCTGGATGTCACAGCAGTGTCATGGCCAGGGCCCGGGACCTGTCAAACCCCTCCCCAGCCGCTGGCCAATTCTCCTGTGTGTGAGGGGTGAAGGACTAAGGCCCCGGTACAAAGCCTGGCTGGGTGGGCTGCCGAGGAGGCCCCCTCGCCTCCACCCTGGAGCACAACTCTGAGAGCACCACAGGGTCCCAAGAGGGCCTCCCCGCACCCACCCTCTCCTTTGTCCCCAGCCCTGACTCCATCTGAAGTTCCCAGAGCCCCTCCTAGTGTCTGGCTACAATCTCCCCTGCTTTCCTTTAGGCCCAGTTCCTAGGGAGGGGGGCACGCACTGGTCAAGTCCAGCCCATTTGGGCCAGCGGAGACCCCTGAACCCCCAGCCTCTCCTGGGCGAGGGACCCCACACTCACACGGGACCACGGACTCCTTCCTGCAGCAGCAGCAGAGAGCTGCACAGGGCGCCTGGCCAAGTGCAGCCTGGGAGGATGCCAAGATGCCCAATGCCACCGCCGCCAACACCTGCCCCGAATGCCAGGCGCTGCCTCACCGCCGCTGCGGGGCCCCGTGTTCACTCGATGCTTAAATAGGACCCAGGGCGAGGGCTCAGCCCCCCCAGCGCCGCCCTTGCTGGATCACACACAACACCCGAGAGTGCGCGCTCAGGCTCACACACACATACACACACACACGCACACACGCACACACCCGCGCTGCTCTGTAAACACTTCCCCGGGCTCCTGAGCGCAGCAGTGCGCCCCTCGCTCCCCCGCGGTGTGGGCGTCACCGGGAGGCAGGCGGCGGGGGAGGACAGCGCCTTGGAAAGCCCTTTCCCAGTCCCCCCTGCCCTAAGGTGGGCTGAGGGAGCAGCCCACCCCCAGACAGGCCCCACGGGTGACCCTGGCTCTCTCTGAGCCTGGCGGCCCTCAGCACTCAGTATGGCCTGAACCCTATGCCGGGAGGGGGTGGCTGGTGATGGCGGCCCTCGGGGCTCCTGTGAGAAACAGGCTGCACCTGAAGAGGCCTGCTGGTCCCCAGGGTCCCAGCCATCTTCCTGTGACGGGAGCGGAGCAGGAAGGAAAGTCGGGGCAGCCTCCCTGCGCTGGAGGGAAGGGTGGGCCGCAGGCAGGCAGGCAGGCACGGAGCTAAGAATACCCAGCACGCCCACGGCCTCTGCAGGCGGGGGCACTGATTAGGCCCGAGGAGGGGGTTATTTTTAGGCTAATTTCTCAGAATTGGAACCCCGGTACCTTGCATGGGGTCTCCGAGCTCTCCTCCACACCTGCACCCCACCTCTGTGCACCCTGAACTCCACTGGCTCCCTTCTGGCCCAACCACCACCTGTGTCCCGGCTTCCATCCATACACCTGGCCATTTGGCCCCACCCATCCGCTGCGACACTCTATCCCTGGGAAGAGCTCCTGCCCAGAGGATCCAGGCTGTGCAGTGGGCCCTGGCGGGGTGGAGTGGGGAGCCCTGGGTGCACTCAGCTTCCCACTGTCCTCCATCAAAGGCTCTACTGCCCCAGCTGCATCCCTCACGTGATCCTGAGTGTTTCCCCGCTGTCCTACCCCTGGCCCCTGCATAGGACAAGGAGAGCCACACACACAGGCTGCTGCCTAGCAGGAGCTGCAGCCCCCAGGTGCCCCCAAGCTGGGCCTGACCTCTCTGCTGGGATTGCTGACTGCCCTAACTCCCAGGGCCTCCTGTGGGGTCACAGGGCTGGGGTTCCTGCTGGCTGGACCTGAACCCCCAAGGTAAGAGGACCAGCTCCCTCAGCCAGGCCCTTGTCAGGAACATAGCCCTGCGCCGGGCGTGGTGGCACACACCTGTAATCCCAGAACTCAGGAGGGTGAGGCAGGAGGATCGCTGTGAGTTCGAGACCAGCCTGGGCTACAAAGTGAGCTCAAGGCCAGTCTGAACTTCCAAAATAAAAACACAGCCCTGTGACTCGCAGATGGGTCTGGAGGCCCAGGGAGGCGGGGGAAGGGGCAGAGACAGACTGAGGCCCGAGAGTGCCAGGCAGCCACCAGAGCCCCTGCCTTCCCGGAGCGACCAGGCCAGCCTGGCCTCCACAGTGCCCGTCCCCGGCCTATCCGAGGGCACCTACCATGCGGGGCACCTGCACACGGACGTCAGCACTGTCCAGCGGGGAATGGCTGCCCTCCCGCGGCCTCCTTTCGCTGGTGTCCGGCCCTTCCTGGTACTTGCGGCTTCTCACCGGAAGGGGCAGCGCGTCCCTGCCTGGCCCCCGCCAGTCCCCAGCATGGTACATGTCTCCATTCTGCTCCTGGGGAGAAGGAGGCAGCGCATATGTCTACGGGGACGATTCTAGCCAACCTCCCCGGCTCAGGATGGCCTCAGGGTGCTGCTTCCTCCTCCAGGACGCCCAGGACCCAGGGAGGAGAGGAAGGGCGGGGTTGGGTACCAGGCTGTTGGCCTTGTTGCTCGGGCAACAATGGTGACCACAGTGGGCCTGAGCCTGGAGCCCGTGCTGGGCCCTGCAGGCGTCCACACCCAGCCCACGCTATAGCGGAGGAAACACAGGCCACAGGGCCGCACAGCACCATACTGCATCCCAAATCTGTGCGTCCGGGGCTTGCTGAACCCCGCCGGCCTCCTCACGGCTCCTCACCAGCCAAGCTCTCTTCTCTTCGGGCAGGGTCCGAGTGGGCAGGGAGCAGGCGGGAGCCTGTGGGGCTGGCGCTGGGTGGGAACATGGGTAGGAGCACCCTATCCCAGAGCCACGGCAAGCAGGAGGGCGGGCGATGGGGGCTGTGGCAGATGGGCCGGGCGGGGCCTGCGGCCACCAAGGGTACATTTGTCTCCCAGCAGACAGGGCTGGGCCAGGCCGTGAGAGCTCGGCAAACAGGCTCCCCAGGGTCATCAGCCCACCACCGCAGCTGGACGCGGCCCTCCCGTCCACCCGCACCCGCTCACCCGCTCCGGGGGCAGCCGCAGCAGGTCCCAGGCCTCCACACTCAGCCTCTGTGTCCTCTTGGGTCTGGCGCCTGCAGACAGTGCGGCCGCATCAGCAATGTTAGCCTAAGCCCGGGGCCAGCAACGAGTGGCCAGCCCCCACTGCAGCGAGCGCTGTGTCCCTGGACAGTGGCAGCCAGGTGGGAGTGCCTGGGCTTGCCCCTCCCCCAGGACAGTCCTGGAGCACAGGGCCCTCGTCCCGACCATGTCCCAGGCCCCCGGCACAGCAGCTCCCGGGGGTCCACCTGGCTCATCTTCCTGCCATTGGCTCCCCTTCTAAAGCCACTGCACAGTGGCCTGGGGCAGACAGGAGACTCGGAGTCCCGCCTGGGCAGCCCACGCCAGGGCGGAGGGGACCAAGGCCCCAGATGAGCCCTGGGTCAGCCATGCAGGGCCTTCCCAGGGACAATGGCCTGCAGCAAAGGGACACTGGGTTCCCGGGCACTGGGCAGCTGTGGTGGGCAAGGCGGGGCAGAGCCAGCCTCCACTCCTTTTCGGACCTGTCCCCAGTCATAGGACCCCATGTCCTCGGCCACAGCAGAGGGCGAAGGAGCAGCCATCCGGCCAGAGACTGACCAGATGCATGCTTGGTGGTAGAGCTACTGAAGGGCCCAGGTAGCTGGACAGCCCCTGACCTTCGCCCCAAACTGTCCCTAGATGGGGCAGGTGCAGCCCCGCCCTGGGCCCCAGTACCATCCCTGCCCACACAGTGGCTCTGGTAGGAGCTTTGGGAATGTGAGTCTGGCTTCAGGTGCTGCACATGGAACAGGACACAGGGTCTGGGGACAGCCAGCCTGGCAGGGTACCCATGCAAAGGGAGCCCAGACTCTGGCAGAACCAAGACCAGGGGTACCCAGCCAGCCACAGGGGAGGTGGCACACACTCCCGCTGGGAACGGGGGTGGAGAAAGCCGGGCAACTCGAGGACCCCAGCCTCTACACTGCCCCCTATGGCCACCCATGAGGACCCTTGTGCCCTCCCCGAACTGGCCTCCTGGGCGCCATGCCCCCCTCTATCCAGACATGTGAGGGATGCAGGCAGGTGGGTAGACACCAAGTACAGGAAAGGGTGGCACACCCACTGGTGCCAGGACACTCGTGGGACAGGGCCAGGCACTGCACACCTGGGGCTCGCCCCACGCCTGGCACGGTCAGCCAGACCTCTCCTGGCCATTGGCCTGGAGCTTAAAGTAAGTGCCCAGGGCATCCTAGGAGGTAGGCAGTAGCTATGAGTGGCAGGGACAGGTGGCACGGAGAGGCAGTGGTGTGGGGGACCTGAGGATGCCATCCACCTTCCCTGTCCCTCTTGCGGCTCTGACAAAGCCACTCCTCGCCCCTGTGCTCCAGTGGTCAAGAAGTGAAGTGACCTCCACTTGGGGACGGCAGGTGCTGCTATGGAGGGGTCTGACTGGGAGGGGGCCAGGCGCCTCCGGTATATACCAACGCAGCCTGGAGCGACCAGCCACCCCCTGCCTGCCACCCCCTGCCTGTCCACCCAACCAGCCCCTGGCAATAGGGCTCCGAGGGTCCTCCCTGCCTCCCGACCCCGGCGCACCCTGCTGGAGCTGGGGCAGCTTTGTGCTAAGGGGACAGGATAGGTAGGGGGTTGGGGTTCTGAGGGGCAACCCAGTCCCTGGTTAGGGGGCAGTCCTGAGGGAAAGACAGTGGTCGCTCAAGCTCCCCAGAGCCTGGGGACCCCACAAGGCACAGGACAAGGCTGCCCAGGAGCTGAGGGCCTTCACTCACCACAGCCAGCGGCCCCCGCTGTCCCACACCCTGCACGGCAGGGCCCCGCTTGTGCCTGGCCTGTGCGTGCTGTGCCACGCTGCACAGGCGGACACGGCCCATCCGAGCTTCTCCCGCGCCCGCGTCTGGCGACCTCCTCCCTGTGGCCGGTCGGGCAGGGCGGAGGCTCCTGGGCCCAGCTAAATGCACCCTCTGTCTGAAGTCTACCAGGGCCCGGCGCGACTGGCCAGTTTCAGTGGCTGAGCTGCCCTGGGGGCCCCTGCTGGCTTCCTGTCCCTCTCGCCTGCCCAGGAGAGGTCTGGAAGGCTTCCTGGCCCCGCCAGCGTCTCTGTCCCAGGCGGGCTCCTGTGTCCTTTGCACGGGCAGCACACCCGCCCTGGCCAGCCAAGGGCAGCTCCCCTGGGCCCCAAAGGTCTGAAACCTGGCTCCCCACCCTCGCCAGACTGGGTCAATCGCTTGTCAGCCCATGACGGCTGTCACTGTCCCTGCCCTGTCCACAGTGCCCAGCCTGTCCTCAGTCCCTTCTCTACAGAAGGTTAGAGATAAGGTGAAAGCCGGCTAGACTGCCTCCACCCGCTGGTCCCGCCTTCTGTGCTCTGTGGGAACAGGACATGTGGGGCCTGAGGAGATGGGGTCACGTGCTGTTGCCACCATCACAGGGCACAGAGGGGTGGAAGATGCCCCCCATGTGGCCCAGAGGGCAGCCCAGGCCCACTGGGGACAGGGCAGAGGACAGAGCTCCACAGGGACCAAGCGGGCTCCCTCTTCCCGTCACACACTGCTCCCCGCTCTGGTGGCCCCCAGTCCTCGACGGCTGGGTGGGGTGGGGCAGTGAGCTGCCACGGAGGCCCTGCCCATTGGGGCGCATGTGGGGGCCTCTGCTGGCCGGGCAGGGCCGGCTCCCGGTGAATAAAAGTCACCCGTGGTCATCAAGTAGGAAAAGCAAGCGGTGCTGAACACCGGTCTCGAGGCCAGCAGCCACCGCTGGGCCCCGTGTCCACTGCAGCGCGACCGTGCACCCCTCCCACCCTCACCCTGCTAGGTTTGCAAATCTCTGCCACCACTGACGCCCGCCTCACTCCCCAAGCCCCAACTATACGACTGGCTCTGGACATGCAGCTGCCCATTGCAGCCCCCGGCAGTTTCTGGAAGGCAGGGCCAGCACCCAGCACCCAGTGCTGCAGGACTGACCATGTCGCCTCTGTAAAAGCCACTCAGCACCTGGCCCCCGAGAGTCCACACTCCCCATGGCCCCCCAGGCCCTGCCCCTGTGGCTCACCTGAACGGAGGGCTCGCCCAGGGCCACCCAGACTCTCAGGGGCCAGGCCTGTCCTCAGCAGCTGCATCCTGGGGCTGGAAACCCCCAGGCCCAGTGGTAAGGCTGCCAACCCGCTGCCTCTGAGGTGTCCTCAGGCAGGACAGACGCTGCCAAGTGCCCACAGCGGCCCTGCCGCCACTGCCCCGCGGGAGGAGGCTTCTGTTGGCCCTGGTGGGCAGGGCCTGGCACTGGATCAGGGCAGAGCATGAAGGCGGGGCAGGAGGACAGAGCGGTCTTGTCCTCGGCTGCTCACCCGTGACGTGCCCCCTTTCCTGGCTCGGATGAGGAGGATGCAGAGCTGGCCGCCTCTGTGGGAGCTCTTCCAGGAGCTGCCAGCCCCGCCCTCACCCTCTGCCGGGCTTCCAGTGGCCACGCTGGCCAGGGGACACAGGGCAGGGGCTGAGCCAGGGCACTGGACAGAGAACCTCAGCCTGGGACACACTACATCCCGGAGCAGGGGAGGGGATGGGTGTGCCACACGCCACCCCACGCCCCACCCCTCATCCAAATGGCCGCGCCCAGTGGAAGCTCTGGGGAGGGACCCGGCCACCTCTCTGCTATCAGCGCCCTTCCCAGCGCAGGAAGGGCGGAGGAGGAAAACCCCTCACGGCGCACAGAGCCCTCACTGGGGTCCTGGAGATCAAGGCGGGTGGGCATCCCAGGAGCACAGCCTCTGGGGCCCCTGCTCACCTCCCCCCAGCTCAGCACGGCACCCTCACCAGCCGGCACAAGAAGTAATCTGTGTGCTCTGCGGGGAAGGCTCTGTCCTTGGGTGAGCTGGTCACTGACCTGGTGGATGACCAGCAGGCTGTGAATGAGGTCACCGAGTGGCCTCTGCTGCCCTATCTAGGGCTGCGCCCGGTCTGATCTGCACACGGAGCACGCTGCCAGGCCCCTGGCTGAGCCTCACTTGGCACCATCCCCTGCGGGGAGGCCCTGGTCAGGAACACTCTGGCATGGCTGCGGGCAGCAGTGGCCTTCCTGCTTTCCCCGCGGTCAGCCCTGTGGTACCACTAGGATGGTGGGTCCGAGGGGCCCAGAGAGACCACAGGTCCTTGGTGTCAGGGGACAGTGGAGACCTTGCCGGAGTGGGCGGGTGTCCAGCCAGCCACCCCTTTCCTCACGTCGCCCCTGCCCCTGGAACCCCCGTTCTGTCCCATCTCTAATCTCCCCTGGCCCCTGAGCTGCCCATGGTAACAAGGCCCCTGCCTGTGTCTCTCGCACCTTGGACTCCTCGCATCTCCCTAGCACACTTCCAGGCCCCTAGCTGTCTGTCCACTCGCCCCACCCCCACCGTCTGCCCTGACAGGGGCCAGGGTCTCTGAGTCTGGGCCATGTGAGGCAGGACAGGAGGACACTCGGCTGTGGGCACCTGCCCGGGGTTGGGGAGCTCACTGCCTCCTGGTGGGCTGTCCTTCCTGAGCAGCCAGCGCAGCACCCACACCCTGTCCCCTGTACCCAGGGACCCGGCACAGGGCTGGGGCTTCACTCCCCGATACCCCTCCCGCCAGACCCAAGCCCGGACGCGGCCCTGGCCAGGCTGAGGGTGGAGTGTAAGGAACGGGGCCCCGGGCCTCCGCGGGGACTCACCTTGGGCCTCGTAGCCAGCCAGGTCCGGCTTCTCTGTGGCGGCTGGGCTGCTCAGCGGGCCCAGCGCCAGCTGCAGCTGCGCTACGTTCATGCGGGCCGTCAGCTCCCCGTTGCGGTCCCCGATCTGCGTGAGCAAGCGGGGGTGAGTGGGGAGCTCTGATCCCAGAAGGGCTGTAACAGGCCCGGTGCACTGCCACTGTCCTGCTGGACAGCCTGGGCTGGCCCTGAGAGTGGAGTGCAGGGGTCTCTCCTGGGCATCCCCAAAGCCCCTGGACAACCCCACAAGCGCTCAGGCTCTCAGGCACCCTGGCCTGCCCTGCAGCAGAGACCCGAGGGTCCATGCTGTGGGGGACCCTCTGGACGGGCCCTGCTGCCCCCGTGGCCTGGTTCCACCGGGGTAGGGGCACGAGCAACAGAAGGACCCACAGGGACTTAATACCCTAGGGCGTAGGCGCGTGCTGCCCTGCGCTGGGCAGGACGAGAGACTGGCAGGGATGCAGTGCATGGCAGCCGCTCACCTCCTGGGAGATCTGCAGGTGCTTCTTGGCGAAGGTCAGGGCCTGTGCCGGGCTCCCCATGGACACGTACGTGTTCCCCAGACTCCAGCATGCTCGGCCCTCGCCCACCCTGCAGAGAGAAGGGTCCACACCTGTGCTCCCTACCTGCCCGCCACCCCAGGAGAGCCCCTCAGGGGCAGCCTCTACCCTGCAACCCCAGGTGACGGCAAAGGTCACCACGGGCCCCAAGACCGGCAGCACTGAGAATGTGGCAGGACAGTGCATCCTAAGTGCGGCAGCCACAGGCCAGAGCTGCCCACAGGCCAGGGCCTCCTGAAAATCCCCACCACCAGGGAGCAGCCCTAAGCGGATGCAGGAATCCCATTCCC
Source organism: Chinchilla lanigera (assembly GCF_000276665.1). Lineage (NCBI taxonomy): Eukaryota > Metazoa > Chordata > Mammalia > Rodentia > Chinchillidae > Chinchilla > Chinchilla lanigera. Next base: position 4,376,659 of record NW_004955513.1, read on the forward strand.
TCAAAACCATTAGCACAACAGGACTCTGTGGTGCACACCTGTATCCCTTGTACTTTGGAGGCTGAGGCAGGAGGATCACAAGTTAGAGCCCAGCCTGAGTAATATGTCTTTATCGATACCCAGTCTCAGGGGCTGGGGATTTAGCTCAGCGGCAAAGCGCCTGCCTGGCAAGCGCAAGGTCGTGAGTTCGGTTCCCGGTACCGGAGAAAAACCAAAAAAAAAAAAAAAGAAAAAACACCCAGTCTCAGAAAATAAAGTATAGAAGGGGTTGGGATGTAGCTCAGTGCAACGGCCCTGGGGTTTGATACTCACACAACCCCAAACAAAACTCTGGAAAAGCCTGCATGTGAAATGGCTGCTTCAGAGCTGGTTCTGCCCTCAGGGGGGCTTTTCAGGCCCTCTGGGCAGGGCCAAGGCAGGGGTTGTGTGTGTGTGTGGGGGGGGATGGGGAGCACGTGGCTCAGATCTGCGTCTTGGTTCGCCCCCTAGTGGCCAGTGTGGCAATCACCCCCGAGCTCCCTCAGCCCTAGGGTGGGCAGCCAGGTCCCTAGGCCATTTGATTTCCAGTCCAGGGGAATCCTCCTGAGCGGGGCTTAGCCACTGCACAGGGAGGACTCGGTGGCATTTACACTGTCCACATCCAGACATCTCCATTGTCCCAGGGGCTCTGTGTCCCCAGCCCTGCTCCAGACAGACTCTCGCCTGTCTCCCAGGGTGATGTTCACACAGACATGAGAGGCTTGGGGCCCAGGGGTCCCTTTTGTGCCCTGTGGCAGAAGACTGAGGCCCCACACCTGTCAGCCAGCTCCTGGGCGATGAGCAGGTGCCGCAGGTGGAACTCGGCCGCGCGCTCATAGTCCCGCAGCAGCGTGTAGGTGTTGCCCAGGCTGTAGCAGGCCTGCGCCTCCACCGCCTGGTCCCGTAGCTGCCGTGACAGCTGCAGCGTCTTCCTGCGGAGTGGGCAGAGGGTCAGCCCCGGACAGACAGAGGGGCAGAGGGCAGCAGAGGGTTCCTGGTCCCTTCCGTGGAGCGCCAGGTGCGGGTGGAGGTGTGCGGTGGGGAGGGGGCCTTCTAGGGACCAGCCCTAGGGCCCACCCTGGGTCTCTCTGGCTGTGTCCTTGTCCTCCAGGGGCCACGACAGATGCACCTGGGTCCCCACCAACGTTGTGGAGCCCAAGCATTCTGCTGGCGTGGGGGGGTGTGCCCCCAGGATGGCCACACCCTCTGCTCAGGGCCTGAGATGGGAGTTCAGGGCTCACAGCAGGGCCTGCTCCACCTGGATAGCCCTGCTCCATGGGCAGGAGGTCCAGAGAACTGCACAAGCTGGGGACCCCTGTGAATTGCAACTGTCTGGCCTTCCCTGTGCCACCAAGGGCCCCCCAGCTCTGAGGGAGTCCTCTCCTCCCTTCCCTCCCCCACCACGGGCCTGGGGGAGCCACCTACTTGTAGTACTCCGCAGCCACGTCGAAGCACCCCAGGAAGATGTGCGCGTTGCCCAGGTTACTGTAGGCCCTTCTCTCAGCCGCCTTATCCCCAAACTCCTTAGCGATGGCCAGGCGCTGCAGACAGACCGGGCCGGGGTCACAGAGCAGCCCTGGGCCCTGACAGGACCGGCAGGTGCTGCCCCTCACCCAAGTTTCACACCCCATGACTGAGTGCTGGGAGGCAGACGGGAGCCCCAGAATCTGGTGCAGGTGGAGCAGGGGTAGGTGGGCCCACCAGCCCTACCGGGCCCCACCCTAATGCAGCCCACCCAACGCACAAGCCCGTGTGCAAGCACCTCCTTGTGGAAGGTCGTGGCCTCCGTGAAGTTGCCCAGCAGGTAATGGGTGTTGCCCAGGTTGCCATAAGCCCGGCCCTGCGCGGCACGGTCACCCAACTCCTTCACCAAGCACAAGTTCCTCCTGGGGGCAGAACTGCATGAGCCCCCTCCCCCGGAGCAGCCATGCCCCACCCACCCGGGTAGAAGGTGAGGGGGGTGCTGGCCTCTCCAGAGGGGGCGGGGCGGGGGCGGCTGGACGGGCTCCCGGGCTCCAGTGCCTCTGAGCTTGGCGTCTGGGGTTTGGTGAGGGCCTGACAGGTGTGATGGGCGTGGGGGAGCGAGGGTGTGGCTGGGAGGGGCCGTGCCTGGGGCTGCCGCTCATTCTCAGGGCCCACACAGCCCTGCAGAGCCCCTGCTGCGCGGGCCCTGCCGTCCGAAGTGCCTGCTTACTCGTAGAACTCCGAGGCCCTGCACAGCGTCTCCCGCACCTCGGGCGGCAGGTGCCCAGGATCCTGCGCCGAGTTCCAGCAGAGCTGCTTGCCCTTGGCGTGGTGCACGTTGCCGATGTTGTACAGCGCCCTGGCCTCCCCGACCTGTGGGCGGCATGAGGGGTCTGGGCGTGCCTCTGAGGTCCCCCGTGTGCCTGTGTGCCCATCCCCTGGCCTACTGTCCCAGGCCAAGGAGCGGGGACAGAGGAGCCCAGCTCTGCTCCTTCCCTGCTGCCTGCTGGGGTGGTAAAGATGGCCAGGCCCTCAACTGGCCCCTGAAACTTGCAGACTCTGCCCCTGGACCCTGGGGAGCCGAGTGAGTGAGGACATGAGGTGGGCGGTTTGGGCGGCCGGGACCCGGCCCTGACGGTCAGCGTGAGCTGGAAGTGGCCCCCAGTCCTGAGGGACCTCGGACTGCTGTCAGTGGGAGTCACTGTGTCTTCCCTCCTGCAGGGGACACACAGTGGGGCTGGATCTGGACACAGCTGGGGCGGGGTGGGAGGGGCCGGCAGCCCAGCAAGCGAACATGGCCACCTCCCTCGTCCGCCTTCTGGGGACGACAGCCTACCTTGTCCCCCTGCTCCTGGGCAATGTCCAGGTGCCGCTGGCAGCAGACCACAGCCTCATCAAATCTGCCCAGGACCTTGAGTGTGTTGCCCAGGTTCCCGCTGGCCTTGGCCTCCCCCATGCGGTCGCCGATGGTCCTGGAGGGCAGGAAGCAGTTAGGGGCCAGGCTGAGGACCGGCCAGGCCTGAGAGGCAGCTTGGGGCTGACGTGAGCCTGTGTCCCCTGCGTGACACTGAACAGGGACCCTCGGGGTGGGCGGGCCTGGCCTGAGGGCAGCCATGGGCTTGGGTCCCCGGCTCAGAGTCGCTTCCTCTGCTGGGCCAGGCTGGGGCAAGCCCCCTGCCCAGAGTGTTAACCCCATAACTTAAGCAGTGAGACTGGCTGCCTGCTGCCAGCACGGACCCCAGGCCCAGTGCTGAGGGCAGGGCTGGGGGACATCTCCTCCTCCTGGAGGTTAGAGCAGGAAGCATGGAGGGGCACAGCATGGGCAGAGGAGACCCTACAGAGCCCACGGGTGGTGCTGGGGAGTGGAGGGTACGGGAGGGAGGCCCCAAGCCCGTGGAGCTTGGTTCCCAGGGAGGACAAGGGTGCGGGGTGCCGGCCTGGCCACACCACCGCAGAGGCGAAGGGGGCATAAAAAATGAGCCAGAGTCCCAGACTACGGAAGGCGCGGGCGAGACTTCCAGGTGGGTCAGGAGATACCTGGGGACACGGGGACAGTCAAAAAAACAGATGCGGAGCCCTGGCCACACCCATGCTCACGTGAATAGGCACATCTGGCTTGACAACAGCCACCAGGGCCCTCCTAACCTGGCCCCCTGGCTGTCTGGCCCCGGCAGCTGACCATCACAGCCTCCCAGCTGTCCATGCCCGTGATGGGCCCGTCCCTGGCGCTCACCGGGCCAGCAGCAGGTCGTGTCTGTGGAACTGCAGGGCGCGGCCGTACTCCTTCAGGTAGAAGTAGGCATTGCCCAGCTGGCTGTAGATGGCGCTCAGCGTCTTCAGGTCCTCTGTGCCCACCTGCACTGCCGCCTCGAAGAAGGCCACGCCCGCCTTGAAGTCACCCGCCTTGCACAGCCGCTCACCCTCCAGAGCCAGCTCCAGGCACGAGGCCTCCATCCTGGGGGAGACAGGAGCGTCACCCGCACCCCCACGCGGCCACTTGGCACACCGCTCCCCGGGTCTGGGCCACCGCTTGCGCCCTGGTGAGCACCCAGCGCAGCTCACCTCTGACCCAGCCTCCCTTCTGCCCCAGCCACCAGGGCCAGGCGCGCCAGGCAGAGGTACGAGTCAGGACCACAGGAGCCCCTTGGTCACCGCACCCTGCTCGGTTTTGGCCAAGCTTGGTGCGGGAGCCACCGCCCAACGCCTTTCCTCCATATCCGGTGGCGCAGGCTGAAGGGCCACAGCTCTGAGTGCCCTGGCACCCTGGGGTCAACTCTGCACCACCCACCGGGCACCAGGGAAGCCCGGGGTCACAGGGTGGGACCTGATCCCCAGGCAGGACCCCACCCTCCAAGCAGGCTTCCGTCCACTAGCAAGAGGTCTGCGGCGCAGGGTGGCAAGTCTGAGCAAGGGCCCCCTCGCCACGGGCTGAGCAGCAGCTGCTGCTGCACTGGCTGGGAAGCGTCCGTGACAGAGAGGCCGCAGTGTGTCCCAAGCTGGCCCCGCCCCTTCGTGGCCAGCCCAGCACCTGCCCCCAAGTCCACCCATGGCCCTGTGGGGGTCACAGACCTCGGTGCCACTGCCCTTGGTGGAGGCTACGAGAGATGAGCCCCTCTCCCCTGGGGCCTGCCAGCCTGGGGACCCAGGCCTTGTCCTGTCCTGGCAGTGTCTCCTCCGCTGTCTTCAACCTCAGGGCTCCCTGCACGCACCCCGTGAGCCCTCCTCAGGGCAGGGCTGCAGGCACGTGCGGCTCTTCCCTGGAGAGGGCAGCAGTCCCTTCCCAGGGCAGGGTGGACCTGGACTTGGAGTGCTGGGAGCTTGTCGCCCCTCACAGAGGATCTGGGACCCTTGGCCATTGCCCAAGCAGTGCCAGGAGGCTGGGCCCTGGCTGGAGTGGCACCTCCCATGGCCACGGGTGCCTGTCTGGCCTCCCTGCCAGAGGCAGTGGGGTGGCATTCACCTGGGCCCATGGCCAGGCACTGCCCCCGAGGACTGCAGAGCCTCAGGCAGATGTTGCACATGGGGCACTGTCGCAGCTCAGGTGTGCAGGTGACCGCAGGGTCCCTGCCTTGAGGACAGTGAGCTCCTCACCTCCACAGTGGACGCTGACTGGGCTGGGGATCCCACCTCCACCTGCTCCCCATAGAGGCCAGCAGAGCCCTTGGGGAGCCAAGGTCAGGGATGAGGCCAGCCCTGCCTGCAGCCCCCTTCCCCAGAGGGCCTACTCTTCTGGGGAAGGTCGTCCGGATGCCATGTTGGTCACAGAGCCCACGGTCACCATGGCAACCAGCCACAATACAGCCCCACTCCTACAGCTGGGGCCATGCACAGGTTTCTTAATTAAAGCCTGTTTGTCTCTGCTGCCTAGAGACAGCCGGCCCCTTGCCACCATCCTTCCAGGACGTGGTCTGGTTGGGGACAAGGCCTGGACTCAGAGCAGGAGGCTTCTCCCTCAGGAAGACCCTGGGCCGGATGCACGGGGAGGGGCACGCAGGGGCTTTGTGTGGCCGGGGGATGCCTGCAGGTGTCCAGGCCAGGGGCCCTTCTCGAGACGCCAAGGGAGCCTCCACTGCCCGCCAGGCCGGCCCACCTCTCCCTCCGCACGTTCCGCATCTTCTGCACATACAGCCACAGCTCCAGGCCCACGGGCAGCAGCAGCGGGCGCGGGCGGGGGGCACCGTACACCACCTTGCACACAGCCTTCTCTGCCAAGCTCAGGGCCAGCGGCTGGCCCTCCATGGCCGGGGCTGGCAGCACCGGGCTGCAGCTTCTCTCCGGCAGCCTCAAGATGCCCTGTCCCCCGGCCCCAGGGTGGTGGGCTGGAGGCTCAGGGCCGCAGCTCTCGAAGACCCGGGGCAGGTGCACTGGGGCCTCCGTCCCCTGCCTGACCCGGATTGAGGGATCAGGAGCAGCTCAGAGGCCAATGACACTGTCGGGGAGGCTGGGCAGGGCCAGGGACCAGCACATAATCCTCCTGCCTCCTGTGGGGGCCGGGCGCCGAAGCCAGCAGCCTCCAGGCTGAGTGGTACTGGCCACCTTGCATTATCGCCAACTCCTCAGGAAGCTTATATGTGGTCCAGCCCTGTGGCCAGCTCTATGCCCCGACCCTGGTCCTTGGAAGGCCGGGGCTGCCTGTACTAGGTGCTGAGCAGCCCCTGCAGCACCTGCCTGGCAGCGCTGGAGCCTGAGCCAGCATGGAGAAGCTGGGGTTCTGGGCAGGGCTGGCACCCAGCCCTTCCTGTCCTCTCAGGACCCCATGTCCAATACACTGCTGACCTGGGCCAGCCTGGCCTGACTGCGGCAGTCCAGTTGGCCCCAGGATAGGTGCCCGGCACAGAGCAGGCTGAACTGACATAGGACACAGAGTCCTCGACACTCCACCTCCTGCTGGGCCATCTGAGGTAAGCACCAGGCCCCGGTTAGCCAGTGTGTAGGCCACATCGGCTAGGGCAGGCCACCCCTGGCCAATGAGGCTATCCCCAACCACCCAGGCCCTGGCCTCCTCCTCCTCAGCTCCCTGGCTCCACATCCTGAGGAAGCTGAGCACAGAGCCCTCCCGGGGCCTGGGCAGATCCCCCAGGGCAGAAGGAGACACCGGGTCCAGCTTCAGGGGCTCCAAGCGGCAGGTTCTTGGTCTGAGGCCCCCAGCCCGCCCACCCAGGGGTCCTTGAGGCTGAGAAGCTGAGTGAGGAGGGCCAGCTCAGAGTGAGCAGGATGGTGGGGAGGGCCCTGCAGCCTGAGGCCACCGTGGAGCACTTGGAGCAAGACCCCAAGTGCTGCAGGCCCTGGGCACTCCCTGCTCCCACTCAGGCTAGGCCATGGTCCACACTGGGACGGCTCAGTCAGGGTGGGGCGAGGACTGGGCCACCTTCTCCTGGCCAGGCCCTTGGTTTCCCCAGACCCCACCAAGCCAGCTCTGCAGGGCCCCCTGCCCTCCCTGTCCCTCCACAGCACGTCTGGCCTTGGTAGACCCCGTTGGTCTCCTGTCACGATACCTGAGCATACCAGGGATCCCAAGAGGCTGCAGCCACCCGGGCTGGGCCGTCTGGAGCCCTGAGGCCCTGAGAAGGCCTGTGCACTCCTAGGGCTCCCAGAAAGCCCACTCTCACGCCAGAGGTGGGGTTGGCAGGGGAAGGTTCACAGCCCCCATCAACCACGCCACCCAGCTCTCTGCCTGGGATTTGCCACCTCGATGAGCTGAGACGCTGCTTAGCGGACAGGCAGCAGCCACCTCTCCGCCTCCCTGGAGAAAGACCCTGCCCCTGCGGGCAACCAGTCTAGCCTGACTGCCCCACCCGGGGGTCCCACCCCGACTCGCTCCCCCGACCCCCTGGCAGGATCGCTCCCGGCGCCTCTCTCCGAAAAGAGGCGGCCAGTGCCAGACCACAGCGGCCAGGAGCCACGGCGCTGTCTGCCAAGCCTCTTTGGCTGCCTGCCAGTGTCCCAGTCAGTGGAGTGGCCAGTGTGGCTGCCGTGGCCACCACATCCTGTGTCCCCACCACCAGGCCTCTGTACCAGCCCAGTGTCCCCGGGGGAGCCAGCAGTCCACAGCCGTGCACCCTTTGGCTCCATGGCATCCTCCCGTGGGCATCTCCACCAGGCTGGACCCTCTGCCCATCCCCTGGTCTGAGGCCTCACCTGCCTCCTCTTCTGGGGCACAGGATGCTGGGAACAACCCTCGAGACCCTGTTCACAGCAGACCCCTGTCCAGTCACCCCAGAGGGCACACTGAGTGAGACCCTTCAATACCGGGGCAGGGAGAGAGCTAGAGACGACAGGGCGGGCAGCATGGCGGGAGCAGGAGTCACTGGGGGGTGGGGCAGACCTAAAGGTCACCAGCCTGAGGAGGCCAGGCCAGGACATGAGGGGTGGGGGAGGCACCGCCCAGGGACCCGTCAGGGGCAGTGCCCGGGCAGGGGGGGCAGGGGGCGGATGGCGAGTGCCTCCTTAGGGAACCACCCAGGGTTCCTTCTGACAGAGCTGACCTCTTCCCAGGGCGGCTGGAGCACTTGGATGCTGGCCCAAGGGGTCGGGAGGCCAGGAGAGGAAACTGGGCCCCCTATCCCAGGGCCCTCCTCCCAACCAGGGGCCCCATGCTGACCCCACCTTGGCCCCCACTGCTCCTAGCTCCCCAGATCCCCTCCCGCCCAGCTGGGGATTCTGTGTGGCCACTGGGGGCGCTCACAGGGCACCCCCGGCCCACTTTGGTGTGCTGTTCAGGCCCAGCTGCCTCCTAGAATCAAAGCCCCTCCATGCGGGGTACGACGCTTGTCCCCCAAAAAGTGCAGGGCTCCTTATCCACCAGGTGTCACGCGCCCAGGGGCCACAGTCCTGGCTCCCGTGCCGCAGCTGACTGACTGGAGTTGGAAGGGGACAGATGACACGTGGACGTCTTTCTTCCCTGCCTCAGGGGCCCTACTGAATCTGATGCTGCAGGACCCTGCCCATAGCCCCTGCCCACTACCGGCCACCTCCGTGTCCTCCACGTCCTCCTGGCCCCCAGAGCCAGTTCTGGCCAGGAGTGGGCTGCCCAGCCCACTGGGACCCGAGGCAAGGCCCAAGTGCCCTCCTTGGAGGCTCGGGCTCACTCAGCCAGAGTCTGGGCCTGGCTCAACCCTTTGTGGAGGAGCGGATGCCAAGCCAGCCCAGAGCCTCTCCAGGTGTCCCTGAGTGCTGTCCCGCCTGGGGAGGGCTCCCCAAGGTGGGCTTGCCCTGCACGTCCCCATGGGACCCCAGACTCCTGGGGTCCTGCAGATGACTGACAGGATGTTGGCTGTGGCCAGCCCCTGTGGTCAGCCTGAGGGGCACAGCCGCCCCCTATCCTGCACAGCTGGCTGACCCCTTGTTAAATGCCAGCCCTCAAAGCCCCCACACTGGGGAGTGTTCCTGGGGGCCTCCTGGTCTGTGGCCAGGACCCATCCTCCGGCCCCTCCTCTGCATGGCCCAGCTCTGACCCAGAGATTGCACAATGGGGGCTGTGTCTCCCCAGCGGCAGAACACAGAAAGGTGGGGTGGCGCGCCTCCTCTGGTGTGTCGGGCAGCATGGCTGGGTCAGTCTCCTCGGGGCCAGCAGTGCAGCGAAGCCCCCAGGCCTCAGGGTGGCCAGAGGGAAGGGTACAGTGGTTCTTGAGTCAGGGCCAAGGGCCATGGCAGAGAATAGCCTGTCTCAGCCTCTGCCATGGGGTTGTCACTGAGGATCACCCACCCAGCCCCCAGGCCTGCTTGGTCCTGCCTGCCTGAGATTTGAACAAACTGGCAGCACCTGGTCCACTCAGGGGACTCAGCCCCGCCGGGCACCACCTTGGGGAGCATCCTCCATGGGCCGGGAGTCATGGGCAGGCAGGTGTCACCCGGGCAGGGCCACTCTGACATCCCCAGCTGCCAGCTCACCTGTGGTCTGCTTAGGGCAGATGTCTTTGCTGGCAGGTACACGCCCACCTGGTGGCGGCTCCTGTCCCGGACCAGCTGGCCTGGAGCTCGGGGTGGCCAGGGAATGGGAGAGCCCCAGCTGTGACTCTGGTCTCTGGTTTCTAGCCATGCCACTCCTGCCCCGGGTCCCGGCAGTGCCAGGCTAGAGAGGGGCCTCTGGGCAACAAGCCCCGTACTGTGCCAGGCCCTGGGGCCAGCAGAGCCAGGAGGAGAAGCTGCATCCCCTCCGGGTCCCTCTGGGCTGGAGAGGGGCTGAAGGCAGAGCCTCTGTTGCTCGACCCCCGCACCCGGCCGGCAGTGGCCAGGGAGGCGCGTCCCCGGTCACGCTGCGCGCCACCAAGTGCCGCCGCCTTTGTTCCGGGCTGGCCGCCCCCGCTCTCCCTCCGCTGTCCTGTTCCCCTCCTACCTGGAGTAGAGGCGCCTGGCAGCAGGGCCCGGGAGCTCCTCGGCCGCGGGCGGGGCCGGGCCTGCCATGGGGGGAGCAGAGAGCGCCGCCCCTCGCCCTCTCCGCTGTCCGCGTTGCCGCCTGTCCGAGCTGAGCGTCTGCGACCGCGGGAGGAGCTGAGGAAGTGATGTGCGCGGGGCGCCCAGGCCCCTCCCGCTGCCACCGTGATGTCACCGCCGCCCGCGTGGAGGGGAGGGCAAGGCAGGGGATGGGCGCCCACCGCAGCTGCTACCTCGGCCAAGCCTGGGGCAGGGTGAGGCGCGTGCAGCCCCCAGCACCTGTGGGCAGGGCGTGCAGAGGCGGGGCGGACTGTGCAGGGCTGCCTGTCCCCACCCCTGGGAGCCTCTCTGGGCCGTGAGCCCTGGATGGCCACGCAGCCACCTGCACCTGCAGCCCCGCCTCAACTTGCTGGGCAGGTGCCCTCCCTGGGACCCCCCTCCGTCCCTTCTTGTCCAGCCCTGGCCACGGGGGGCGGGCCTTGGGGTGCTAGCTCCTGCCTAGCGGGGGGCCTGATGGGGGACACAGGGGACCCTGGCCTGCCCCATCCCCTGATGACCACACTCAGGGTCTCGTGCAGCCCTTTCTGGCCTTGGCCTCCTGCCCGGGAAGCGGTGCTTCAAGAGAGGTGGGGAGAGCAGCCACTGCCGGCCCAGGGCCCCGTGCCCTGAGTTGGCTGTGGCCTCCTCTCCCTGGCCAGCGTGGGCCCAGGGCGGCCAGCTGGTGTGGTCTCACTTCTGGCTCTGTTCACCCGCTCCCGAGTCTTCCTGGTGCAGTTGGGAGACCCCAGCCCCGGAGAGTGGCCGCGTCCTGCGGTGGCGGCCGGAAGTGGCTGCATTCCTCCCGAGCTCCTCCCTGTGCCTGGCCCACCAGGAGCCGCCCAAGGCCACACGAGGGTGAGCCAGACCTCAGGCGGATGTAGCCCGCAGCTCCGTGGCTTCAGGCAAGGGAAAATGGCAACAGAAATAAACACGAGATAAACAGGGGCTGTGGGCCCTGCACCGGTGCACTCTGCCCAGGAAGCATGGCAGCTGGCAATGAGAGACATCTGCCTGGATGGCAGGAGCCAGCAGCCCTCACCCTGCCGGGCCAGTGGGCAGCACAGCGGGGAAACTACCTCTGTTGACCGGAGCCCCGGCTCAGACCCCCAGAGTGGGCCAAGGGCAGTGGGCTTCAGGCCGCAGGCTGCCTCCTTGTCCCCAAAGGACATCGCCACCCTGGCAGCGGCTGCCGTGGGCCCAGCCATGTGCTGCTGCATGACAGAGGCCCCTGGGACCAGAACCAGCCCAGAAGCCCCTGCACTTCCCTGAAGAGCAGGAGGCAGGAGCCGGTGCCGGGGCTGAGAGGCCAGCTTCGGATGGGAGCTGTCACCTTGCCATCTCGCCTGGCCCACGGGGACAAGGTCCCTGCCCCTGCACTGCACAGAAGGCTGCCTTCTGCCCAGAGAGATGACCTGCAGATGGACCATGCCGAGGAGGACACCTAGTGCCAGGCCCACCTGCCCCAGGGGTCCCTGAGATAACAGGAATGGCCGGGGACCCCAGGGCACCCACTGCCATCCCTGCTTCCTGCCCAGATTCTGCGCGGTTCACACCTGGCACTCCCACCACTCCGGGCACGTGCTGCCCAACCTGCAGAGCCCCCTTGGGCTGTGAGCACCTCCTTCGGGTCCGATAGGCCCGGTTCCCAGGGGCGGGGCTTAGAGCAAGGAAAGACAGTCAGGCCTGTGGCACCTCCTTCCGTGTGCCAGGCGGGCAAGGCAGCCACCCAACCAGGCATTCCGAGCGAGCACCTGGGGCTGGCATCATCTCGGGCCGTGCCCAGCCCTGCTGGTGGTCAGCACCGGCTGCCTCCACCTGCAGTCACCTGCCCGAGATCACTCAGCACCACGGGCCACGCCAACCCGTTTGAGGGTGAAGCAGCCGTGACTCGTTCACGGCCAAGCTTTGTTTTTCTGAGCACCTATGTCACCTGGTCCTCGACTTGCTGTCCTGGGTGAGGCTTGTGCCCGGGGGCAGTTTCGGGGTCCCTGACTGAGCCCCCTAGCGTGAGGAGGCCTGGGCTCAGGAGAGGCAGATAGTCAGGCTGGCAGGGACCTGGGTGGGGCCTGGGTGGGGATGGCAGCAGGGCTGTCCCCAGCCACCCAGGGACAGAGCCCCGGCACAGGGGCCCTCAGGACCTGTGGCCCCAGAGCCCTGAGGCTGGCAGGGCCAGAGTGGGTTGGAGGGTCCGCGGCCGCACCCAGTCCTCCTCAGGAGGCTCCCCCAGGGCCAGTGCAGGCTGGGACATCCCAGGCGTCCAGCAAGGACCAGGCTCAGCCCACACTGACCAGCTCCTGCCAGCTTCTGCTGGACTCCAGGCAGAGGGAAGAGGTGGCTGGGGAGTGGGGACGCCCACAAACACGCACAAGTGCACACGAAGTAACAAGAGCCCTTGGCTCCCCACCACTTCCAGACCTCTTGTGAGCCTGAGGGAGGACCTGTCCGCTCTTCCCATGGGGATGCATCCTCTCCACGGCCCCGGCCCCTGACTGCGTCACCGGTGCTATTTCCTGTCCCGGGGGACTCGAGGTCCCTGGGGTGTGGGGCTGCTAGGCACAGGAAACGGTCTGTCCCACCCACGAGGCCCTGAGCATCACCCTGGTGGTGACACACGTGCACCCAGGAAGTGTCTCGACGCCACCGTGTCAGCGCGGGACGCCCGGCCACACAGCATTCCTGGGGCGCTTGCTGGCAGCGTGGGCTCCGTCACGGTCTCATGCCCGGGGCCATGGGAGCAGCGGGCACCAGAAGCCGGCCCACATGCCTGCTTCAGTGGGGCTCATCCTCAGCCGGCTCCAACCCGTGTGCTGGGGCCGGCCCACGAATGACGGAGGTCTGCGCGAGGGCGGGTCCAGCTCCCAGGCCTGGCTGTGGGGTGTGAGGTGGCAGAGGCTCCCATCCCAGCTCCTTCCTGGCTGTGCAGGCCACTCCCGTGGGACGCAGAGGCCTCCGTACAGTGGGACCTGCTCTCGGGACATGGGGGGCATACTCGGGGCTCGGCAGCATCCAGTTCCCACCACCTCACGCTGTCGCCTCCAGGGCTGTTGAGAGGCCCGCACCCTGGGGTGGTGACACCAGGCAGAGCTGCGCCCTCACTGTCCCTGAGATGGAAGTCCAATGCCTCCATGGGGGCTCAGCAGGGGTGTCCCTGCTCCCCATCCCAGTTCTGCATCCACGGCCTCCTCTCTCCCCTGTGACCCTTCCGTCTCTCACAAGCACACGTAATCTGGTGTTCAAACCACCCTCACCTAGGATGATCTCATGATTCTTTGTCCAATTTTTTTTTTGTTTTTGGTTCTTGAGACAGAATCTCACTGTGTAGCCCAGGCTGGCTTCAAACTTGTGGCAATCCTCCTGCCTCAGCCTCCGAGCCTGGGGATTACAGGAGTGCGCCGCCACACTCACTGACCTCATGCTTCTCCTCATACCTGAGAAGACACTTCTTCAAAACAGGCCACATGCTCAGCGCCAGGCAGAAGCACATTTTGGGGCACCACTCACCCCACACCTTTCTGGGGTGCTGCCTGCTCTGGCCGTACCATCGCCTGGGTCAGGGGAGGCACGTTGTGTTGCAGTCTTCTCTCCTCGCCTCACACCCTACTGCTGTGGCCTGAATGTCCTTCTGTCCACAAGGTCCATACTGGGAGACCCAAGGCCCAGGGTGACAGTGGCCTTGGGGGTGACTGAGTCACAGAGCCCCCCTGCACACATGGATGAGGCCCCTGTGAAGGCCCCAGGCGCCCCTTCCCTCAGGCCTTTTGCCTGTCTGCTTTCCGCCCAGCTGAGGTCCTAGAGCTCGCACTTCCCTCCCCCGGCACCCAGCGCTGCTGGCCTAGCAGCTCTGGAATGCGAGCAATGCATTCTTGTGTTTTGCAAGGGCCTGGGCCGCCTCCACCGGCCTTCACAGACACAGCGGGCCTGGAATCCATTGTCCTGTGGATGGCTATCCAGCCACATGTGTCCTCGGTGCCCAGGCTGCAAGCAACTTCCTGGCTCAGCACTGGTGCCCAGGAATGGCGGGCACGCTTGGGCACGGTGTGAGGCCAACCAGGAGCCTGTCTGCTCTGACCCAGGCCCCGGTGGTTGGAAGCCCCGGGCTGTCACTGTGAGGATGACCTGTGGCAGGGCAGGGGACGCAGCAGGGCTCGGAAGTTCTTCACAGCATGGTGAGGCGGTCCTGGCCTGGCTGCTACAGCCAGGGCACCGTGTGCTGCTCTAGCCCATCCTGGCGGCTCACAGCGGCACTGGACCTCCCCAGCCTCCTCTGCCAGCAGGAACCTGGTGGACACCATCCACGCACAAAGCCCTTGGTGTGGAGAGCTCGGTGAGGGGCAGGGGTCACTTTGAAGCCTCATCCACACCGTCCCTCTGGCTACCCTGGGCTGCATGTCCCTTCCTGGCCCCGAGCTCTGGAGAAGAAGCCAGGGATCCCCCGAGCATGGGCCTCATCTATGGGCATCAAGGCCAGAGGGGGCCCCGGTGCCTCCGGGGGCACCAGGCTGGGGGACAGGAGCTGGCCTGCTGGCCAGGAATCTGGAGCAGCGGCAGGACTTTGAGGAGCCCCCTGGGCTCTCAGTGCCGCCACCTGGCTCATCCTCAGCCACTGCTCTGACCACCCACTGGGCACAGCTGGGGCACAGCACCCAGCCTGTGCGCCACCTGCCATGTCCGGGGCTCACAGTCACAGAGGTGCCACCCTCCCTTCAGAGCCCGGCACAGGCTCTGGGCTCCTATCTTGGAAGCCAGACTGCCCTGTGTGCCACCCACCCAGCCCCTTGCCCCAGACATCATCACTAGCCTGGTGCTGGGCAGGCAGCGGGCAGCCAGGGGCCTCGTGTCTGTGCTGAGTCCAGGGCTGGGTCATGGGAGGTGGGGGGAAGGGGACACCCAAGGCGGGTGCTGGGGACAAAGGGCTAATTTTCCCCAAGGTTGGGGGCTGCTGAAGGACAGAGTTGGGTGCTGGCACTATGGGGGTCTCTGGGGGATCCAGACTGCGCCAAGGGTCTGCTGGGTGAGGGCAGTTGCCCAGGGACAGCTGGAGTCGAGACAAGGCCTGCTGCGGACCATAGCTGCCCCAGGGGCATAGCGCTTTTCGGCAGCTCCTCCCAGCTGCAGATCTACCTCTAGATCCAGGGGTCTCCTCCCTCTGCCTGGGGTCCCCCAGACCAGCTGCTGGTTGCCATGGGAACCCCCTCCCTGCTCTCTCAACCTGCTTCAGGTGAAGTCAACATCAGCCAAGGGCCTATCTCTCCCCAGGGCAGGGGCCAGCGCCCTGTGGAAGCCCAGGGTCAGCCAGTTTGCAGCTCGGGAAAGGACCCGCCATCCCCGTCCCAGATGAAAACGCCCTTACTGAGCTGCGGCACCCCCGGGGCCCTGAAAGGCGTGAGGCTGGAGCCCCGATGAAGGAGGCCAGGCTGCGGTGTCCAAGGTGGGAGGTTCACTTCTACGAACTACATCCTCAGCCCATCTTTGATTTTTATTTTGAGACAGGACTTTGCTAAGACGGGGTGGCATGGCTCTGGGCGAGGCCGCTCTCGGTGTTGGAGGGACCCTGGCAGGCTGGGGTTGGGGCATCCTCCACTGACCCCTCAAGGGCTTGATATGCTTCCCAGGCCCCCTGCTCCTGTGGCCCAGGATTCCTGGGTCACAGGCCCACCTGCCTGCCCTGGTGAAAGTGGGTCCCCAGGCTGGGGGCAGGGGGCGGCTGTGTGCCGGGATCTGCACAGGACTCTGGCTTCACTGCTGAGGGTCTCTCCTTGACAGATGCCCCAGCAGGCATGCAGGTGGGGGGTGGACCAGAGGGGCCAGTCTGGACCCCAGTGGTTGCCGGGGATTGGAGGGTCTCACTTTGCTGCTCCAGGGCGCTGCTGTAGGTGCAGAGACAACAGTAGGGGAAGGTCCTGAAGTCCTCGAGGAGCCCAGACTCGATGGGCTTCTCCCTGCTTCCCTGGCGTGGCAGGACAGGGTCCCCTTGTGTCCCGGTCACCTGGCGTTGGCACACACTTGTGCCCTCTATATGTGCAAGGTGAATATCTGGGTGCCAGGTGTCGGGGCCTGAGCTCAACTCTGCTTCTGGGACATCAGGGGCCCCACCCTGGCTGCAGGCATGCCCCCCATCACTGCCCAGCGTGGCCTTGCTGTGGAGGCCCTGCTCTGGTCCAAGGGTTTGCCTGGGGAGGTAGCACCCCACTCTAGGAGCTCCTTGGGGTGCAGGGGCCCCTGTGAGTATTCCAGAGTCCAGGCCACAGACATCTTCCTCAATGCCCCAAACTTCTGATGCCTACAGGGGTTTCCTCGCAGACCCGACCTTTTCTCCCGGTGGGAGACACTCCCCCTGGAGGTGGGGGAGGGTGGCAGAGATTCCCCACCACTCCCTGCAAGGCCTCCCTGTAGGGAGAGGACGCCACCTGCTGGCCACACTGTGAATCACAGCTGGGGACCTGAGTTGACGTCAGCCAAGCTGCCTGCCCCAGGGGATGCCTGGTCTCCAGGCGCCTGCCTTTGGGTTTGGGGCAGGGGTGGGAGCAGCTTAGCACCCCAGTTTGAAGCCCTCAGAGCTAACGGAACACAGGAAAGTTCTGACGCTGGGGTCCAGCATCCCAGCGAGGGTAGAGCCATAACCCGGCCCCCCACAGCCTCCACACACTGCCCCCAAGATGTCCACGGCCCCTCCAGCCACACAGAGGTTTCCAGTTTGGTGTCACTGGACCTGGTGGTGCCTCTGTGGTGGCAGCCTCCACCTGCCTCTGTTTACCCACCTGCCCAGCCCCAGCTGTCTCAGTGTCCCTCCCTGCCCTGTGATCCAGCCCTCTGTCCTCCACTGGGGCCTGCTGGCACTTGGGGCCAGGCTCTGCCAGGGTCTCAGGGAGGAGACCGTGGGGGCTGCAAACTTGGGGGCTCCAGGGCAAGAACTGGGGTGGGGCTCGGAGTGCATGCTGCCCTCCCCAGCAGGGCCGGGCTCAGGGGCAGGGGGCGACCCTCACAGCCAGGAGGGCAGTGTCACAGGTGCGTGTCCCCTGCCCCCACACCAGGGCGGTGCAGCTGAGGCTCCTGGCGAGGGAATAGGGTTCCCAAGCTGCCGGGGGAGGAGAGGAGGCGTCTGCCGAGGTCTTGGGGTTTCTCTGGCAACCTCTGGGCGGGTTGGCTCCTCCCAGCCTCCAGCACCTGGTGGCAGAGGTGGCGGCTCCAGCTCGGGCGCTGGTGCTCCGGGCTGCTATCTCAGGCCATGGCCTCTGCCCAATGCCCTCTCTCCAACAGGGAGCCCAGGAGCCATCCAGAGGGTGAGTGTCTGGGTGGCTGCCTAAGCCCCACCCCTTTCACCCAGCACCTTGGGGGGCAGAGGCAGGTGGTAGGCCCAGGATGCCCTCCCCTGGACTTGGCCTCACACAGATGTGTCCCTCCTCTGTCAGCTCAGAGGCAACCCTGGGGGCAGGGTTTGTCCTGTGCTCCCCGGAGGCCTTGGGTCCCATTCTGGGGTCTGCATACTAGATTATCATGGAATGAACTGCAGCCTGTAATCCCAAGGACTGGGGAGGCTGAGGCAGGAAGATTGCAAGTTTGAGGCCAACATGGGCCACTTAGAGGGACCTTGTCTCAAAACAAAAATCAGAAAAGAAAGAAAAGAAGAGGAAAGAAAAGGAACACGGTTGGAGATGTTTCCGTGGCTCGGTGGTAGAGTACTTGCCTAGCATCCACCAGGACCCTGGTTCAGGCCCCTGGACTGCAAAGCAATGGCCCTAACCAGCATTGCCTGGCCCGCCTGCAGGCTGCTGCCTGGTTCTGTGGTGGCCCCTGCAAGGCCATTGCCCGGGCTGCAGGCGGGGAAGGCAGAGGCAGGGTCCGGGAGGGCTGGCTCGGCACGGATACCCTCTGGCGTGGCCCTGGCCCTGGCCCTGGCCCTGCTGGAAGCGTCTCCACGGGGTCTGTGGGTGGAGGGGGAGGCAGCTGTGGAGAGAAACCTGGAGCTGAGTCCCAAAGGCCAGGCCTAGGTGACTATTCTGAGTCCTTGCAGACCGCAGCTATGCCTGCAGGGCCTCTCTTGGGCAACTTTCCCTTGCCAGGGCCGCGTGGCAGCGGCTGCCCAGGACCCTGGTTGGGAGGCCGGCCCAAGGCTGGGTCTCTGCCCCACACTGCGTGACCACAGCAAGGGGACAGCGTCGTCCTCGTGGGGTCACGCAGGGAGCTCTGCAGGCAGACATGAGCAGTGCCTGGCCAGCCTGCGTGGCACAGGGGGTAGCAGCGGAGGTGGCGGGGCTGGGCCTCTGCTGGGGCCGCCTGGGGGCTGGGGGCTGCTGAGCTCCTGGGGTCGCTGGGCCAGGTCCGTTCAGAGGTGTGGGCAGGGCCGCCAGACTGTAGGAGGGCTAAGCCCCAGGTGGGCAGGAGCGGGTGGGAGGACCGGGTCGGGGCCACTTCTCCCTCTGATTATCTCTGCTTCGCCTCAGCCTGCAGTGCAGTCGTCTGGCCCCCAAAGCGCCCACCTCGCCATGGCCTCCCCAGTCTGCTCTGGTGTCACCTGCCCCACCTTCGTGTCTGCCTCCTTCTCGGTGTAGGCGGGTCTCTGGGGACCCGCCGGTAGGGGCATCCATGCCTGGGGGTGCGGGGTGGGCGCCAGGCACAGCGGGGTGAGAGGGTGGGTGCCTGCCTGGCATGGGCTCTACAGAGCCCTGTGAGGGTGTGTGCTGCATGTGTAGCACGTTGTATGTTGTGTGTTAGCATGTTGTGGGTGTGCTATGGACGGTGGGGGAGCCTGTGCTTTGTACTTAGTGGCGTGTGTCCCAGGTGACCCACTCCAGCCCTGCTGCCACGGCGTTCCTGTGGGCGCTCAAGGCCCTGTCCCTTTCCCGTGGCCTCGGGGCAGGCACGGTCATGGCAGCCGCAGGCCCAGGGAGGCACTCAAGGTGGTGGTTGGGTGCCATGCCAACACCTAGGCCTGGCTGGCCCCCGTTGCTGTGGGTGGTAGGCGTGGCGCCCTCCCCCTCGCTGGCCCCGCTGCCCAGGGTTTGCATTCCCAGGGCCCAGGCAAGAAGTAAACATTGTCGCTAACAGGTGTGGCGTGGCTGCCAGCTCCAGGACCCGCTCCCATCTACTGGCTGCTCGGTGGGCAGCAGGAGTGGCTGTGCTGTGTGCCTGTCACAGCTGCAGGGCCTGGGTGTCATCTCCACCCCACTCGGGGTAGTAGCAGGACAGGGCTTGTGGTCTGGGCTGGGCGAGAACCGGGGTGCCACAGGCTCTCAGCCCACTGTGCCCAGCCCAGTGTCCCTTAGGTTCCTGGGTCTTCTGCTCCCCAGGAGCCTGGTTACCTGGGCGAGGTCCTGCCACCCCGTAAGAGGTGAACAGGCCAGGGGAGGGCCCCAAGGTTCCTATGCCCGCTGTCTGCAGGGCAGGGAGGGCTCAAGGCCCCATGGCTCCGGGAAGCAGCGCCATGTGGTGGCTCCGTGTGGCCCAAGGACCCCCGGAGGCCCCTGGCAGCAGCTGTCCTTTACTGCCCTGGAGTGTGGCAGGTGCTGGGGGTGGCTTGGGCTCCTGGCCTCTGACCCTGCCTGGAATGTAGCAGGCTGAGCTCCAGCCTCCCATAAAGTGGGGGTGCCGACGGGACTTCCCTGTAGGATGCTCCCGGGCCCACTGTGGCCCTGCTGGCTCTCTGGGGAGCCTTCAGCTCCCGGCCACCTCCAGCAGCCCCAGCCAGTGAGGACGACCTGGGGACCGGCAGGCTGTGCAGGGCCCGGGCTGTGCCGCCGTCCGGACACCAGCAGAGGGAGCCTGGCCCTGTCCCGGGGTTTGGAGCACTGCTGGGAGGAGGGGCAGGACTAGAGGGGAGTTGCAGCGCAGGTGGCCAAAGCTATGGCTTTCTTTCCCATCCACCTGGTTTCTCTTTTCGTGATTCTGCCCATGTGCAGCTACGAGTGGCCACGTTATGCTGGGGACCTCGGGGGCTCCAGTGCCCACCTCTTGCCAGTGTTACCAAGGGACACGTGTGTGTGGTCTGCTCCATTTCAGCCTCGAGGGGTGACGTCCTCGGGGGAGCAGGGCAGCCGGGCCAGCCCTGGACCCCAGGCTGGGTGGACAAGGCAGAGTTGGACAGTGCTGCCACGGGGACCTGGCCGCAGAGGTACTGGTGTGCCCCGCCCCACGGGTGCCTGGACCTTGGGGCTTGATGGGAGCCCTGGGGCGGCGCCAGGACCTCCGCTCTGAGGCTGAGGAGGTGGCGGGGGATACACGCAGCGTTGGCGCCGTCCGTTCCCAGCGCTGGCCCCTCACTCTGAGGCCTTTGGGAGCGGCCTCGGCGTGGGCAGGGGCAGCTCAGGGCTGAGTGCTGGCGCACGCCCAGAACCACAGGACAGAGCAAACATCCTTGGGCGTTCCCCCGTCACCTAGAACCAAGGTGTCCCCTGCTTTCCTTGGGGGGTGCTCAGGAGGGAAGAAGCGCTTCGGGGATCCCTCTGACCCCCCACTTCCTATGCCCAAGGTCAGCCTGCAGCTGGGGCCCCTGAGTACCTGGAGCCCTCTGCGTCCTTCCCTCCACTGTGCCCAGGGTCACCCGAAGCCCTCTCGGTGCCCCTGAGAGCAGCAGGGCTGAGGCGGGAGCGGGGGCTCCTGGCCCTGGGCAGCATCTGGGGCGCAAGTGGCAGCTCCAGGCCCTGTCACAGGTGACACGGGGTTATTATGCTGTCACTAGGCCACCTGGAATTCTTCCCCCCCCTTGGGGAGGCAGCTCATCAGGAGGCCCCCACCCACTGCCAGCAAGCCTGCACCCACCGTCCCCCACTTCAATGACTGTCCTGGAGGCTTGTAGTCCGGCCAGGGGACTAGCACAGGCAGGCACCCAGGGCTGGCAGTGCCAGCTGTCCCGAGCAGCCATGGGTTCCCAGCTGTAGGCGTCCAGGTTGCCATATGACGGCACCACCCCACGCTTGGCCCCATGCCCACCCCGATCCTGGACGGGCTGCCCACCTGCCTGAGGGGTGCACTGCTGCCCTGCACCAGGGGGGCCCTGAAGCCGGGTCTGTCCTCCCCCGGGGCCCTGGGGAGAGGGGGACCCTGCAAGGCTGGCACAGAGCGCAGGTAGGGATGGCGTGGACTGGGGACATGTGTTGCCGGTGTCGGTCAGTGGGGCCAGGCCTGGCTCTCCCAGCCTCAGGGTCCCTGCCAGGGTGCTGGCCAGCCCTCATGGGGTGAGGACAGGACCCAAGACAGTGAGGGCGGGTCACACGTCAGGGCCCCTCTGACTGTCCTGTCCCTCTGAGGGGGGAGAGGGAGGCAGGGGTCCCTTGGCCGAGGCGCTCAGCACAGCGGGCTCCAGCCTGATGGCCATCCCTGCTCCTCTCTCCAAGGGAAGACGGGCTCTGTCCGTCCGTGGCTGAGGACTGTGCCGTGGCCATGGCCCAGCAGCCAGGTGGCCTGGGAGCACCTGCCCTCCTGGCCTGGTCCAGTAACAGGGATGCTGTGGAGCCTGCGCTGCGGGGCAGGGCTTGCAGCCTGCCCGTGTGGTCCACTGACCAGGAGGCCAGGGGAGGGGGCAGCTCAGTGTCCTCTGGCCGTCTGTCTGGCTCCTCAGGAGGCCATGTGTCTCGCGCCCCTCCCCACGGGCCCTGGAAGGAGCGGCTGCCCCGGGGGCTGGGGTCCCAGCGGCCGCCCAGAAAGAGTGACCCCAGGCTGGAGCGGCTGCGGGACCGGATCTGCCAGCAGGCGCGGGGACAGGTGAGCTGCGCCTCCCTGGGCACCTCGGCCCCCTCCAGCGCCTCGCGCCTCTGCTCTGCCTCCACGCCAGCGCCCCGGAGGAGGACCTACAAGGTGACAGCCGCCCTTCCAGGCCCCGCACACTCAGGTCTGCGGCAGCATGGGGAGGGGTACTGGGGGGGAGGCTGGGTGAGGTGGCTGTAGGGGGAGATGTGCAAGGTGCCCCAGGCCCAGAGCGCTTCCTGGAGCTAGCCGGAGATTGGAGAGGGTGTCTTAGGCACTTTCTTGTTGCTGGACACAATACCTGACACACGACACTTAAGGAAGCAGAGCTCCGTCTTGGCTCACAGTTTGCCGCTGTTCCAGCCCGGGGTGGGCTGGCTGCAAGCCAGGGTGGTGTGGCAGAGGGGCAGGGTGGAGGGGAGCTGCTCAAGGTGTGACAGCAGGAAGCAGAGGAGAGAAGAGGAGATGAACCCTTCCAGGACACGCCCCCATGCCGTCTCCTCCAACCAGGCCCCGCCTCCTGCTTGGAGCAAGTCGGCTATGGCCCTCACCTGCCACAAGCCCTGCCTTGAGGCTCTTGGGAGACACTGAGATCTGAACCATAGCAGAGGGACTTCCAAGCCAGGTCCAGGATAAGGCACTCACTGAGGAAGATGGAAGAATGGGGACATAGCGGGCGTGTGGCAGGGCCCTCGTGTTCTGAGCCTGGGTCTGGCTTCTGTCCCTGCTGCCTTGGGCATAGATAAGAGTTTAAACAGACAGCAGCATCCAGGGGCACCCTAAAAGCCAGCACAGGACTTGAAGGCCCCTTGCTTCCCTCTAGCAGAGACAGGGCCAGGGCCAGGGTGGTAGTTAAGCTGGTATCTAAAGAACTTTCCTGCAGAGGGGTGGAGACCTGGTCTAGGTGCTTAGCTCCACCTAAGGAGATGGGGAGATGCCTGCCATTTTCTTAAAGATAATAACTTAGTTTTAAAAAGTCATGTAAGATACATGAATTTTATAACATAAATTTTATAACATAAAATTTATCAGTTGGCTACAGTGGCACGTGACTATAGTCCCAGCAAATAGGATGGCTGAGGCAGGAGGATCTCAAATCTGAGGCCAGCCTGGGCAATTTACCAAGACCTTATCTCAGATTACAAATTAACAAAAGCCCCGAGGCTGTAGTTCCATGGTAGAGCATTTGCCTAGCGTGTGTGAGGTCCTGGGTTCCACCCCCAGTGCTGAGGAGGGGAAAAAAAAAAAAAAAAATATATATATATATATATATATATCATCATCATCATGTCTTTTTGCACAAATGCATCTTTTTTGATGTTTTGGTGTTTTGATTTCTGAGAGAGTTTCACTATGTAGTTCAGGCTGGTCGTGAACTCACTCTGTAGTGCAGGCTAGCTTTGAGCTTGTGGTGATCCCCCTACCTCAGCCTCCTGAGTGCTGGGATGACAGGTGTGCACAACCATGCTGGCTGCACAGATAAGATTTCAAGCTCAGGCTGTGACCCCCTTGCCTGAGTGTTGTCCAGGCTATGCTGGGTGCCAAGCAGGAGGCCCTCGGAGCGCTCTGCTGAGCACCTGGAATTGCCTGGGGGAGTGGTTGATGTGATCCAAAGCCAGTGTGTGTCCCGTGGGTCTGCGGGATGCATTCCTGGGTGTGGGGTTTGGGTTGGAGGTGCGGCCAGGCGGAGTTTGTCCTGGAATTCTGCCTGGAATCTCTTCCCACTCACCCTTTCACCCCGGCCCAGGACTCAGCATCCTCCGTGTGGCGGAGCCCCGAGAGGAAGACCAGGCGCCCCTAGGCGTGGGGCAGGAGCTCTCTCGGGCCACCCGGCACCAGGCTCCGGGTGAGTGGGCCCAGGGTGGGCTCCCCCTTGTGGAGAGGGTGTGGAGGCTCAGAAGGGACCCCGGTGGGAAGGGACAGGCGTGTGTGCATGTGCGTGTGTGTGCGTGCTTTAACCCTCTGTCCCTCGGGAAGGGATCCAGGCGGCAGGCAGGGCAGAGGGCTGGGCAGGTGACCTGAGAGGCCAGGTCGTCCCTGTGTCCCCAGTGCTCCTGCCCCTCCTGGGCTCGCTGGTCCGTTACTCAGCCAGGGCACTGCCGACATGGCATGCCTGGCCCCAGAGAGGAAGGCAAGGGGTGGCCCCGAAGACGTCTGGACAGGGATTTGGGTACCCCTACGGGCTCTGGAGCAGAGGCTCGAGAGCAGAGCTGTCAGGCTCCCCTGGTCTGGGTGGCCCAGGGATCTGCACTGAGAGTTTCCCTGGGCTGTGGGAGGAGGATGGTGGCCAGGGGACCCTGGGTGGCAGCCACAGCAATGTGGGGTGTGCAGGGCAAGGACAGCCTGAGAGGAGCCCTGTCTGCTCCTTCTGTGGGGCCCAGGGCCTCAGCCAGCCCGGGGGCCATGGTCGAGCACAGGGTTTAGGGACCGTGTCCCCCAGGCCCTCTGGTCACCCACCCTTTCGAGGGGCGAGGGCCTTGGGCTCAGGCCCGGCCAGTGCTCTCTCTGCCCGTGCCTCTGCTCAGCCGGTGCAGCCTCTCGGCTCCCTGGCGGGCTCTGTGCCAGGCCGCTGTGCTGACACCAAAGAGCTCAGCTGATAGTCAAAAACTGGGCAGCCAGGGCCTGGCACCGGTTGCCCTGGCTATCCCCGCATGTGCTGGGGATGCTGAGCAAACTCTGCCCCTTGGAGCCCGGCCGCCTGGCCTGCTACAGCCATTGGTCCCCTCCCCAGTCTGACCACCACCATGCCAGTGGGGGCTCACTCTGTCCTTCATTTGCTCAACAAATGGCAGGAGGTCCTGCCACTCACCTCCCGGCCCCGTGCCCTCCCTCCTCCCGCTCAAGGTCTCCGGGACAAAGCCAGGAGGACTTGGGCCCGCTCCTGCAGAAGGGACAGGGCCCCCAGGTCACTCTCGCCCGGCAGAGCTGGCAAGGGCAAAGGTGAGTTTCACTCCTTGGCCCTCACTGCCCAGGACGTAGGTCCTCACGGCCCAGGGGCCTGGCCTGGGGATGTGATGGCCCCAGTTCACACTGTGCAGGATGGCGTCCCTTGTGGTGACCCTAGAGTCACCGGTCATCCTTGTACATGCAGTCTGTAGGGACACGGTGTTGTCAACTGGTCTCAAGGGTACAAGCCAGCACGCAGTTTCAGAACATGTCCCGGAAGGCCGTCTGGTGAACACGGGTGGTTGGGGAGAGGAATTTCTAACTTGGGGTAGCCTTCCCCTAGGTGTAGGCCTTGCAAAGACTATGGTGCTGGCCTGGGGTGTGGTTTTCAGAGTTTGTGGGGTGAGTCCCTCACTGAGTCCCTAGAGGCAGGTGTGCTGCATCTTAGGGTGGGGAAACGCAGGCTGGGGGAGGTTCTTCGGCCTGCCCAGGGCCATCAGGCAGGCAGAGCCAGGGCCTGGTGCTGACCCATTCAGCTCGAGGCCCGTGCTCCAAACGTGCAGCTGTGCGCCCCGGGTCTCTGGGGGCAGCACTAAAGGCCCCTGGCGGGGACGGGGTGGGTGGGTGATGAGGGCCCAAAGGGCTAAGCAGGCTTTGTAGGACCCTCACTCCGGGCATGCGTGTGACCCCAGGGCAGGTGGGGCTCCTGAGCTGCTGGTGAGTCTGCCTCAATCTCCCCCAGACACCCTGGTCTGGACGGGTGGCTGTGCTGTCACCAGCACTGGTCCTGCCTGGTGGTCGGTCCCCTCTGCCCTGGCCACAGCGTGGCTGTCAGCGTGGGCGCTGCTTGGCGACCGGTCCCCGGGAGGCGGGGAAGCTTGGTGGGGCTGCGTGACGTGTTTCCACCCAGCTGGCCAGCGGCGACCCTGGACAGGAAGGCAAACCTACACTGGAAAAAAAAGTTCAGGACACTGGAAGGTCCCCGAAAACGCAGAAGATGTGCCCCCTTCTGCGTCACCCCCCGCCAGCTTTTTGGTTTGTTTGGTTTTAATGGCTTGCTTGAAAAATGACCTGCCTGCTGCCTGACACGGGGTCGGGAGGGCGTGCCACGGGCCACATCCATCATCGTAAGCACCGTGTCACCCTGACGGTGGTCACCATTAGTTTCTGTCAGTGACGAAGTCACAGCTGGGCTAAGAAGAGATGAGTCTGGGTTCAGGGGTCAGAGCCACCGGACTTGGGAATTGGATGAATTAGAAATTTGCTGTAGTTAACAAAAAATTAAATCACAATAGTTATAAAATATTCATCCATCCGGGCCAAAGGAAAATGAAGGCTGATCTTTAATTTCCGATTATACCACCTCGCTTTGCATTTTTTATCATAGATTAGGTTTGCCCGGAGCTGTGACAGGGCACCTGGGGACTTCATCCATTTCCACAGATTAAAATTCCTCTCATAAAAAAATTAATTGCCATTAAACGGCTCAGCAGAAGAAAAAAATGTGCCCGTCAGGACCCATTTATCGACTGGAACCCCTCTGCTGGGCCGATGGAGCCGGCTGCGTGATGGAAGGGCCTGAGCGGCACGGCCGGCGTGGTCCGGTGCTCTCGCGGCAGTCCCAGTCCGGCCCGCAGGGGCAGCTGGGCCGGGCCGGCTCTGTCGGCAGAGCAGCTGCAGGGTGGGGTAGAGAAGCCAGGTCCATCTGCTCCCCACTCCCCTTGCCAGCCCCAGATGTGCACAGCTGAGCTGTGCCAGCTTCTGCGGGCTCCACACTGAGCTGGCAGAATCTGGACCTTCGAGGCCACCTGCCACAGAGGTGGTGACTGTCGCCCAGCGCTTTGGTGTGTGTCTCGGAGTCCCGCAACTTTGGAGGCTGAGGCAGGAGGACTACAAGGCCCAAGCCAGCCTGAGCAACTCAATGAGAACCCGTCTCTAAGCTAAAAAGTAAAAAGAAGGGGCTGGGGATTTAGCTCAGCGGCAAAAGCGCCTGCCTGGCACGCGCAAGGTCGTGAGTTCGGTTCCCGGTACCGGACAAAAACCAAAAAAAAAAAAAAAGTAAAAAGAGCTGTGTTCAGAGCTGGTGACCGTCCTCCGGTCTTGGTGGCCCTGGAGGGAGGGGCCTGTGGGCACACTCCCCGTTTAGGATTCAGAAGCCCAGAGTCCAAGCTGGTGAGTGGTGGGGCTGGACTGCAACCCAGGTCTGGCCCATGGAGATCAACTGTGGACCTCCCTGGCCTGAGCCTTGTCCAGAGAGAGGGCCCAGCCTGTGACCGATGACAGGGCTCAGGATGGGTGGGAGGGAGGACAGTGGCCTGGTCAGGCAGCGGGACCAGAACCGCTCTGAGTGGTCCAAATGAGGCCTCTCCTTGGGCACTGAGCAGCCTTGGCTGAGACCACATGGAAGTCTGCACCCAGGCCTCCAGATGCCACCACCCTGCAACAGCAGCAGGATGGTGGGGTCAGGTACCACTCAGGTGAGGACGGAGCAGGACGGAGAGGGCAGGTACCACTCAGGTGAGGCCTCGGAGCTGCAGTGGCCGAGCCCGGAGCAGTGCATGTGAGTGCCCAAGCACACGTGTGTGAGCATGCATGTGTGTGTGAACCAGCAGCCTGCTTCCGACTCTGCCGGGCCGCTCTGGACGGATCTGTGTGATGACGGGCCTGGGAGAGACCTGGCGACCGTACCCTGGGTTATGAAGTAAAGCCTTGGTGGGTGACGTTGGTTATGTGACAGGAGAGACCTGGCGACCATACCCTGGGTTATGAAGTAAAGCCTTGGTGGGTGACGTTGGTTATGTGACAGGCACTGCAGGAAGTTCATTCGTGCTTGGGGTCAGGGGTGGTTTATCTGTGCTGCCCAGGAGCCTCGGTGCCCTCCTGCGGTGTCTGCTGAGTCTGACCAGCTTCATTGCAGCTTAATCTCGGGGGACGCCCATGATCCCCTAACCTCGCCCCCAGCACCCCTCAACCTGCAGATTTAGGGCTGCCGCTGCGCTGGGCCTGGACGCGAGCTTCCACGTGCGAGGCCCATGCGCTGTGCACGTTCTCTCCGCCCCAGATCCCGAGTCTGTCGGTATTCGCGCCTGGAGGAGAGGACAAGAGCTGGCGCGGCTGCTGCTGGGGCCGTCTCCTGCCCGGCCCGCACGCCCAAGCACCAGCCCCTCAAGGGACCTGGGCCCTGCCATGGCATTAGGTACCTCCCGCCTGTGCCCGGCTCTGGCCCCTCTGCCACAGAGCCTGGGGAGGACACAAAGAGGGGCCACCCGTGTCCGTGCCCGTGGGAAAGAGGCGGCCTCTCTCTGAAACCTGCCCGTCACCTCCAGCTCCACGCTGCCCAGGGGGTGGGGAGTGAAGACTTAAAACTGCCTCCTGTCCCCAGAGGTGCCTCCTGGGTGCCACCAGGGCTTTCCCAACGGGGCCAGGGCAGATGGGAGCCGCTGCCCGTGGCCTTGTCCCCTCCCTTCCAAGTGTCCCTGTCAGTGCTGTGCCCAGCGTGGGCGCCTTGCCCAGACGTGGCCCCTGCCCCCCCAGGGCTTCCACATCTGTGATGAGCACTGAGGGCCAGAGGGGATCTCGGGGGGGCAGGGCCAAGACCTCCCCGCACCCCTACGGCCACCCCATGGCCCGACATACCTATCCCTGCAGGAGACATCAAGAGGGCTTCGGCCACTGAGGGCTCATCAGTCCACACCTGGCCAGACAGGCTCGCCTCGGCCGGCAGTGACCCTCAGGTGTCTGAGAACACAGCCAGCCTGGCTTGCCATGGCCAGCGGGCAATGATCCACACCGCCATGGCCATCCTACAAGACCTCCGCCAG
Organism: Chinchilla lanigera; assembly: GCF_000276665.1. Classification (NCBI taxonomy): domain Eukaryota; kingdom Metazoa; phylum Chordata; class Mammalia; order Rodentia; family Chinchillidae; genus Chinchilla; species Chinchilla lanigera. The sequence goes on from NW_004955513.1 coordinate 4,404,939, forward strand.
CAAATCCAGGCTGGGCTGGAGCTGGCTCAGGGCCCTAGGCTTGAGCCGAAGCGCAGAGCGTCCAAGCTGAAGCCGCAGAACCTAGGCCAGCAGGGTCGCTGGAGCATCCAGCTCAGGCAGGGCTCCTGCCCGAAGAGTCCCTGCGACGTGGTAGAGGGGACGCACTCCGCCCTAGACAGGGCCAGGCGCGCCCACCCCCAGCAGCCCTCGAGCACCTCGGCCAAGTGGGAGCCCTGTCCCTCGAGGGCCTGGGAAGCCGCAGGATGGGACCCCTGCTTCCAGAGACCTCCGAGCCCCTCTGAGAAGCTGAGCCCCTGTGCTCAGGGGCCCTGGAGTGCCTTGCCCTGGCTGGCCTGTCCTCAGTGGGCCTGGGTGCATAATGAAGACTGGGAGGTCCCTGACCCCAGACCATGGAGCCCTCTGGAACGACCATATCTTGCCCCTCAGCGCTCCTGGAGTGGCTCCTACTCAAAGAGAGCTAGGTCCCCCTGCAAGGGCAGAGGCGCCACCACCCCTCCCTCCAAAGCCAAGCAGGCCTGGCCGTGGAGCTTACAAGGGAAGGAGCTGGGTGCAGAGCCGTTCCCACCCCACCTGCAGCCCCGGGGGGCCCTGGGCCAGTCACACAGCTCGGAGGCCCTGTGCAACTTCCTGCACCAGAAGGCACAGGCGTGGAGGCAGCAGTCCCTGCAGCAGACGGTCACAAACACAGATGCACTGGAACGGAGAAGCCAGAAGCTTCAAGAGGTCTACCGGAAGCAGCGGGAGGCCGTGCAGGGCAAGGCAGTCTCTGTGGTCTCCCAGACGAACCCCGGCATCGTCACCTTCGTGTCCAGTTCTGCACAGTCTGGGGTGTGTGCCTGAGGTCGCTGGTCCCCCTGCCCCAGTACGTGGGTGCAGCTAGGGCACCTGGAGATGTGTCCCCCGGGATCAGCGGGGTTCCGGCAGAGCCATCCCCAGGGACCCTGTTGCCTCTGTCAAAGCCCCTGAAGGGGTCTGTTGGTGCCCAAAAAGCTTGGAGAACTCAGCCTGAGATCCTAGGAGGCCAGGCCAGCTCTGAGGTGCAGGATGGGGCTGTGGGGCCTTCGCCCCAGGCTCTAACTTTGTCGCTGCCTTAGGACCTGAAAGCCCCTGGGAGCCTGGAGCCCCCGGAACAGGAGTGGAGCAAAGTGACTTCGGGCATGGTGCTGGGGAACCAGGAGGTACCAGGCAGGTGGGTGTGGGGGCAGGGAGCCAGGGGGAAGACATTGCCCAGGATGAGGAGGGGCCCTGGCAGGCTTCCACCCCTGCCAGGCACTCCCAGGGCTGCTTGGGGTGGAATTTACCCCATTTTCCTGGAGGAGAACTTAAATGACCAACTTTTAAGTGCACAGCTCCATGTTACAGTGGCATGTGGACACCACCCTGCCCTGTTCTAGGACGCTCCATTGCCAGAGAGGACCACACACTCAAGCTGTCACCCTACCCCTCCCTCCTGCCCCTGGGGAATAGCTTTCAGCCTGCCTTTGGATGGGTTCTCTTCCTGACATTCTGTATACATGGTATCCTAAAGTCGGTGTGGCAGGGCATGCCTGTGATCTCAGCACTTAGGGAGGCTGGGGAAGGAGGATCAAAGGTTCGAATCTAGCCTAGCCTGGGTGTACCTAAGCTAGACCCTATCTCATAAGTCAATAAACAGATAAGCCTGGGATGCAGCTCAGTGGTAGACTCTGCTATTACAAAGAAAGAAACGGGGTGGGGAGAAAGAGAGAGAGAGAGAGATCGAGCCAGGGTCCCGGCTCCCCACAGCCTCACGGTTTTCCACAGGGCTGTGTGACCTAGGACTTCATTCTTGCTATGCGTGAGGAGGCCCTTTGTACGCATGCCGTTTACCCACAAAATTTCTTGTGGGCCACTGGGACTCTTACCGCTATAATGCAATGGCAGTGCACTTATTGGAACACCTGATTTTATTTCTCTTGGTGTGTGTGAGTTTGAGCCATAATCCTGAGTGGTTCTTCCTTTTTTCTTTCTTTCTTCCTTCCTTCCTTCTTTTCTTTCTTTCTTTTTTTCTTTTGTTTTTTGAGACAGGGTCTTGCTATGTAGTTCAGGCTGGCTTTGAGGTCACTATGGAGCCCAGGCTGGCCTTGAACTCACAAGGATCCTCCTTCCTCAGCCTCCCAAGTGCTGGGGTTATAGACATGGACCACCACGCCTGGCCTGAACAGTACACCCTTGAATGCCACAATCCCCGCTACTAAAATCTCAAAAGAGCAAAAATCCCTAAAATCTAAAATTCTAAGATTCAAATTCCAAAAATATAACTCTAGACAAAAATAATTGAGGTATACTTCCCAGGACTCTGGAGGCTGAGGCAGGAGGATTGTAAATTCAAGGGACCAGCCTGGGCTACCTTGTGAGTTCAAGGCCAACCTGGATTACATGGCAAAGCTCTATCTCAAAAAAACTTTTTAAAAAGTGTTAAAATATACATGCCATAGAATTTGATCCTCAATCCATCCGGATTTGCTTTTATTTTAATTTATTTCAATTTTTTATGTTGAAACATAAAAAAAGTACGTATGAGCGGGGTACCATGTGATGTGTCAGCACGCGTATCGTATACACTGTGGGATGTTCAACTTAATTAAGTGTAACTATTTCTTCAAATGCTTATCATTTGTTTGTGTCACAGTCTTCTGAGACCCTTTCTCCTGGCTTTTTGAATCATGCAGTACCACACCGTGATCTGCAGTCACCCACTGCACAGTAGCACTCCCAAGCTGCTTGGTCCTACCTGGGAATTAGGACAGTTGGATACCCTCTGGGTTTTATTTATTTATTTATTTATTTATTTATTTATTTATTTATTTATTTATTTATTTATTTATTTTGAGACAGGGTCTTTTAAAAAAGATTTATAATTTCCCATCTTTTATTTTGTTTCTAAGGGATATGGAATACTTTAAAGCATAATCATTGCCAGGCGTGGTGTCACACGCCTGTAATCCCAACACTCAGGAGGATGAGGCAGGCGGATAATTGTGAGTTCAAGACCAGCCTGGGCTACAAAATGAGCTCAAGGCCAGTCTGAACTGCATAGTGAGACCCTGTCTCAAAAAGACCAAAAAATATATATATATATATCTATATACACATAAACATAATCATTGAGAAGGAGTTAGATGTTTCTTAGCATAATGAACCAATTTCTGAAGGTGAATGAAGCTCCTTTTTGTACTGGAAATCGAACTCAGGACCTTGTGCTTGCCAGGCAGTCGTTGTGCCACTGAACTATATCCCTGGCTTGAGACAGGGTCTTGCTATGTAGTCCAGGCCGGCCTCAAGCTCACAGCCATCCTCCTGCCTCAGCCTCCGGAGTGCTGGGGTTACAGGAGTGCAGAACCACGCCCGGCACAGCTCTCATTTTCCCATACGGACGCTGTTCTTCCCCAGCCCCTGGCACCCTCCGTTCTACCTCCAGCTCTGGACCTGAGGACTCTAGGGACCTTTCACGAGTGGGGTCCTTCAGCACTTGTCCTTTGGTGGCGGGCTGGTTTCCTCACGTGCCATCCCCGCTGTGGCAGTTGTCAGACTTCTGGGCCCCTCGGCGCCTGCTGTCCTGAGCACCTGACACTCAGGTGCTTCCTGCTACCTCCTGGAGCAGCTGCCCAGGCCGAGTGTCCACTGTTCTCTTCCACCCTGCAGCTTCTGTCTGTGTCTGAACAGAGCATGGAACCGCCTGGAGACGCCCCTGCCTGTGTCTGCCACCTCCTCACTGGGCTCCGTATGGCTCCAGGACCCAGGCCGGGGGCTGCACGTCTGCTTGGACCCGCAGATGGCTGAGCAGCTGGACCTGTCGGGCCCACTGCACACACAGCACAAGCAGGCCCGGCTGCAGGCGCTGGAGACAATGGCCAACGTCCTGCAGCAGCGCATCGACATCCTGACTGCCAAGCTGCACCGGAATGAGGCGCCAGACAGCAGCCAGGACGCAGCTTCCGAGCTGAAGTCCCTGGGGCCCAGCACCACGCCCACTGCCCCGGCCTACCCTGGGGCTTCGCTGCCCAGGGGGGACAGAGGGTCACGCGGTGATGACTTCCTGGATGCGGAGCCACTTCTGTGGAGCCCAGGTTGGGAGCTGTGGAGCCCGGAGATTAGCCCTGAGAGCCAGCACCAGGGTGGGGCCGGGGCCTCGGGCACCATGACCTTGGGTGGCGGGAGGTGCCCTTCTCCCTTTGTCCCTTGGTGTCTTCTCTGACGAGGTGACAGTGGCCGGCCCTCCTGCGCACGCCACACCTGGCACCCTGTCCCTGTCTCATCCCGTGGTAGAGGAGCACAGACCCGGGTGGCTCTGCTGGGTCCATGTCAGGCATACCCAGGACTGCAGCCACTGCGAGTCAGGGCCCGACCTGGCCGCCCCTTGCTCTGCCGATGCATTGAGACGTCGGCCCCTTCCCCAAGGTGCCACGCAGGAGGGACGTTGGCAGCTGGAGCACAGGCTGCAGGGACACTCATCTCCCTTCCAGGCCGCTGGCGCCAGCATGGGGAGGTGAGCCCTGAGCCCTGGGTCTGCCCTCACGGCCCCCAGACCCCTTCAGTGGCCCAGGGCCAAGGCTAGCCGAGTCAGCTGACGCAGCGCCCAGACACCCCAGGACCGGTCCCCCCAAAACAGCCTTTGTGCTGGCTCTGAGCCCTGGGAGACACGGCCATCACCGCTCTTGCTGTTAGCCGCCGGGGGCCACTGTGTCACCCACCTTGCGATCCCAGGCCCACCCTAAGTCTCCCCATGGCGGCTTCATCCAGCTTCACCTCAGGCTGGGCCCTGGCCTTGTTGGGGTCCGGGCCACACAGGTGTATCTGAGGTCCCTTGTGTGGGCCTGGGTTCCTGCTCCAAGGACACCCCAACCCCACAAGTGGCCCACTGGGGTCCTTGCCAGGACTCATGGACAGGCCAGGGCCCCCTCTGGAGCCTCTTTCCACCACCCAAGGCTGTCCCTGCACCCAGTGCCTGCCCCTCTCCTGGGCATGGCCACTGCCTTCACCTGAGCTGTCCTGGGCTTGACGCCCGGTCAGTGGGGCCTGAGGGTGTGGGTGGGGGCTGCGGCCCACTATGCAGCTGTCAGGGAGTGGATGAGGCCACCATCCTTAGCCAATATGGGACCTGGGTGAGTGCTTCTTGGATTCTGGGGTGCCGAAGGTCTAGAGGAACAGCCCAGTGAGCCCCTTCACAATGGGCTGCCCCGGGACATGTAGGGGTCAAACCCCAGCTGTCAACTAAGCTTGGCAAAGTCAGGCCCAATCTCAGGGGTCCCCAAGAAGTGGGGTGTCGAGCTGAGCGTGTCCTCTCCATTTCCCCTTCTGCTGGGATGCCCCCTGCCCATGCCCTGGGGAACCCACCCCTCCTTTCCTGATTCGTGGGTCTCTGGGGTGGTGGGGCATCCTCGGGTGCTGGCCTCACTGAATCCCTGTGGCCAGTAGGGGGCAGCAGTGGGCTGCTGTCACTTAAGCTTGCCCCACCCCCACCCCAGCAGGAAGAAGGGGAAGGGATAGGGGACCCGGTGCGCCGGGACTGGGGAGAGGTTAAGGTCAGTGCCCCAGGCTCCCAGGTGGACAGGCGAGCGGTGTCCCCAGTTCAGGCCCACAAGGGCCTCCACGTTCTTGGAACAGGGCCAGGGAGGGGCTGGAGGGCGGTGGGCTCCATTCCCCCTGCCTGGAAGGACAGAGAGAGGTCCTGTGGGGCTCAGGTGGCCACCAGGCTGACTGGGATGTTCTTCTGAAGCATGGCTGCCCCTCCCCGCTGGGTGGGGCTGCGCTGGGGTCTGTGTCCAGCCCCTGTGCCCCGGCCCTCATCCCAGGACCCAAGGAAGGACCCTCCCCTCCATCGGGGACCCTGGCACTCGGCAAGTGAGGGCTGAGCTGTTGCCTGCATCTTTGTGCCAGGGCTGGAGAAGCCCAGCAAGCTGCTCGCCCACGAGCTTTGGGAAAGGAAAAGGCTGTGGACAAGGCTCTCAGAGCGCCAGAGCGCCCCCTACCCACCTCTTGGTCCCCAGCCACGGTAGAGGGGTCCCGGCCTGAGTCCAGATACCCAATTTCTAGCTGACCTTGGCTGCCCAGCATGTGGCTCCTGCGTCTCAGACCCTCTGCCAGGGCAGCAGTGCCAGCCTCGAAACAGGGCTCACCCAGTCATGGAGAGGGGCAGGGCTGACGCATGGCCCTCATCCCCCCCTGGGCCTGCGGGCAGTGCCCTTGGAGCTGGCAGAGGGCTCTGCTCCTGTTCTGGAGCTTCAGGGACCCTGAGCTCAGGCTCCGGCTGCACCTCACAGAGAAGCCTGGCTGGCATCACCTACCACGTGGGGGCGGCAGGGTACATATGGTGCCATCACATGCAGCTGCTCAGCGGGTCACAGGCTAGGCCCCTGCCTGGGCTTTGGCCCTCGGGTGCTGCCCACGCTGCTTGTGGGTCTGACCCTGCTACAGCTATGGAGCCCTGACTTCTGGGAGTGGGTGCGGTCCTCGGCCCCCGCCTCCTCCCAGCCCGATCTCATGCCCACCTGTGCTTTGTGTCTCCAGCATGCTGGGGGTGCCTGCCGCTCCACACCCCACCTGTGGCTCCCCGTGGCTGGAGGAGAGGCCGGCGGCCAGAGGGGTGGGCTTGGTGACGCCCTGGACCCCCCGGAGCTGCGGTAAGGGCGAGCCTGTGGACAGGCCGTGGGCTGGCTGGCTGAGTGGCCAGGGGCATCTACCGGGGACCCCCGCCACTGCCTAGAGCGAGTGGTGGCCCCACGCGGTAGGGAGAGCCTTTTCCACAGTCAGCATCTGCACACTCATATTAAAGTGTTTCCAGGGCTTTGGCCCCGCTGTCTGCTCTGTGCTCCTGTACACCCACAGTGAGGCAGCTGGGGTGGGGTTGACCCTTGTCCCGTGGGCAGCCAGGTTCCTGACACCCCAGGGCGTGGCTGTCATGGGCACGCTTCCCCATGGCCACCAGCACAGGGCATGACTTTTCCCTTGTCCACTTAGGTGTGCTTTGTTTCTGGGCTACAGTGAGGAAACACTTGGGGCTGCGGTGCTGGTGCTTGGCGGGGGATCGGGGTGCCAGGCTGCTGTTGCAGAAGCCCCTGAGGCCCTGGGGAGGCTGGTGGCCCAGGCTTGGGCCTTGTCCTGGCAGAGCGCCCAGGCCGCTGGTGCAGGGTCTCCGGCCGCATTTGTCTGTTGGTCTCGTCTAAAGAATGGGTTTGAAGCAGTAGTGACACAGGGTGGCTGTGACCCAGCACAGCCCCCGAGCACCTCCTCTCCTTCCGGCAGGTGGGGAGGCCAGTGTGGTCCAGCGGCTGGGGAGAGTTCAGGAGTCAGCTCAGCCCCAGGCTTTCCTCCCTCGAGGGGCACAAGGAGGGATAGGGAGGACTTTAGGCCCAGCTCAGACCAGCTGCCAAGGGGTTTTCTTGATTGAGGGCTTCCTGGCTCCTAGCACCCACCCTGGGCCAGAAGGGCACACCTGGCAGCTCGGGCTGGCTCTCCTGTGGGTGGGCACCAGCGCCACTGTGCATGTACATCTGCATGCATGTGTGCCTGTGTGTGTGGATGGGACCCTGGGGCCCCCCCTCGTTCCCAGCAAGTGGGTGTGTCCCTGGGGTACATCGATGAGGGGGGCCTGGGCCTCAGGCTCCTGGAAACTCCCTCTTGGGGAAGGGGCTCTCCCAGGCCCTGGCGGTGCAGAGGGTCTCTGCCCATAGCTGACCAGGGACAGCACGAGCTCATGCAGCACCTGCATCGGGCACTGCATGGTGCCCAAGCCCTGTCCTCAGGGTGCTGTGTGCTGGGGGTGCAGCAGAAGATGGGCAGAGAGCTCAGTGCTTGGCATTCTGCACCAGAGGAGGCTCTGCCTGGGGTAGGGGCAGAACATAAAGGCCCGAGATCCACCCTCCAACCCCATGGGGATAGCAGCAGGAGGCCTCTCCACTCCAGCTGCCACCATGCAGGCAGCGCCGTGCTTGACCCTGGCCACACTGCTCACCTGTGGGGGGACAGCAGCCGCCAGGCACACACGACCGTCCGGCTGTTGGCAGCCAGTGCAGCTGAGGGCGGAAGCTTACGCTCTGCTTCGGGTTAACCCCAGGCGGCAGGTGCGGCGGAGGCTGCTCTTGACAGGCTCCCCAAGGTGGGCATTCTGCACCCCTCATCTGGGGAGGGCTGCAGATCCTGGAGCAACAACAGCAGGCCCGGTGCAGAGCAACCAAGGAGCCACTGCGCTGGGTGCTCCCAGCTACCAGCTGCTTCAGGCAGAGGGTGACTTCTCGGCGCTCCTGTCTAACAAGCAGAGTGGGGGAGCCAGTTAGGGTCAACCTGTGAACCCAGGGTGACCCTGGCTGTGTCCTGGGCTGCTTGGCCAGCTCAGGGATAGCTGCTGCTCCTGTCCCATGGCTCCTAGCTCAGGGGTGCACAGCCCATACACTCCTGGGGACCTGTCAGGGTACTGATGTGGCCAGAGATGACCAGAGCTGCCCCTCCTCAGGCCACATAGGTCCGTGAAGCTCCCAGTGCAGGAGGGGAGACGGGCATCCTCCTGCTTCAGCCTCCCCCAAGGGCCACAGAAGAGAGTCCCTGGAGGAGTTTCTTCCTCTGCACAGGAATGGTAGCTCAGAACACACTAAATTGCTGGCCAGGGCAACCTGCAGCCTCAGCTGAGGCAGGAGGATGGCAAGTGTGAGCCCTGCCTGGGCAATCTGCTGACTCGATGAGACCCTGTCTCTAGATAAAAGCCGAGAAAACGGCTGGAGATGGAGCTCTGTGCAAAGGTCCTGGGCTCCCCCCACAGCACTGGGAAAATAAAAAGAGCAATAGCACGAGCCCCCAAACCACAGTTTGCAAGTTTTCACTTCCCACGGCGGCTGGTTAGAGGGCCTCCCTGGGGAGCCCTGTGCCCCACCCGCCTCCCTCTGCCATCCCGGCTCTGCACTGCCGTTGCTCACAGCTCTTTAGCTGCTCGGAAGCTGAGCTCTGTCCGGGAGGGAACACTTGGCCCAGCATGGTGCACTCGGGGTTCCGGGCGGGGACGCTGGCCACTGCGCCTGGTCAGCGGTAATGAGGGGCTGCATCACCCAGACCAGAAAGGCTGAGCTGGGACTGAACTGGCCTTCCTCTGCGCCCCTGCCAGCTGTCACTGGGACCCAGGCGAATGGCGGGCCAGAGGTGCTGACCGCGCCCTGCTGCCCAGGAGCCTGGTCTACCCGGTGGCTGCCTCCGTAAAGCGGTCAGAGCTGGGTGCTTGGAGGAGCAGAGAGGCAGAGAAGCCCCTTTGCCGTCCCGGGGCTCGGGAACGCGGGCGGACCTCACAGTCGGGAGGGGCCCGGGAGCAACCCACAAGTCCCGAGGGGGACCTCGTCCCTGCAGGAAGGTAGACCGCTGCGTCCCACAGGGGCTCTGACCATAAGTGCACGCTGGAGCCGAGCTGAGGACCCAGGTTTGCCTGGTGGCTCCTGTCCTGCAGGGGTGGAATTGGGGCTGGGGTCAGCCAGGGCACCCCTCCGGGTGGGCACAGCAGCTGCATGTGTCCTCCTGCCCGGCTGTGGCTGAGGCACTTCCTGACGAGGCCAATGCCAGCGCCCCCCTCCCCGACTCCAGACATTGGGTGTTGGCCTCCTCATGTCCGTGCCTCAGTTTCCCTGCAGGTTGGAGGGGCCATGTGGCCAGCTGTGGAGCAAGTGCCAGGGCTACAGAGCGGAGAGAGAGGCCCAGAGCCTCCCTGTCACTCACCGCCCACCCATGGTCTGCAGGTCCCCAGGAGCCTGGGGCGCCACGTCCCAGAGGCCGAGGTGGGCACCTCGCCGACTTCCAGCTGAAGTCCTTGAGATTCCTCGAATCACTGAAGGTAGGTCCCAGCCCATGGCGAGGGGCCAAGGACAACCGTCCCCTCTAGGCCACTTCTATTTAGGGGGACCCCGGCATAGCCTTCCACCTGAGGCAGGGCAGAAGGCTCTGGAACGCAGAACCACAGGACTTAGAAGCAGGCCCCCCTTGCTCCCCACTCTGTGATGGGGACACAGAGGTGGGAGGAAGCTGGACAGACGGGGAGGCCCAGGAAGGCAGCAGGGGCTCCCCTGAGGGTGGGGCAGCCCATGGCCGGGTCCTGTCTCCAGCAGGACCCAGGACTTGGGCTGTCACCACAGCTGGAGCAGCGGCAGCAGCAGCAGGAGCAGGCCCTGGCCCTCCTGCGGCAGCGGGCAGAGGAGGAGGTCTGGGAGACACAGATGGCCCTGGACGGGCTGCTCTTCAAGCACCAGCTGGAGGTTAGTCGCTCCCCGGTGCCTGTTCCCTGGGCCTCCTCATGGCCCCGTTGTCTCCTGCCCAGCCTGGCCTGAGGCCCCTCAGGGGCGGACATCTGAGGCAGTGGGCATAGCTCCTGCAGAGGCTGCGTGTGGGCTCCAGGGAACCCCAACCCACAGCAAAGCCTCAGAGTGGGGCCTGACGTTGGGCCACTTGGGCCCTGGGGTGCTGAAGGCCAGGATCAGAGCCGGGTCACAGGGGGCTGTCTTAGCCTCCCACTGTCCTCGGCCTGGGACTGTTAGGCCTTAGAGCTGGGGGAAGACAGAGACTCCTCATGCGCCAGTGTCCCTGACCCCCCCGGCAGCCAAGATGGTGCTCTCCCTGGAGGCCGTGACTCTGGGCTAGGGACACTGACCAGCTGGAACCCGGCTGGCGGGGCAAACCTGCCGGGAGATGGCTTTCTTTACTATCCATTGTCTAGGGGCTGCTGCAGGACACACAACTGCAGTACATCTGGTCAGGTGTTCCCAGGATGGTAGCAGAGCCTGGGGAGCCATGTGTGCATGTGCACGTGTGTTCACACATGTACATGCATGTATGTGCCCGTGTGTGCACAGGCCCTCTCAGACCTACAGAAGCACAGAGACACCTGGCGGGCCCCTCCCTCCCTTGCTTTCCCCACCACACGCTCTGCTACTCCTCTGGATTCCAGCACCGCACCCCAGGGGCTCCGCCGCACCACGCACGGCTGGCTCCCGCCCATCCTTGCAGCTGCTGCTTCCCCATCTGGGGCTGCTGTCCCCGTCTCCCCCCACTGGCTCTGCGCCTGCTGGGCACCATCCCTCTACCTGAGACCCCTGAGGTTGCTGCCAGGGCAGTGAGGTGCCCGCACACTCCACAGCACTGCCTGTAGCACCACCTCCCCGTCTCCACAGCGGCTGTTGGAGAAACACAGGCCCCGCAGCTGGCTGGGAAGGGCTTCCAAGCTGGAGCAGCCACAGATCCATGTGGGCCCAGCGCCCACAGCATCGGCCCAGAGCCCCGAGCCAGCCAAAACCAGGTGAGGCCCAGGCCCAGGCTGCCACCCTCTCGGTGCTGAGGAGGGCGGGCAGGGTCCCCTAGGGCAGGAATCAGGTGCAGGCTCCAGTGGCACATCTCCGGTACACTTTCCCACCTGACAGGTCACCCCCAGCCCTGGGCAGAGACGTGACCGGGTCCTCCCAGGGTCCTGAGGAGGGGCAGGCCAGTGTGGAGGGCAAGTCGGCATCTGCAGGTGAGTGTCACCCCCCACCTGTGCTGGCGGGTAAGGGAGGAGCTGCCAGCCTGGCGCTGGCCCACAGGTGTGAGCACACTTGCTGCCGACTCTCCCGTCGGCCTGGTCCCACTCACTTCAGTGAGATGTGATTCCTCAGCCTTGGCATTCAGCCTGGAGGGCCGCCTGTCTTGGAGACAGCACATGTGTGGCTGGGCCGACAGCTGTGAGGCCGATTAGATCCTGTGGCAGGCCAGTGTTGCTCAGATGACTGGACCTTTGCAGGTTCCCATCCAATCCCGACTGGGCATTGAGAGGGTGCTGCAGTACCCAATCGTAGCTGTGAGCTGTCTAGCTTTCCTGCATTGGTTTTGTTAGCGCATACACAAGATAATCGCTGACCTGACACAGATCTCCCCCTTGTCTTTGTGCCATAACCCTGCTCACCCTTGCAAGGTGATCTGCCCCAAAGCCTACTCTAGTATCCATAGACCACTCAGCTCTTTTTACTAGGGCTATAGGGCACCTTCTTCCTGACCCTCCTACTTTCAACTTACTTGTGCCTTGGTTTTTCAAACATGTTTCTTGTGAGCAGCATACAGTTGGGTTTTGCTTCTTCTTCTTTTTTTAATCCAGTCTCTGCCTTCTAACTGAAGTGCTTCCTCTATGCACACAGAACGAGATTACCCACCAGGCTAGGGTTGAGGGTTACATCCCGACACTTGTTTCTTTTGCTTCTCTGTGCTTTATCCTACTTGCTCTGCCTCCTTTTGGATTAAGGTGTCTAGCAATTCCATTCTTTCTCCATCACTGGCTTGTGAGCAGTAACTCCTATGACAGCATGGGCTTCAGAGCAGTAACTCCTATGACAGCATGGGCTTCAGGATTAATAATAGTGCACGCAGTCTCCCTTGGGTGATGGCTGACCCACTACGCAACCCGCAGCACCAGCCTTTCCCAGTACTTGATGCTAACATCATGAAGTGTTCTATTTTAAATGTGTGGTAAGCTCCACAATACATTGCTATTATATTATTTAAACCGTCAGTTATCTTGATGCCCATTTTAAATTACACACGAGGCCCTGCACCCACAGAGTCAGCAGGTCACCATTTCTGGTCTCTGCCACCCTAAAGTCACCATGTCACTGTCCCCAGCACACACAGATGGTCTGTGTGGACCCAGGTTCCAGCTGGCATCCCCCCCCCCCCGGGCCTGAAAGATGCCCCGCCACATTCCCCTGCACATCCACTGATGACTGCGTTAATGCCTGAACATCGACAGTGATGGTCCCTCGCACTCTCCTCTGGACCTGGGGTCTGGGAGGACACTTTTCCTAGGGCAGGGATGGAGCTCAGGGGTGGAACACCTGCCCAGTACGCCTGGATCTGGTCCCCGGCACTGGTGCACGAGACCGGGGTGCCCTGGTCTTCTTGCTCCAGCAAGAACCCGCCCTCCCCCATTCCCTGTCACTTTGCTTGTCTGCGCCTCGGGCTCCTTCTCAGTCCGTCCCACTGTCCCCGGCTGACCACTTTGATAAACATGCACTTTGCGGGGCTGGGGATTTAGCTCAGCGGCACAGCGCCTGCCCGGCAAGCGCAAGGTCATGAGACTGATTCCCGGTACCGGAAAAAAACAAACAAACAAACAAACAAACAAAGCATGCACTTAGCTGTAGTTCACCTTTGTGTGCCCTGTGCTGGTGTTAATGAGATTCTCCGGCCTGGGGTTTTATGGTTTTCTTCACATTTGGAAAACTCCCATGGTCTATTTCTTCCATGCCATTTCCGTCTTGAGGGAACCCGTCCTTGCAGCAGGGCACAGGAAGCTGCGTGCTTTTCCTGTGCAACGTGCCATCTGCCATTAACCCATCCAGCGTCACCTCAAGTATTTAAGTTTTTTTTTTTTTTAAAATCAGGGCCTCGCTATGTCATTCAGGCTATATCAGTGATCCTCTTGCCTCAGCCTCCCCTGCACTGGGATTACAGGTGTGCACCACTACACCTGGTTTAAATTTTTATTTTTGAATACCAGGAATCAAAAGGCCTTGTGCCTGCCAGGCAGATACCCTGCCATTGAGCTATTCCCCTGGCCAAATTTTCATTTCTTTTCTTTTCTTTTTTTTTTTTTTTTGGTATGGGGATCGAACTCAGGACCTTGTACTTGCCAGGCAGGCACTTGTGCCACTGAGCTATATCCCCGGCCCTTAAATTTTCATTTCTAAGAGCTCCATTTAGATCTTTTCTTTATGTCTTCCATGATTCACTTAACTTTTCTTTTCTTTTTTTCCCTTGGAAGCACTAGGGATTGAACCCAGAGTCTTCACACTGAGGTGCACACCCAGATCTTTTTTTTTTCTTTTAATGGAAAGTCTCTTAGGGTCCTCTGAGTCACTAAATTATATGGCCTGGGCTTGAACATGCAATCCTCCTGCCTCAGCTTCACTTAACATTTTAAGCACACAGAAAAAAAGCTATAAAAACCCTTAATGTTTTCCATAAATTCTAACACTGAGCGCAGCCTGGGTCCATTGTTATCTGGACCACAGCGCCCTGCACCCTTCCCCGTGGGAGGGGCCTGGTAGATTTCACCACGGTGAGGGCTGGTATCCCTGGGTCTCTATAGACCTTTAACTCTGCTGTGGAGGGCAGGTGTCTGAGTTGATCTGACCCTCACGGCTCAGGTGGAGCAAGGTCAGTGCCCAGGAATGGTCTAGGTTTCCCATGCCGAGGCAGGGTGCTCTGTGTGTACACTGCCGGTGAACTGACCAGGGGACTGTCCAGGCTGGCTGGTGGAGATGGGCTAAATTCCCAGTCCTCCTGACCAGGGCACCGCTTTCCCCGCCTCCAGCTGCTTCTCTGCCGGGGCTGACTGGTGGGTTCTCTACCAGCGCTCCAGGCAGACTGTCTCACCTCCTCCACAGCTGTCGGCGCCCCAGACTCAGACCCATCTCCTCTACCTGTTTTCCTCCCTGCACCCGACCGGAAACTCTCTCAGGCCCTGAGATGCTGGCCCTCACCACCCCTTCTCCAGCAGCAACTGCGTTCTGTGCTGCTTGATGCCCGCTGGCAACTGCGCTTTCCTGCCAGTGTGCACACACGCGCGCGTGCGCGCACACATCCGTAGTTTCAGATGGGGTGAAAACCCCACAATCCAATCCCCTTTACTCTGCTGGCGGGAAGGAAATCTTTCTGAAGTATGGGGTCACTTTCCGTTCACACCGGCAGACACCCGCAGCCAGACGGCCGCTTCCGCCGGGAATCGGGGCTCTTCGGTCACCGCTCCCGACAGCGCAGGACCCACATCGCCCCCTCTGGCCCCAGTGTCCTTTCGGTGGAAGCCAGGCAGCAAGGCTGTTGTCCCAGGTGCTGCAGGCCCCTTCCACCACGGCCTCGTGGGACCTGGCGTGCAGCTGTGTGCGGGGTGGGAGCCCCGGGCACGCACCTTTGACCCACCTCCCGGAAGAACGGCCCGGGACACAGGTACCCCCCCCCCAACCCCGCCTGCTTTCTCGCTCAGGGCTGGCCACACCCGACCCAGGCTCCGCCCGGCTGCGCCCCGCCAGACTCTGCCCTCCGGACAGCCCTGCCCACCAGGTACGGGCAGTGGGGAGGGACACAGTTCCGGGGTGCGTGCACTGGGTGTGGCATCGGGGCCCTTGGGGGCTCCACTGGGCCAGGCTGGGAAGTGCTCCCTGCCATCGGCTACCACCTGGCCAGTTGGCCGCCGCACCAGCCACCCTCCTGCTCTGGGTGACAGGTGCGGGCCCCACCCAGCACATTTCGGAGCAGAGGCAAGGCCTTCGCGGCATTCTCTAGAGACTAAGCACATCCTGGGCTGAGATGAGGCCCCGCTGCCTCCGGGAAGCTCACTGTCGGGAAGAGGCCGCCACCGCAGAAGGGGCGGTGGCAAGGGAGTGACGCGGGCGGGCAGTCCGGGAGGGCTTCGCGGAGGCGGCGGCCACCCCGGGACTGGGACCGGCTCCCACCGAGCGAGGCTGGTCCCAGGCGCTGCCTGAACGCTCGGTGGTGACGCGACGGTGGTGACGCGACGTCGGCCTGCCACACCCCAGGGGAGCGCGGCGGGGACCGGGAGTGCTGAGCCCGGAGCCGGCAGGGTCGGTGTCCGGCCGTGTACCGCGGCGTTGGAGCAGAGCTTGCGGGAGGAGGGGCTGCGCGCTCAGCATTGGGCCCCGCTGCTGCGCCTGCGCGAGATGGCGCTGGAGGAGAAGGCGCGCGCCGAGCGGGCCTGGCTGGAGCACCAGCGAGGGTGAGCGCTCCCGCGGCCCGCCCCGCAGGATCGTGCTATAGTCCCGCCCGTTAGCCACAGTAGCCCCGCCCTTCCCAGGCAGGCCCCGCCCCATCCATATGGCCACGTCCCCATCTCCTCGCTCCCGCGCTCGGCCCCGCCGGTTCCAGGCCCCAGGGACAGTGAATGCCTGATTGCGGGAAAGGAGGTAAGGCGGTAAGGTATTTCCCTAAACAAACAGTAGACACCACCCACAGCCCCCCACAGGTCTGTGCACGTCTGCCACATACCCTGTCCCTGTGCCCCTAGACTAAGACCTAGGAGCCCCCCATGCCTTCCCTGAGCCTGTGCTGGCAAGCACACTCAGAGCTTTGGAAGCCCTCCCAGAGGCCCGGGTGCCAGGCTACAGGCTGCGGGGAGCTCTCTAAGCCCCTCTGGCCTGGGTCCCAGAGCAGGCGGGGCTGCTCCCCACCAGGTGGTCCAGTTGCCTCGCGGGTGGGTGGCTCTGGAGCCTGCCCTGCCGGGCTCCCTCTGCGTCTGCATCCCGGGAGGCCCCTGTGCCCCAAGCTGGCCTGTCTGCGCCTCTTCACCTCCACCTGCAGGCCTCTGGACAAGACCTTGGCCTTCATTCCCCCAGGTGTCTGGGGCGTGGGAGCCACCAAGCCACAAGGGCTGCCTTGTTGGAGAGGACGCAGGCCCTCAGCAGGCTGGAGAAGGAGTGGGTACGGCCGCTGGGGAGGGTGGGGACACAGGCAGGCCTGCCACACTCTCAGTGCCTGTGACAGAGCATCCTACAGCCTCACCATTCTCGGCAGCTGCCTGGGACCCTGTGGGCCTGGGGACTGGGGTGGTGTCTGCGGCCCAAGGGGGCACAGTTGTCGCGGCTGCAGGGCAGGCTCAAATTTTTGCTGGTCATGGCCTCAGACAAGTGGCTCAGCTTCTAGGAGCTCCAGTGTCCTGGTTACTTTTCTGTCATTGCTGGGACAAAATACCCAACACCCAAAATAAGGAAGGGAAGGTTTATTTAGCTCACAGTGTGCGGAGGTTTCAGTCTATAATCAGCTGGCTCCAAGGCAGGGTGGCATGGCACAGGGGCAACAGTTCATGATGGCAGAAGACAGCAAAAGCAACAAGAGCAAAAAGGGAAGAGTGAGAAAGAAGAGTCTTTCTGTTCCTTATACTGTATGCAGACTACCTGCCCTAGGGTGGGTGTATCACTCACACCCATAATCCCAGCACTCGACCGTGAATCAATCACAAACTCTAGAACCCACCCCCATGACTGAAGGAGGTTTTGGGGGGACCTCCAGACACAAACCCTAACACTCAGTTTTGCATCTGAGCAGTAGTGTCTATCTCCTAGGTCTTGGGAGGGTTTAATAAAGGAAACCCAGACGGTATAGTGGCACACACCTGTAATCCCAGCACTCGGGAGGCTGAGACAGTAGAGTTTCAGCAAGTTTGAGGTCAGCATGGGCTACGTAGGGAGTTCAAGTCCAGCCTGAATTATATAGCAAGACCCTATCTCAAAAAAAAAATTAAAAAAAAAAAAAAGAAGGAGACCCAGAGAGAGGGAGGGTGTGCCAGCCCTACTGTGGGGACACAGGGAAAGAGTGCTCCAGCTTCCTCCTGCAAATCCCTGGGAAGCCAACCGCTGAAAGGCGGTGCAGGGAGAGTGGGTAGAGGGCACGTGGCGGGGAGAGGAGCCTCAGGTGTGCCCCAGGCGCCCTTTGCTGCTCATCAGCCCTCTTCTTTCCCCCATGGCCTCGCATGGGTCCTTGGCCGGTGCAGAGGGAGATCCGGGACCTGCGGGACCTGCACAGGTCAGTGCTCCAGGGCAGGCAGCAGCTGCTGCAGCAGCAGGAGGCCACAGTGCAGAGGCTGGCGACATTGCAGCAGGTGGGTGCTCTGCGGGGGGTGTGCAGGTGTAGGCTGAGGACTTTCTGGGCGAGGTGGCCTGCCAGGTCCTGCAGGAGCAGACAGACCTCCAGTGGCCATGGGTGGCCCAGGATGTGGAGGAAGACAGGGCCAGCGGGAGGGGGGCAACCCAGCAGGAAGGAGGAGGGGAGGGCGGGGCCACGGCTCACTCCACTGGCCAGTGGTGGGGAAGGACAGCAGCAGAGACCTCTGTAGGGGGGCTCCTCCCTGACTGCGCTCCCTCGGGGCCAGCAGCCAGCATGAAAGAGCTGTGTGCCCGGGGCGTCTCCCTAAAGTTGGGTGTTGAGGTCTTCCCTTGAGGATGAGTGAACAGGGTTTTCCGAAGCACCAGGCAGGCCTGCAGGAAGGGGCCCTTTCACCACCCTAGAGCTTGCAGGGGTGGCTGTGCCAGCCTTGGGTGAGGGTGCCCTTCTATGAGTACTTGTTGGCAGGGTGCAGCCCCTGCCAGGGCAGGATGTGCTGTTTCAGCTGATCTCACTCATGGGGGCACCCAGGGCTGCCACACGCACCCGCCGCCTGCCTCTCCTATGAGGTAATGCTAGGCTGCCTCTGCTCTCTCTCCTAGAGTCCCAGCCCCCAAGTCAAGCCCACCTGGCAAGGAGCCTCTGAGACAGGCCAGCAGCTGGAAGGAGCCCTGTGCCCCCAGACTGCATGGAGGCCTGGCAGCCCCGCCAGCCCACAAGCCCACAGAGGCCCTGAGAGTGCAGAGGGCGCACGGTGAGTCATCCCGTGGTCCTGGCCCTTGCTGGTTACCCCTTGCCCTGCACCATCCTGGGGAGGGGGACCCTGGGGGCACTGGGGAGTCCTTGGAAAGCTGGCCCAGAGCTGCCTGGGCTGGGGAGAAGCAAGCAGCAGCTGTGTTTCCGGTTCTGTGGCTCCCTGGCATGGCCACTGGGAGTCTCCAGGGCTGCCGCAGGGTGCCGAGGGACAGCAGGTATCCAGCCTGGCTCGGGGCAGCAGGTGGCATGCATATGGCCGCCAGCCTATGGGCTCCCTCCTGGAGCTGGTATGGGCTGTCATGTGGCTGGCCCTCTGAGGTCAACCAGGGCCTTGGTTGGCGACATAAGGGGATAGAACCCCTTCACAGGCTGAGTCAGGAAGTTCCCGTGGCAGAGGCCAGAGTGTGGGCTGCTTTTCCCATCAGGGGCATCCTGGCTCCCCATGCTGGAGACACTTCCCCAGCTCGCAGTGGCCCTAGGAGCCAGGTGGGGCTGTGTCTTCTGGCTCTCAGACCAGCTACTCCCACTGCGAAGGTAGAGCCCACTGTGGGGCTGAGCGGATGAGGGAAGCCACCCCCAGCCAGGGTCCTTCACCGGGCCCCTGGGGAGGTCTTTGTCACCCAACCACTCTTTCCCCCTGGGAGCCTCCTGGGCTCCTGCCTGGGCAGCTTTCACTGCTGCCAGCCAAAGCTTCCAGGCTGACACCACCCCAACGTCTGAGCTTGCCCATGGGACTGGACACGGGTGGGCTGGTCCCCATGCAGTGGCAGGCCTGGGCCCTGAAGCTGTCCATGTTAGCCCACAAAGTGTAATCATCATTCAGAGGTGAGCAGGTGAGAGACAGTCTCCTGAGGGCCCACCGTGAGCAGCAGCTCGTGGTGTTATACTGGTTGGCGCTGGAAAAACCAGAAAGGGCGGCTCCTTTGTTCCGTGCCGAGAGTGCACCGGGGATGGTGCGTGTGGGTGAACAAGCCTCTGTGCCCCTGAACCCCAGGGAGCCAGCACTGGGGAGGACAAGGACACAGAAGTGCTATGGGTCCCCATCTGAGACCCGGCGTGCCGGGGAAGGCTTGGGAAATGAGACTTCTGAAAAGGCCTGGGTGCCGTTCTCTCGGCTGCCTGGAGGCCCAGCTGAGCCGTTTGGAGGTGGCTGGCTCTTGCGTCCAGAACGCAGGTGTGCTTGGGCAGAGCCCTCCGCGCATCGGTCATGGACTCCAGGCTGAGGGCCGCTTCCCGAGAGCCCCTCTTCCTGCCCGCTTCCTGCCCAAGTATGGATCTGAGAAAGACAGTCAGGGTCGCCCTGGGGTGAGTGCGAGCGTCTGGGTTCTAGGATACAGGTGAGAAAGCAGGTGCCATGGGGGGGCTTGGCCCAGGCGCTGACCCTAACCAGAGGAGTCAGGAGGGCCAGCACCTGCCCTCCTTGCCTGCCACCTGGAGGAGATCAGGGGTAGTTTTTGCTGCCCTGGCAGTGTGGCCCAGGTAGGTAGGATGGGGTGCCCAGGGCCTGGCATCAGCATGGGGGTACCCTGTTCCCTCAGCTCCCCCAGAAAGGGTAGTGGATCTCCACCAGAAACCTCAAAGGAGTCCCTGCCAAGAAGGTACCATATCCCCCCGTGGTGACAGCCACATCCACCTGGGGAGCTTCGGGGACAGGAGCTGTGGGCAGGCCAGGAATCTGTCTTCTGCTTGGCCACGGATGCTGCTCGGCAAGGCTCTAGGTTGTTCTAGGGATCGGGTCTTGTGGAGTGTCGTGACAGGGCTGGTCGTGCCAGGAGGTGGCAGTGGGGAGGCCAGTGACCTCGAGTCCACCTTGCAGCCTTGCCCCTGAACCGTGGGAGGAGACACCCCAGACACCTGCAGATGCCGCCGGCCACCAGCAGCCACCGAGTCCGGCCTCAGGAGGGGACACAGCCGAGGCCAGCAGCCTCCCGAAGGCGGGAGGCAGCCACATAGACCAAGGTAGTCCGGAGAGACAGCAGCAGTGGTCCCGGGTCAGACAGACATATGTTCTGGCCCACTGTGCCAGTGTGTGATGCAATGGTCGGGGCCTCCTGTCTGTGTCTGAGGAGGACATGGGGCTAGGGACCCAGACGGCCCTGCTGCTCACTGAGCTCCTGGAGGTGCGGCCGCTCAGAGCTGTCCCCGCTGCCGGCAAGGGCAGGCCTGAGTGTCACTGGGCAGGTTGAGGCACACAGACCTGCACATGCAGCCCTGCCAAGGTGGAAAGAGGGTGGAGCTAGGCCCAGGTGTGCGTTCCCCTGGATGTGGGCCAGAACTCCCAGCTTGCTCGGGGCTGGGCCCCTGCCAGGAGCGTGATGTGGGCACAGAGGCTGATGTGACCCTGGCCTTCCTGGTCCCCACGGTCACCTCATTTGCTGTCTTCCTGCTGGGAAGAATCCTGGAAGAGTCGCACCCCCCAGGTCCCCCATCCCCTAGCGCAGCAACGTGGCCTCCAGCCTGCGCCCTGTTCTATCTTGTGTCCCTTCCCTCACTCCCTCCTGGGTCTGTGTCCCCCTCTGTACAGTGACAGGACAGAGTCAGAGGTGACAGAGTTGCACAAGCTGGATGGCCTCTATAGCAGTGGGGCATTCTCCCAAGCACTGGAGGCAGAGATGAGAGGCCCGTGCTGTCCCTGGTCTCCCCAGGGGCTTCTCTCCTGCCTCTTAGGGCTCCTGGTGGCTCCATATGTCCCCAGCATGGCCACGTCACTCCAGCCTCTGTCTGTCTGCAGCAGCTGTGGGAGTTAGGGCTGCCCCAGCTCCAGGGGGATCCCCCCTGCAGAGGCTTAGCTTAATCCCATCTGCAGAGAGCCCCTTTCCAAATGAGGGCCTGTTTCCAGGGCTCACGACACGTCTTTGGGGACTTCATCGTCCAGAGGTGGCCAGAGACGAGGCCTGTCACAGCCATTCCCTCCCACCCTAGGGAGCTGCGCCTCCCTTGGCCAGCCCTGTGCAGGCAGCGTTGACCACCTCCACCCGTGACTGGCCCTGGCTTTCCCTTGTCTCACCCTTCCCCCAGAGACAGTGACCCAAGCATAGACAGACTTCAGGCAGAGGACCTTGGGCCCCTCACTGGACAGTGTCGCAGTCTGAGGAGCACAGGGTAGAGGTGGCACCTCTGAGATGCCAGCGCCTGTGGTCAGAGGTGGCACAGGGTAGCTGACCTCACACGTGGAGAGAGAGGAAGGCGCAGAGGGAGTGGGGTTAGGAGTGGCACCAGGGCCCCAGAAGTGGGGGCCTGGGATGCACGGAGCTTGGGACTCCCCGGAGGGAGGGGCAGTGGGCAGCGGTGCTGAGCCTGTCCTAGCAGCTGTGACACCAGGCCCGTGTCTTCCAGAGCCTTGTGACCCTCAGCTGGGCCATCTGCACTCAGGCTCGCTGGACCCTGGACAGCTGTTGGATTCCACCTATCCTGTATGAAATTCCCCGGGAAACCCTTTCTGCACCCTCTGCCTGGGTGGGGTCCCTGTTCTTCTTGCCGCCTCTGGGTCTTAGTTGGGAACTGGGCACCCATGTGGCTTTGCTTCTGTGTTGCTGCTGGTCTCCATCATTGTGGTCTTGGCATCCTCTGCCTGGTGGCAGCTCCTGCAATACTAGACATCTTTCTCCCTGTCTTGTTGATGCAGGCCCTCGAGGCAAAGAGGGACAGCCCCATAGCTCAGCTTGGGGTGCAGGAGGCACCGGAGCCGCCCACAGGTAAGACCCCTGGACATGGCCTGTGCACCCGCCCTGTGGGGCTTCTGCCACCCAGCGAACCCTGCCTCAAACCAGAGTGACCCCTGAGGACTGCCGAGAAGACAGGCGCTGGCAGCCCCGGCCCTGATCGCATATCCCGGTCACAGCTAGAAGACTGGCCGCTCCATTTCCCATGGGAGATGGCGTGGCTGCGCCTCTGGGGAAGATTAAAAACCATAATTTATAACTTGCTCCAGTTGTTTTATCTGGAACGCATTTTTGAGTATTTGGAAACCAGCATTGCCAGAAACATCTTTTTTGCTAATGGGGGGGGGGGTTATGGGTTAAATCCTGCTTTCTGAACTGTGCGCTTAGGCTGGAGCCTCCAGAGCTCATTGCTGGTCCTCGGTGGGGTGAGAGGAGACACAGTCATGGACAGGTGCTTGGGCAGCCATGGCAGCTGCCAAACGGGGGGGTGGTGGCCCAGCAGGTGGGCCTTGGTGCCCAGGGTGCCACCTCACTGCTGGGTCACAGTTCAGGCTTCGAAAGTCCCTTCAAAAGCAGGATGGACACATTCTCATGCATGAGCTGGCAAAGCAGAGAGGCCCAAAACAGCCAAACCTCAGGACGGACGGGTTGGGCGTCGGGGCTGCCTTGGTGGGCATTCAGCCCGAGCCTCCCTGGCTGAGTGCATTGGTGCCCACTGCCCCAGGCCTTGTGTCCTGGCCACACATCCTGGGGGTCAGCCAGGTGCTATTCGCCACTCAGACCCTCAGTCTCTTTTGGGGCGAACAAGCTCTTCGTTCCCACCCCACTGACGAGACAGAGACCGGGAGCGTGAGACCCTGTGTGTGGTCACAGAGGTGGACGTGAGCCTGGCGCTCGCCCGGGCTGCCTGACAGCTGCTGTTCTCTGGTCAGCGCTCATCATGTTGGGGGGCCCTTCCTGCGTGACCCCATCGCCTCCATTTCACCAAGGCCCATGGGCAAGAGCTTGGGGAACATGACGGCCTTGGGGCTCAGGGTCCCAACAGCCCCCAGGGCCCATGTGAACACGGATCTAGGAAGATGGGCCCAAGCCAGCGTCCAGGCCAGAAGAGGGGGCCCTGCTCATTGCTTGCTGGTGTCCAGGCTGGGAGGAGGCAGGAGGGAAAGGAACAGGCTGGTGAGGGTTTCCGGCCTCCTTGGAGAGATTTGCCCGGAAGCAGGAATCTAGGTGTCCAAATTTAAAGTGATTTTCTTGAAGCTTTTTTCTGGAGCTTCCTGTAGTAACTATCCTTGGTGATTCCGTATCCTTACACAGACTGAATGCCACCCAACAATCCTGCATCCCCATGACTTTTCAGAATTTGTCCTGGGGCCCCAGAACTCCCCCCGGCCCCCGCCGGTGTGCGTGCAAAAGCGCTGGCTGTGCCTTTGCCCACAGGGGACTCTCAGACCCAGGCCAGAGCCTGCTGGGCCAAGAAGAGACCCACGGCTCCGAGGGATGTCAGAGCGCACAGCTTCCAGGGACATCGCCTATACCACCTGGGGGCAGATGGTCCTCGCTGTCCCCAGGAAGCAAGTGTGAGTTGAGTTGTGGTCCGTGCTGTCCAATCTTCTAGGGACCTGGTCCAGCTGTGTGGCTTTGGGGTGCCTCATCGTGTGAGAGCGCTGGGGGATGGTGGCCCCGAGGCCTTCGAGAGGCTTCCTGAGATGTGCAGACTCTCCGGGGCTTACCCTGAGACTGCACACCCTAAGACGCCCCACGTGACCAGGAGAGTCTTTTCCGTGGCAGTAGGAAGGCTGCCTGGCCAGGGGGCCTCTGTGGCCCTCTTCAGCAGGGCGGCCTTCGTTCCTCATGGTGAGCACTGGAGGGACAGGGCTCCGGCCCAGCTCAGGGATATGGCCACCGTGACCCGTCCCTTCTCCACACACTCCCTGCAGATGGCTGAAGGAAGCACACACCAAGCTGGACTAGATGTTGCTGGGAGCCCCGTGGGGGAGCCCCTGGAAGTGGCGAGCAGGCTGCCCAGGGAGCTGAGGTACGTGGCCATGGGCTGGGGTGGGACCCCAAGGTGTGGAGACAACTGCTCCTCCCTCCTCCCTGGTCTGTGGCCCAGCCAGTGACCTTCCTGAGCCTGTCGCCCTTCGGGAAAGAGAGGTGTTGCCCAGTGAGATATTGGTGAGCACCAGCCTTGGGTGCATCAGGGGCCCCTCTGAGCTCTCTAGGGTACCCCATCTGCCACTGGATCCAGCGGGGACCAAGGCCAGATGGCACCCAAAGACAAGGGCCCCTTGGGGAGCCCAGATAGTGGGAGGTGACCAGTGGGATCTTCCTAAGAGTGGCATTGTTGGCTGACCCTGCGTGTCCCTGGCTGGGAGCTGGGAGCTGGGAGGACAGGTGGGCGGGAAGCCACAGGGCTCGCCCGCCATGTGCTTACAGGACCGAGACCTGTTGGCAGGACAGCAGCATCCCACTGGCCGCCTCCCCAGGTGATGCCCCGCCCTCCCCAGCTCGCCTAGGCCAGGTCAGGGACCCTGGAGTCCTGCATAAGCGTCACCCCTGGCCAGGTCCTAGATCTGAGCCAGGTTCCTCCCCGCAGTGCGGGGCAGCGCCCTCCCTGCTTACTTGGGCGGGGTGGGGGGGCGGCCAGGCTGCCAGGTGTGGTGAGCACTGCAGCCCAGAGCGGTCTGGGCCACCCCTGTGCCAGAGGAACAGCCAAGAGACACATGCCCAGTGCGGCCACAGCTGCCACGCTGGAGGCTGGGTCCCCAGACTTGGGCTGTCCACCCCGAGGATCCCTTGCAAGTGGGGTGGCAGAGGCTAGGGCCCAAGGGCTTGGATGTGCGGGCACCATCCTGCTCTCCCACCTCGGCTGGGGTCCTGGTTTTGAGGTGCTGGCCGTGGGCGCCCGGAGAGCAGCCTGTTCCAAGGATGCAGGGTTGACAGCCACTGGATGTCCCCAGCTCTCCCTGTCTCAGCAGCTCCTGCGGCCCTGGAGGAGGAGGCGGCATCCCCCACCCCGCCCAGGCCTGCTACCCCTGTGCACCCGGGCTCCGAGCCTGCAGCTGGGCTTTCCTGGGCGTCTCCGCGGTCCCCGGCGTCATCCCCTCTGTCCTCAGCAGGCTCTGGGAGTGGCCTGGCCTGCTCCTCCCTCCAGGAGTTTCAGAAAGCCACAGCCACCCTGGTGCAGCTTTCTGACCGCTCGCTCTCCCCGTCCGGCCCAGAGGCCGAGGGCAGCCCAGGCACAGACCCCAGCTGGTCTGAAGAGCTGTCTGTGCCCGGGGACTTGGGCCCACCCTCGTCTTGGGGGCTCTGCCAGGGTGACCCTCAGTGGGGTGCTGTGCCGGGGGGTGCTGGGCTGACGACCTGGCCGGGGCTGGAGTGTGGCCAGGCTGCCCCCCCGCCTGGTGCTCCTAGGGAGGTGGCTGCGGCAGAAGACTTGGTCCCAGGGCGGAGCTGTCTGCAGACAGGCTGGCCACTGCCACCTCAAGATGTCTGTTCTCCAAGGTCCGGGTCGGAGCTGTCAGAGGCCTCCAGCCAAGTTTGGGATGAGGACATTGAGGAGAACCTACTAGAACCCGGCCTGGTGGCCCAGCCCACCTCTGGGTGCTCCTCGCCTCCTGGCTCTTCCAGCTGGGAACACAGCATGGTTGGGCCTGCCCTGGGCTCGGGGCAGGGACAGGAACCTTCTGAAACCAGCGAGAGCCTGAGTGGGGGGTCAAACACAGGGAGCCCTGAGCAGTTGTCCTCCGAGGCAGCCTCCACCAGTGACCTAGACCTGTCACTCTCATTTCCTTCAGGGACTTCTGCATCCAGAGGGGCTCGCTGCCAGGAGAGGGCCCGGGGGGCTGGCCCGAGCCTGTCCCCTGGAAGGAACCCCCCACAGGCCTCTCCAGGGCCTGAGGTCCCCTATGGGCTGGCATCCCTTGTAGCCGAGGGCCAGGCAGCTGGGTGTGCAGGGAATGAGGCCCCCCAAGTCCCAGAGCAAGCTGGCCCCCCGCCCGGCACTGGTTTCCCAGCTGGGGCATCGTCCCCTGTGGATGAGGAGTGGCGGTGTGGCGGTGGGGACCTCCCGTGTGCCCCCTCCTGGGATGCCCACCTCCCCCCACCGCCTTCCCCTCCCCCTGCAGACAGTCATGGGGATGAGGCCCAGCCCTGCTGCGAAGACTTCCCTTCCCCGCCCCAAGAGGCCATGGTTCCCCAAGGCTCCCTGGGCCCCCTGGAGGAGGACATCTCCATTGCCACCCAGGACTTGTCCTTGTCCGAGGGGGCCCCAAAGCAGGCTCTGTCTCAGGGTTCCCAGGAGTTGGGACTTGATCTGAGGGCATCCTGGCTGTGCAGGGGCCCTGAGTGTGAACTGGGGGGGTTAGGATCTGCAGTGGGGACTCAGGCCTCCAGTGGCCAGTGGTCTGAACAGATCACCTGGCCAGAGTCGCCCTTGGGTGGAGGGGGAGGCAGTGTCCCTGGGGGGCTCCCAAGAGCACCAACATGGCCCTCATTCCCATCCCGAGGGGGCTGTGTTGCCGGGGAGGGTCTGTCTGGGCTGTTGGTGGCTGGTGACCCCGATGTGCTGAGTGTGGGACCCTGCGCTCTCAAGAAGGCCTTGGGCAGGTGCATGGGACCCCAGGATGGGCTGCAGTGCTTTGAGAGTACAGGGCGCCTGGGAGGCTCCAGCAGCTCCTCCGCCCCTCCCCAAGACCCGGTGCCCTTGGTGGCCCATGGTCAGGCGGGGTCCCTGGGGCACACTGGTGAGGAGGGTGTGGAAGGCCTGAGCCACTGGGCAGAGGACTCAATGGGCAGAGAGCTGCTCCCAGGGGAACACTCAGCCACTGGCCACCAGCCCCCGGGATCCTGCTCTAATTTCCTGGGCACAGAGAGGGACGACGCAGTGGCCGTGGTGTCCACCCAGCTCACCCAGAGGATCCTGTTGGACTCCATGGCTGTGTTGGCCCCTGGGGGCAGCCTCTAAACACTGCGATGTCACTCTGTGACCGTGTGTGAGTGTGTGTGAGTGTATATGTGTGTGCGTGTGTGTGCGCATACACACAAGAGCCTCTGGAAGCTAGCCGTTTCCTCCTGGGGTAGACGGGTCAGGCTGGCTGGCCATCCACGGCCAGCTGTGCAGGAAGTCATCTGACAGGGCGTCCGCTATCTGCGATTCTCTGCTTGTGGGCTGCATGGCTTCCGGGTTCTCAAGGCCCCTGGCCCAAGTCAGAGAGCAGCGTGGCAGAGGCTGCGTGGGCAGCACAGAGGCTGCTGCTCAGGGCAGGCCGAGGAGCACTGCCCCAGTGGGCCTAGAGGACAGAGGGAGCAGACAAGACAGGGTAGGGCGAGGGCAGGAAGAGCCGGGGAGTGTGGAGCTGGCCAGGGCTGAGAGGAGACAGGACTTGCAGGGTGGCAGCTCAGGGCCTGCAGGTCACTTCAGCCCGGACCAGCAGAGCCTGGGGCCCTGGGCTTGTCCCCTCGGATGGGGTCACTTCCAGCGTTGTGGGTGCCTCTGTCTCCGGTGGGCTCTCTGGGTCTCCCGGGCCCCCCTCCCTTTTCTCAGGGTCCCTGCAAGGCCACCCTGCCTCGTTCATGTCCCAGTGAGCTCCGTACTGGGGGACCCTGAGTGGTTCTTTGGGGAGGGGGAACATGGCTCTGTCCTGTGTCTCCTCTTTGCAGAGGTGCCCCCTTTCTCAGGACAGGTGTCCCGGGGAAGGCTGGGCTGTGGGCTCCAGCACCCAGCACCGCCTGTGTGGGGAGAAGCCATGGGGCCGCCCCAGAGCCGCAGACCTACAGGGTCCCTGAGCGTCCCCGATTCCACAAGCCTCTGATAGTGCTCAGGTGTATCTGGGAGGAGGGGGTGGGCCAGCCACATCCCTGGGCTTCCTGGAGCGGACAGGTCCTGCAGAATGGCCACCTGTGCTGGCTGTGCAGGAAGTCACCTTTGTGACCGTCCCCCAGGAAGTCCACCCACTTCGCTGAAGCCCAGCACGGAGCAGCGCCACAGCCACTAGTGCCAGGCTTGGATCACCCAGGACCTCCCCATCCACCCTTGCCCCGAGGCTAGGTGGTAGTGGGGAGTGGGTGGCATGGGGCATCTTAAAATCTCATGTGAGAGCACATTTGGGCCTCACTTGAAGCTGCCGCAGACCTGTCCGGGGACCCAGCCTGGCAGGACAGCAGTGTCTGGGGCAGGCTGGCTGTGGGCGGGTGTCTGTGTGCTTGCTGCTTCTGTCCTGAACCTGTACCTGCCCTGCCCGCAGGGAAGCGGCTTCACACCAGCCCAGCGGCGGGTGCTCTCACCACAGATGCAGCTTTCAGATCTGCTTTCTGACTCCCAACCCAGGGTTTTCTGAGAGGACCTGGAGCCTGTGCTGGGAGCTCTCTGAGGCTACGCTCCATTCCTGAGGCAGCACGCATGTGTGTCCGTGTGTGTGTGTGTGTGTGTGTGTGTGTGTGTGTGTGTGTGTGCACACGCGTATGTGTGTGTGTCACTCTTCTTCTAGCCATCCCTGGTCATTCACCATCCATATACTCATCTGTCTGTCTGCCTACCAGTCGGTGTGTCCACCGACCTTTACCAGCTCACTTCCAAATCATTACAAATCATTGTGTTGAAGCTGAACACAAGCCTGTAATCCCAGCTACTTCAGAGGCTGAGGCAGGAGGGTTGCAAGCTCAAGGCTGGCCTGGGCAATTTAGCGAGACCTTATCTCAAAAAATAAACAAATACTAGAAGGGCTAAGGGTGTGGCTCAGTGATAGAGAGCCTTTGCCTAGCTTAGGTGAGGCCCTGGGCTCCATCCCCAGAGCGTCAAAAGCAAAGACAACCAAAAAGCCAAGTGTGGTGGTGCGTGCCTATAATCCCAGCACTGAGGAGGGTGAAGCAGGGGGATCACTTGAGTTCAAGGCCAGCTTGAGCGACATACTCAATTCAAGACCAGCCTGAACTATATATATAGCGGAAAAAACCCAAAAGTTAACGTTAAAAACCCAGCTAGAACCCCAAATGTGCCTATGAGTTCCTTCCTGTAGCTCTGGCAGCAGCCGATGTGACGGGAAAGGGTGAGGACAGGTGCTACACAGCCAGCGGCTTTGGAAAGTCTGTGCTGGAGCGCTCTGTGCAACACAGAGCTGGCTCAATGCACAACTTCTGTGTTTTTATGGATCAGTTCAAATTGATGTTTAAAAACCCACTTGAATAAAGACTGTAGACTATGAAAGGATTGTCGTCAGGAGATTATTTTCTCCTACTTCTGTACTGTCTGGTTTCCGTGGGTGACACTATATTCTAAACACTTTCTATTCAGACATCATTCCCATACCACGAAGCTCACCTCTTTGAGCTGTACACATGAATTTTAGCATCCTTAGAATATTGAGTACGGGGCTGAGGATTTAGCTCAGCAGCACAGTGCCTGCCTGGCAAGCACAAAGTCGTGAGTTCGATTCCGGGTACAGGAAAAAAAACAAACCCCCCCCCAAAAAAAAGAATATTGAGTAATTCGCCTGCAGCCCCCCACTTCTTGAATTAGGTCCCTTCCTGGGTGGGTCCAGGTTGACAAGCAGCGCTGGCCATGGAGATAGTGGAGTCCAGCGCTGACCCTCAGGTCTCTGTTCCTCCCTCAGCCTCGGACCTGCACCTAACTGCACTTGGGGGCCGGGGACCTGAGCTTCCTGCCCCTGTGTGGCTTTATTTTTATGAGCAGGTGCTTGCAGTACACCATAAGCACATTCCTTGCGGGGAGTTGCCACCCGGCCAGGACACATCTCAGTCCCTTCTCCTCCCCTTCTCTCCCCCCTCCTTCCCTTGCTTGGTCCCCTTCCTTTGTGCAAAAGACCTACCTCCCAGTTCCTATTGTCCATCCCTTGTCTTTATTTATACTTTGGATTTCACATAGAAGGGAAACCACGAGGCACCGAGCTTGTGCGTCTGACTTTTCTCACCGAGTGAGCATTAGGGTTTGGTGGTCACCGGCTGTGTTGGGCATGGCAGGAGCTGGCAGGGCAGAGGTCTGAGGTGCCAAGTCACAGGACAGGGAGCTGCCAGTGCCCTCTGGCCTGTCCCTCCGGCAAGGACCCTTGGGACACTTTTGGGGAGAGGCAGGGCCCCTTCCAGAGAGCTCCTCATGGAGCCACAATCTGCCACGTTTCAGGGACAGTGCTTGGCTCAGGGCCCTTCTTGGGCACCTGTGCCTAAAGACAAATCTCATTGAGGGAGGCACCAGCCACGGTGTCACCTGGTTCTTTCCCAGCTTTCCCAGGGCACAGAGCTCTGGGTCCAGTGGGGGAAAGTTGTCCCCTGTGTGTGTGACTTCACATTTTGAGCTATAGCTGTCTTATTGATTCCCTTCTAGTTTTCTGAGCAAATTAGTCTGTAATTTTTTATTTTTTTTCTATTTATTGCTGACCCTTTTGGATTTATGAGGCCGTGTGAGAGGAATTATGTATTTTACACACATGCGTTTGGCACGGCAATAAATCTCTTACATTGAAACTCTGCAGATTTGCCTCAAATTCAATACCAAAACTCAATCTCATTGCTCGGGCTTCTTGCCAACAGCTCGCAGTGTTGGGGTACACGTAGGAGAACCAGGGTCTCCCCAGAATGTTCTGACCTGGGAGCCTGGCAGGTATATCACATTGCCAGAGTCATTTTCGGCCTTGGCATGGTGCCCTTGAAGGGAGGCTGGGCACAGGAACTAATGGCAAAGCAGGCCATGCCTCCTGTGACAGTGCTGGAGGGGGCCGGGGCTATCAAACGGCTGTGGTGGGCGGAGGAAAAGTATATCCATCGAAGGTGCTGGACACATTTTATGTCCCGACGTGTGCAGAGCCCGGCTCCAGCATGCAGATGCAGTGACCGGGTGAAGCTGTCCCACAGGACCCTCCCTCCAAGGTCTCCGGCTCTGATCTTCGGTAACCACTCAGCCCAATAAATCCTGACACCAGTCTCGGGAGAAGTCATTATGTTTCATAGAAAGTGGTTATTTCTCTGTTAAACCCCACGTTTAATTTTCCAGCGATCTGTCTCTTTCTGCATCCTGCTTATTGCGTCCCTCCTGCATAGAAAACCATCCTGCCATTGGCCTTTGTGCCCCACATCCCACGTCACCAAGGGAGCCTCCCAGGTCCTTGGATTCCCGTCCCTGCACAGCCACTCACACAGCCCACACCAAAGGCCACCCTTTCAGTTTACAGAGTGACAGCCGTGCGCTGCTGGGGTGCCATGTCCACTGCTGCTCTCAAAATTCTTGGGGTGAAGGACTGTAGAGGATGAAGAAATAAAGACAAGGATCAGGAAGCAGAAAGCTAAGGTCAGGTGGAGCCCCCTCTCCAGATGGGAGAAAGGAACTGCTCAAGGACTGCGGTGCATTTACTTACACACTCGGCAGGTTGATGTCACGTGCAGCCTCTGTCTAGCAACCTGCTTGCCTGGCTGCCTCAGGTTCTCTGTGTTCTCAGAGCTGGAACGGCTTGTTCATGTGGCTGGCCTCGGGCGCTCTGCACGTGTGATCAATCTCCAGTTTCAGCCGATCCCCACACTGGGGGACACGGTGGCACTGGTTCTGACACGCCAGCATGCCCACACCCGGGGTGTTTGGTTGCTGGGGCTGGGAGCCGGGTAAGCTCACTTGCCTTCCAAATGGGGCTGGCCCTGTGCCCAAGATGCCCTGCCCAAACCAAACCAGGCTCAGGAAGTCAGCCTTTCCCATGCTAGCACCCCAAGTGGCCTCTGGGACCCCAAGAAATATACAGAGCTCATCCTTCTCCAGGGCCCTGTCCTGTTTGCCCACACCATGGCAACCACGCCCATCAAGCTGCTTTTCTGCATTGCCCCCAACAACTGTCTCCCTTTGCGCCAGCTGAGGCCCCTCCCTGATGTCCCAAGGACACAGAAGACTGAGCTGGCGGACGCACAGGGTGCCCCCCCAGCCCAGCCCAGCCCAGCCCCAGGGCTCCCAAAGCCGCCGTCTGCGGCTTGATGGTAGGAGCTGCTCCCTCAGGTGTGTCCACCACGGTGGCATCGTGGCACAGGGTGGCATCTGACAATGCCAGAGCCACACTTTGGTCTGCAGCTGCCTAAGGCCCTCACTGCCTCACCTCTGAGGGGGGTGTGGCAGCCTCAGCCCTGTGCCTTCCTGTCCACAGCCACCAGCCTCTCCTCAGTGCCCTGCTGGGGCCTTCCTGGCCCTTCCGCCTGGCCTGTTCTGCTGCTGCCCTAGAGCTCAGCACCCCCACCTCTGGGCCTTGGCGCCAGGGCCACCTCCCTCCCCTCCTCCTCCGCCCCGTCCCCTCCTGCACCCACGCCCCTGCCTCGCGCTGCGGGACTTCGTGCCTAGTTTGGAGACCAGAGGGACAGGCTTCTCTCTCCACGCCTTGTTTGCAGGCCTGGCACAGAGCAGAGGTCAGACCCCGGCCGCGCAGGAAGGAGTGGTGAGTGCGGAGCAGGGGCGCAGGGACAGGCCCTGCCCTGGTCAGTCTCGCCAGGAGCCACAAGACAGACGGCAGGGCGGCAGCGAAAGGCAGCCCGACCTGGGACGAGTCACCAAGAACCCAAGTGCGGCCCGGCCGGCAGGGCCAGGGAGGGTTGCGCCCTTCTTTGTGTTTGGGTCACAGTTTTGAACCTTGACGTGTGTAAAAATCAGGAACAGCACTCAAAAAACCAGGTCTCCCGCGCCAGAGAGCAGCGTGTCATGGGAGCTGTGCGCCCCAGGCCGTGGGACACGGCGCCCTGCAGCTGTACGGGGATTTCAGGCACAGAAAACCTCCCCTTAAATTTCAAACTGAAATGCCACCTCGTTCGCTTCTCTGTTCCTCCGGATTTCACATTTAAGCTGGTGGTGTTTTCGGTTGGCTAAACCTGGGGGGCCCTGACCCAGTCCTCTGCCCGAGAGGCGGGGAGCGCGCGAGCACTGGGCGGGGCGGGGCGAGCCTCGAGGGGCGGGTCACGGAGCACGGGGCGGGGCGAGCGCGTGTGAGGGGCGGGGACTGAGGGGCGGGGCGAGCCTCGCGGAGTCGGACTGGCCAGAAATGCGGGGGCGGGGAGAGCGCCCTCGAGGGGCGGGGCCGGCGCGCGGCCACGTGACGGCGGTTGCCAGGGTGAAAGGTCGGCGCGCCGGCGACACTCCCAACATGGCGGCGGCCGGGGCGGCTGCGCGTAGTCCTGGAGCTCGAGCGCGGCGCCCGCCCACGTCCCCGCCTCGTGCAGCGCGGCTGCCCGGGCTGCTGCTGCTCCTGGCTGCGGCGGGGCCGGGAGCGGCACGGCTGTACCGCGCGGGCGAGGACGCCGTGTGGGTGCTGGACAGCGGCAGCGTGCGCGGAGCCACGGCCAACAGCTCGGCCGCATGGCTCGTGCAGTTCTACTCCTCCTGGTGTGGCCACTGCATCGGCTACGCGCCCACGTGGCGGGCTCTGGCCGGAGACGTGCGAGGTGAGGCCCTGCGCGCCGGGCCTGGCCCCAGCCTGGTCCGCGTCGTTCCGGGCTGCGAGCCGGGCCCGGAGCCCCCGCGCCCCGCGAGTGGCCGTCCCGGGTCTCCCGTCGTAGAACACCTACCCTTTTCCGCCCCAAGAGCTTCGTGAGGCCCCCAGGCCTCGTACCCCAGCCCTTTGCCGACCCCCACCCCGCTAAGTCCATTGCACAGCCTGGCAGCCCCATCCTTTAAGCACCCTCATTCCTGTCCAAACTGCGCCGCTCCCAGCCCTTTAAATCGACGTCATCCCCTTGCTGGTGTGGATCTGCAGCCATATGGTAGATATCAAAGTGAGCCCGCAACTCAGAAACCCAGTGCCCCGGGGACTGCTGTGTCGAAGCAAAGGAAGTGCGGAGCATTTTGTTGGTGGCTTCCTCTTCCCGGGCTCCCAGACCGCAGCTTTTGAGAAATCTTACATTCACCAAACTGCTGGTGCTCAGCACTTTCTCGGCGCTGCCGTTATCCCTCCTGCCCTACAGGGCCGAGTTGTAACCCGAGGAGGCATTTGTAGACCCCTTCCAGCAGGCTGGGCTTGTTGTAAAACGGAATTTAAGCAGTTTTGGAGTCGGAGCTCCTCCCCAGCAAGGTTGAGGTTTGGCAGGACTGCTCACTACTGTAGCGCTAACCTCTAATTACAGATTTCACTGGCCGAGAGCGTTACAAATTGTTGCTCTTCTTTCCTGCACCTTTGTTTTTGGGTCTTACATCGAACTCTGCAGAATTTTTTCATACTCAGAAGAAATGGCGGGGTGGGGGTACTGGAGATCCAACCCAGAGGTGCTTTACCCAACCTCACCCACCTATTTTTTTTTTTTTTTAAATTTTGAGACAGGCTTTCACAGTGAGTCAAATCCTCTTGCTTCAGCGTCTTTGAATGCTGGGATTACAGGCATGTGCCATTGGCACTCAGCTAAAACTTTTTTTTTTAAGTACACAGTTGTAAATGACTATTTTTAAAGTATATCCTCTCATCTCAGTGTTGGAGCTAATTCTAGTGGATTTGTTCTCTTGGAGTTCAACTTTTAAGTACTTAGTAAGCACTAGGTAGAACTGACCCAGAGGGTGAAAGAAGGAACCAAAAAACTCCTAGAGGATGTGCTTCAAGGCACTCAATAAAATAGAGTTTTCAGTTCTTGTTTTTATTTTGTAGCTGAGATATAGATACATAAATGAAAGTGCTGGTAGATCTGGTGGCACTTCTGTCACCTTTTGTGGGTGTATTTTCTTTTCAGTTTAGTATCTGAAATGTAAAAGTCATAAACCAGATTCAAATATTGCAAGCTCTTTTGTTAGCTGAACTAGCATTTAGGGAACCCTGAACATTGTCCTTGGAACGTGGAAGGAAGTTTACTTCTGGAAGGGAGACGGTCACATCCATGCCGCGTACAGTGGTAAACTTAGCTCAGTGCACCTGCATAAAAATGGCCGAGTCCACCAAGTCACGGCAGGAAGACCGGCCTGAGCCTGAACTGAGATCTGCCTGAAAGTGAAGTGGGCAGGAGCACGGTGAGGAGGGGCGGGGACCTGGGGCCGCCAGTCAGAGAATGCTAAGGTGAGGGCAAAACACTGAGAAGTGTCCCCGGAGCTGGTTCTAGGGCCAGGCTTCACAAAGCAGGGTCACCCGGGGACTTGGTAGAAATGCACTTGTCAGCCCAGCCCGGGTGGCTGGGTGGAGCCCAGGGTCCTGTCGGCACAAGCCCCAAGCTGGAGGATCACTGTTCTTAGGGACGCTAACCCTGCAGGACACCTGCACAGAGGCTCACGGCCACAGGAGAGGGAGATGTAGCCGGGCCTGCTCCTCATGATGTCCTCCACACCAGAGGCTTGTGCTGTCGGGGACTCCTCTGTGAATGGGGCCTTGGCCACCTGGTATGCCTGTTTCCGCTGGGAGTGGTGGGGAGCTCCTCCCTCAAGGGTGGCGGCCCCCTGTGCCTGGCTCTGCTTCCACGTGGTCTCCCTGTGTGGGTCATGGCTCAGGGAGGGGTGCCCTTCACCCCACACTGCAGTGTGGTGTTGACCTTCTTGGGCACGTGGGCCTTGCACTGGGGCTCTCAGGTGCCTTTCCCGGCCCCCCTTAAAATGGCATCCCAACCACCTTTCCCAGCCACGCACCGCTGTTCCTGTACCAGGGTGGTTGCCCCCAGGGGGTTGCCACAGTGGGGATTCTGAGCTAGAGCGCTGTGCCACCTGCCCCATCACCTGCCAGCTGGAGCAGCAGAAGGGAGGGTGGTTCCAGGCGGCCCCTCCCAGCCCCCTATGCACAGCCTCGAGGACTTAAATCATTAGGTGCAGGCGCCATGGCTCCTCCAGCTGTGGGGGGCTGCTCCTGCCCCAATCAGCTGTGCACAGGGCATCTCCTTGGGGTGTCTGGGGCAGGAGAGGGCCTGGTGCGGAGCATGCATCCTTAGGGGTCCCCTTGGAGTCTGTCTGCTCCACTTCATGCCACCCTGGGGAGCAAAGCACAAGGCAAGTGAGTGAAGGTCTAGTCTTGGTGCCGGAATTCTGTGTGAGGAACTGGGGGCCAAGAGAGGTGGCAGGGGGCACCCAGGGGACCTGGAGTACTTTTAGAGTCGCCCTGCAGGGGGCACCATGGGCGATGGTGCCTGAGGCCAAGTGAGATAGAGTCGGTAAGGGTCACACAGCCAAGGGACAGGCTGGAGCTGAGTCCAGGCGTGGGTGACTCCAGAGCTCCATGGGCTCACCTGTGTTCCTGCAGAGGGCAGCTGGGGTGTGCGTGGTGGGTGCTGGGCAGGACCTGGGCACAGGCTGTGTTCCTGTGGGCAGAGGACAGGGTACCCTGTGACCACTGCCAGCTGGCGGCCCTAGCCTACGTGCCTTCGCCTGAGCACCTCTTCCCTCTGCGTCTGCTCTTCTTGTCTGCTTGACTGGGACAGAGCGTTCTGTGGTGAATGCGACCCCAAGGTCTTCCCCAGGGGGCCCATTATGCCATGGAAGAAGGTAGAGAAAGAGCTGAGGGAGGGGGCGCAGCCAGGTGAGGTCTGCATGTGGCCTCGAGGCTATGGGATGTGCACCTGCACCCTGGAGAAGGCAGGAGTGGGTGGAAGATGTCAGTGTGGTCCCTGCTGTCACAGCCACCTGGCTGCTCTGCAGTTAATCAGAGTGGGAGGCAGCCAGGCCTCCAGGGATGGACCAGAGTGGGAGGCAGCCAGGCCTCCAGGGTGGCCCTGCCCCCAGATCACTGCGGTGGTTGCGTGTGAGACCCTGGGGTGGTTTGCAAAGAGGGCCTTCCAGCCTGTGCAGCTGTGTCATGGAGTGGCCCACGCTGGGGAGGGGTGGGGACTGGGTCCCTTTCAGAAGCGCTTGCTTTCTTGTCTGTCACCTGTGATGCTTCAACATTGAGCTAACATTTGCTAACCTCACCCTCAATGCAATCCTCTTGAATGTTTTTTTGGGAATCAGGAATTGAACTCAGGACCTCACACTTGCCAGGCAGGAGCCCTGCTGCTAAGCTCTATCCCCAGCCCTGTCCCTTGAATGTTAAGGGCCACATCCGGTTTGGGCCGTGGGGGAACAGGGGTGTTGTGGCAGAGGGCTGAGCCCTTACCCAGCGCCCTTGAGGCCCTGGGTTCCATCCCCAGCACCAGAGAGAAGGTAGAGCTGGGGCGTCTGGCTCCCATGGCCCCCTCAGGGCCTGGCTGCACCTTGTGCCTGGTGTACATGTGGGTGTGGAGTTTGGTTTCTCTCCCATGCCCTCCCGTCCCACACTTGTCACCTGAACTTGGAGGTTATTCAAGAAAACCTCTGCCCTCCAGGAAGGGCCTGCGCTCGGAGAGGAGGTTCTGGGGTCTGGAGTGTGGGCCCGGAGCCTCTGACACGGTCCTGGCTTCAGGAGACTGAAAAAGCCACAGCCAACCTTGGTGCCTGAAACACAGCCCTCCCATGTGTTCATTTAAACCAGAAGTTGATTAATCTTGCCCGTAATCGTTTCCTGGGACTTATTGATGCTTAAGCATAAATCGGACTTCTGTGGACATTTCCATTAGCGCGTGGCAAGCAATGGTGAAGGCTTAACCCTGCTAGGTTCAGTGGTCGAGTTGCTTGACAGGCAAATCTGAAATAAGTTTTAGTCTACTATGGAAAGAAATTTAATTATTTCACAAATATTTTTTAACTAGTGGTGCTGACATAGCACGCAGGAGCGGAAGCGGGCAGTGAGCCCTGAGGTTTCGTTCCCCTCCCCTTGGAGGCCCGGCCTCCAGGGCCTCCCAGCTGGTGCCCTCTGACCCTGTGTTCCTGGACGCCCCGCAAAGCCAGCGAGTCACACTTGCTGGAAGCATCCTCGCCTTTGTGTGCCGGCCTGGACAGGTGGAGAGGCTGGGCAGGGAGGGTGCTGCTGAATGAAGCCCAAGCCCCGAAGCTGAGCCTTTTCAGCCCTGTGCATTTGGTTGCTGAAATGGGTGGCGGTGTCCTTTGTGTGGCTCTGAATACTGTCCATCTGCCGGCTCCGCGGTGACTGCTGGCGCCTCCTCGGTGCCCTTGGCGCCTGTGTAACTGAAATTCTCCCTTCTGCCACAGCCAGTCTCAGAGACAGACAAAGGCCTGAGATGCTTGTGCCCAGCGCACCCTGGCCAGGAGGCCTGGGGCCACGCAGAGGCATCCTGGCTGGAGCGAGGCTCCGCAGGTGGCCTGTTGGTCACAGGAGTCTCAGGTGCTGCAGCAGGTGGGACTGGGCCATCCCTTCAGCCACTGTGTCTGCAGGTGGCACTGTGGGCCACACGTGAGTTTGCGCAGCTCTTCCCGCTCCCCTCTGGTAGGCAGT
Source organism: Chinchilla lanigera (assembly GCF_000276665.1). Classification (NCBI taxonomy): domain Eukaryota; kingdom Metazoa; phylum Chordata; class Mammalia; order Rodentia; family Chinchillidae; genus Chinchilla; species Chinchilla lanigera. The sequence goes on from NW_004955513.1 coordinate 4,443,235, forward strand.
GAACAAAGCAGAGAGGTTGGCCTTCCATGGGAGGAGCAGAGGCCGAGAGAAACTTGGAAGGAGAGGTGCCTATAGAACCACAGGGCCAGTGGGAAGAAATCGGCCTGTGCCGGTGGGGGGGAGTGGTTCAGGGCGCGTGCCTCACAGAGCCCTTCGTGGCCTGGCGGGCAGTGTCCATCTCGTTTCCCAACAGCAAGAGATAGAGAACGGCTCCGGGCAGGGCCGGTCTGTGTGTGGCGTCTCTGGCTGCTGTGTGGGGCTGAGGGGAGCTGCAGGGAGTCACGGGCCAGCGCGGCGTCGAGCCGGCTGTCGGAGGCCGCGAGGCGGGGAAAGGAGACGCTTGTGTCTGAAGTCGGCTCAGAGGAGTCGGCCCCGGCCGGGCGAGTGTGAGGTTCCAGGGAGAGAGCCGGGCTCTGGCCTGCAGGTGGGATTGCAGTTTTAGGTGGCCTACATAGATTGGGAGAAATGTAGCAAAGGCAGGGTGAAGGCCTGACGCTCACACTGAGGTTTGGTGGCCTGTCCAGCAGGTTTCCCCTCTGTTTGGCTTCCTTCTGCAGCCTGCTGTAGAGGAAATTGTGGTTCAGAGTCGGAAATGACCCACTGTGATCTCCCTTCCTGTTCCTGCCGTCCTGGGGTGTCCCACCCTGCCCGGTGTCTGACCCTGTGTCCACTGCTGCCACGGGCCAGGCTGGGGTCAGTGTGAGCTCGTGGCTGTGACAGTGGAGACACGGTGCTCGTGTCTGGTAGGGGAGGCCTGGCCTTGCCGACCCTGATGGGCCCTGTGGCTCCACCCTCCAGTGCCACTCCAGCAGGCAGGGACTGGCCTTGATCTGTCAGAAGTCAGCAGGGACATCACTGACAAAGTCCTGCCCACCCTTAGTGCTCCAGTGAGACCCCGTGCCGCCCAGCAGGACCCCGGGTGAGATGCATCCACCCTGCCCTGGCTGCCCATGGTGCCACAGCTTTAGCTGTTCACCTTCTGGACAAGAGTGTCACACTGGCGAGAAATCTGGGGAAAACCAGTGTTGTAATCAGGGTTTTCAAGGGAAAGGATTTAAGTGTCCAGTGTCCTGCATGAGTCCAGCTGAAGACCTAGGGCCCATGGCAGTGCCTGCAGGAGTCCAGCTGGAGGCCCAGAGTCCACAACAGTGTCTCATGCAAGTCTGTATCAAGGATCTGCCCTGGGAATGCCCAGAGGTCAGTGGCACAAGCTAGAAAGTCTGTGCCAGCGGGATGAAGGATCTGTGCTAGCAGTGTGAGGGATCTGCACTGGAGCCAGGAAGCCATGCTCAAAGTAAGAACCAGAGCTCCCCCGAAAGGTACCACAGCCATCCTCAGCAACAGCGAGGACCCGAGCTCCTCTGATGATGATAACAGCCGAGTTCATGTCAGGAAAACCAGTGTGACAAGCTTCTCCAGGAGAATCAACAGTACCATCTTCCTCTCCTGTTCTCCTTTTATGCCATTGGTGCCAATCCTCAGGGGACCCTCCACACCCAGCACCACACTGACTTAGTTCTGCTGGGTGTCACAAGTTGACCACCAGTTGTCAGTCCACCACAACTGGGGCTTGTTTCTTTCTTTAAGCTGTATTCTGCTGGCTGATTCCACCCGTTGCACCCTGGGAGTGCGAAGGAGAGGAAGTCTCAGTTGTTGACAGGACTCTGCAAGGGAGAGAGCGCCACATTCATGTGTGGCGCTGTGAACTTTCCCAGGGGCCTGGGCGTCCTACCTCCCTGCTGTGCCCATGGAGGACAGCACCCTGGTTCTCAGGAGCAGGGTGGAGGGGGGATCCCCAGTTCTTGGGAGGTGCAGGCTGGAGCAGGGCAGAGGGGGGATCCCTGGTTTGCAAAGGCCGGCGTGGGGCTAGGGCCAGGGCTGGGTGGGGGGGCGGAGTTTGACATCGTGTGTGTCATCCTCCATCTGTGGCTGTAGCATTGTCTCCATGGTATCTGCAGTGGAAACCACTCTTGCCAGCCCAGTTCCTCCTGAGTCTCTGAGGTCAGAGGGCATTGCTGGTTAAGGCCCCAGTGTTAGGAAGTGACCCACAGGTGCTCTCAAGGGAGAGCAGGAGGAGGCACAGGATCTGCCTTGCTCAGCATCCCAGGGACAGCCCCAGCATGGCCGTCATCCTGGTAATACTGGGAAGGAGGGTGCAGGGTTCTGGTTCCTCACTGCCCCTGCTGTGCAGGGCCTGGGCCCGCCGTGTCCCCAGCTGCTGAGTAGGAGCCCTGACATTCCCACGTAGGACCCCACGGCAGGGCTGTGTGGGCCAAGCGGTCTAACAGCCGGCAGTGCGCACACCACGGGGCTGCTGGTGTACCTTGGGGCCATGGAGAGGGTAAATGGGAGAAGCCTGGCCTTTGTTCTGATGGAGGTCAGACTGCAGGTGTCAGAAGGTGGATCGGGCCTCTGCGTCTCACAATCTCAGCTCCTCAGCACCTGGACCCCATGTCCAGGCGTCCTTGCTGCAGAGGGCAGGGCTGGTGGCACCCGAAAGGCCAGAGCACTCCGGCTGCAGGGCCGGCCCCAGGGGGGTTAGGGAGAGCCTCTCACCACAGCTGCCTCCGTGGGCAGGTGCTTTGTCCGCGGGGGCTGTGCAGAGCCGCCGTGGCGACTCCAGAAGCTAGAGGCCCTGGGTGTCCACAGTGGCCGGGACAGCAGGTTTCCTTCTGAGTAACACATGCTTAAGGACAACCGCCAGAAGGCTAGGACCCCACGCGCTCGAGAAGCACGACTGGGAGTGTCCTGGCTCCACCATCCCCGCACCTCGTTTCTAGGTTGGTTTGGGGTTTGGGCTGCCGTGACTGTGCACTGGGGCGCTCCTGGAGCAGGTTTTCACTTTCTTACTCTCTTTCTCAGTAGAAAGGCGCTGTAGCCGGGTGTGGTGGCATAGGAGGCTGAGGCAGGAGGATCACTATGCGTTCACCTGGGCTACATAGTGAGTTCAAGGCCAGCCTGGACTATATAAGTGAAACCCAGTGTCAGAAAGCAAAATAAATAAATAAAATAGAAAGTACAGTAGGGCCAGGGTGTAACTCAGTGATAAAGTACTTGCCTAACATTCAGAGGCCCTGGATTCCATCCCTAGCACTGAAAAAAATAAGTAAGAGAACCTGCCATGGGGGGGTAGAGACACACGGAGGAAGCCCCAGGGAGTAGCAGGAGCGCAGGGTGAAGCTAGGGCGGGGGGCACAGCGGCACTGCCCACAGAGCCCTGAGCACTGGTGGCGGAAGGCGGCAAAGCCTCCGTGCCTTGCTTGCTGCCATCTGCCGTGCTAATTGGGCGAGAGTATTAACTGTTCCTCCTCAGTTCTGTGCAGTCTGAGGCTCCAGGAAACGCGACCTGCGACTGCGGAGCCCGTGTGTTGACCGCGGCCTTGGGATGCGCATTGGTCTCGCAGGGGCAGCGTTGTGTTTGGTCTCGGGTTGGAAGAGGTGGCCTTGTCCTTTCTCTCCCTCTCTGGTGCCGGCGATGGAGCCTTGCACACCAGCGGAGAGCCCGGCCCTTTGGGGTGTGTGTGTGTGTATGAGAGAGAGAAAGAGTAAGAGACAGACAGGGTGGAAAGGTGGCAGTGGGGTGACACCTGCCTTCCCAACGCGCCTTGCTGGGGCCGGGGCAGGACGCAGACGTGGGGCCTGTTGATTGCTGGTGGCGGCAGCTGTGAGCTCCTGTGCTTGGGAAGAGGCGGCTCGGTAGGGACTGGAAGTCACTGCGTCCTTCAGTGCTTGGCCTCGGGCACCTGAGCCCCGAGCTCCCTCGGCCCACGCCCTCTGGGGGCTTTGCTGTGCTTTGCTCTTGTGTGGGCCTGGAGAAGGGACCGCGCAGGGCCAGGCTGGAAGCATGTTCGAGCCCCCGGGCTGTGGCTTCAACATAAGAGAGGGCATCTTGTTCTGTAACCTGCCCCTCGTTACAGGGGGGGTTCCAGGGGCTGACCCCAAGGGCGCTGGAGATGACTGTAAGCCAGAGCCCTGCTGTCGGGGACACCTACCCTGTCAGTCTGTTACCCTCCACGGGTGGGGATGGAGGGCAGGCCAAGGACTTCCTGAGCCCCAAGAGACACCTCACCTGCACACGTGTGCTATGCACCGTGCTAGCACCTGTGTGAGGAGGCTGGGGACAAGGGCACCCTGCTGGCTGCTGTCCCCGTGAAGCAATACACTTGAGGGGTGGTTATCGAGGGAGGCGGCCAGGGTTTCTTGCCCCCTGGTGGAAGCTCTAGAGTGACCTCAGCAAAAGAACCTAGCAAGGACATAGACCTCGGCCCTGTTTGCAGAAGAGCCGCGCTTGGGTGCTGTCAGCAGGTCAGAGCGAAAGGGACAGGCAAGCAGGTCCCTCAGCTGGCACGTGCCCCAGGACAGTGGCCTCCTCATTAGGATCCTGATTCAAACAAAGTGTAAGCCAGACAAAGGGACAGGGCCGTCGCCACCCTGCCTGGGTGTGATGTGGGTTGGGGAGGGTGTGTGTGCTCTGCTGTGACGGTGGAGCCCTTGGAGCCAGGCGTGGGCGTTTAGAGGAAGTGTGTGTTCCTGGGATCCTCGGGCCGCTAGGTGTGGGTCAGGTGGAGCCCAGAGGAGAGGGTGAGACTGAAGATCAAGGAGCACAGGGTGTCATGATTTTATCTCTTATTTACGTGCTGGAGACTTTGCTATAATTAAAAAGTTAAGGGTAGGAGAAACCTGTAAGGTGCTCCTTTCCTGTTGCTGAGGATGGCAGAAGCGTCCCAGCCAAGGGGCCGTCTGGGCAGGGGCCCCTGGTGTTGGTGACTGTTCGCGCACACACTGCGAGTGAGCATGGGGGCGGTTCATCTCCAAGGCTGTACCTGCGGGTCCCCGTGGTGTGCGTCAGGCATCAGGGTGTCCCTGAACTGGGAGCAGGCGGTGCGGCAGCTATTGGGCCATTTGCAAGTTCCGCAGGAACCAGTGGGCGCCATTGTCCTCCGTGGTGGGGGACATGTGCAGCCTCTGGTGGAGACGTCACTCCCCTTCCCTGGCCGCACGATGACTCCAGGGGGCTGTGGGCTGGGTGCTCATTGCCCCCATCCCCCAGGCTGAAGGTCTCGCTCCTGCTTTTCAGACTGGGCCGCTGCCATCCGCGTCGCTGCTCTGGACTGCGCGGAAGACAAGAACCAGGAGGTGTGCCGCACCTATGACATCCACTTCTACCCCACCTTCCGGGTACGTAGCCAGCTCCCTGGGCGCAAGCACCGGGGTGATCTCAGCCGAAACGATGCAGGCCTTGGTGCTGTGGTCGGCCCTCCCTGCTCTCACCAGGGGCTTCTTTAACCTGGGGCTTCACACTGGTGGTTCCCACTTCTTGTGTGTTCCTGCACTGCTTGTAGAAACGCCCGCCAGCGTCCCTGGCAGGGGGCCATCCACGCTATCGAGTGCAGAGGCTGAGGAGGTTTGGGAGGGTCCCCAGGACCTGCGTGCATGGCTGTCTCCATTACTTTTCTCTCATTGCTGAGACAAAATACCCAATGCCCAAAATTAAGGAAAGAAAGGTTTATTTAGCTCACAGTCGGTGGAGGTTTCAGTCCATACTTGGCTGGCACCGAGGCAGAGGGCAACTGTTCGTGGCTGCGGAAAACAGCAAGAGCAAAAAAGAAGCGAGAGAGAAGCCACTTTCCCTCCTTTATACTGTATGCAGGCTGCCCGTCCCAGGGGGCGTGTAGCACTCACACCCATAATCCCAGCTTTGGACCGCGAGTCAATCACCAACTCTAGAAGCCCACCCCATGACTGCAGGAGACTTTGGGGGGACACCCAGACACAAACCCTAACTACAGCCCATGCTGCCTGTGAGCACCCGCTCATCCACAGCCAGCACTGCTGGCATCACTACGCCCACTCACTCCACAGACAAGGCTGTTCCCACTTCTCCCACTAGGGGGCGGAGAGAGCTGGACCCCTGTCCAGGTCCCCGTACGGCCCTGTGTGGGTGCAGCCTGGCCAGCTTGCCTGCCACTGTCCGACACAGGACTGGGCTTCTCCAGAAGCATGTGGTGCCTTTGGTGTCCTTTCCAAGGCGCCTGGGATGCCCAGCGCCTTACGCCCAAGGGCAGCTGTCCTGGTGCCCTTCTGGCTCCTGCTGTGCTGTGCCCAGCCAGCATGTGCTGCTCTGCACGGTGCCATGCCTGTGGCCGCTCAGCCCTTGGTGCCCTTTCCCTGCTTTCTTGTCCTCGTTTGGAGGGCAGCAGACGTTTGCCCATCTTGTCTCCTCTCCAGCGTCTTGCGTGGTCACGCAGCACCGCATCAGTGGCCCCGTCCCACACCCGCGCAGCAGTGAGGACAGGCTGTGGGCACCGCATGCCTTGTGGTGTCTGAGTGCCAGCGCTGTTGCCCTGGAGATGGGGTCTGGGCTGCCCCAGGCCCCTGCAGGTGTGGACAGCACCCCTGGGTGTGCTCTCCCACCTATTCCAAGACCCCTGCAGCCTTGGGAGAAACTGCTGGTGTCCCTGGGCTGAAACGCCTGCTGGCACCCTTTGTCCATTTCCTTCTCGGACGCACATCCCTTTCCGACAGCTTTCTGACAGCAGGGTCCTTTGTAAATTCTTGCTTCTGACCCGTCCACCCAGCATGCAGCTTGTCTCTCCACTGCCTTTGGTGGAGACAGTGCCGCGTCTAGTGGGAAAACCCATCCCATCCTCTGACACTCGGCAGTGACTCACGCTCCCTGTAGGTCTCGTGTGGTCATGCCACCGCCTCTGATGGCGAGAATCGAGGGGGTGCTGTTCTTTACAGCCCCCCCGCAACTGTTAGAAAATGTGCATATCAGAATTCCGACATGCGCTCACCTACCTGCTGTGGACCTGGCGGGGTCGCTGGTGTCCACAGAGTGGAAGAGGTGTGGCTTGTCCTCGTCACTCAGGGTCTTAGGGAGCTGGGTGGAAGAAGCTCTGGTGACCAGACGACACGTGTTATAGACATGCACAGACCTCCCCAGCTGTTGCTTATTTGTTGTGTTTTTTCTCTAGTATTTTAAAGCATTTACAAAGGAGTTTACAACGGGAGAAAATTTTAGAGGTAAGGACCAGCAGCCCTCTACTGTCTCCCTTAGCCTGGCCACCCCCCTGCTGACATAGACAGGGCGCTCAGCGTGTTTGCACCTTTCTGTGAGGAGTTCAGACCCAAACAGTCTGAGCAATAATTTCCTTTGTCTTTCTTGGAAAATGGAGTAGTGAAATTTTTCCTTCGAAGTTGTGTGATTTGTGTTTATGCATGTATGTGTAGTATTGGGGCCTTTGCACTCAGCTACATCCTCAGCCTTTGTTTTCCTTATTTTTTATTTCGAGACAAGGTCTCATTAGGTTACCCAGGCTGGGCTCAAACTTGAAATCACCCTGCTTCAGCCTCCCAGAGTGCTGGGATGGCGGGCATGTGCCACCATACCCAGCTTTAAAGTAAATTTTTTATTGAAAAAAAATATTTGAGTCAGGTCTCACTATGTAGTTTGGGTTGGCCTTGAACTCATTCTGTAGTCCACATAGAGCTCCTGCCTCAGCCTCCCAAGTCCTGGGCTTATAGATGTGAGCTACCACACTGGCTGAAAAAACGTTTGGAGAAATACATAAACAACTCGGTGCAGCTGACAGCCTTTTGGGAGTGCGTATGGCCAGGCAAGCAGTGCAGGTCAAGGCCTGGAGGGTGACCAGCCCTTAGGGTGGCACTGGGGAAACACTGTCAGTGTCTTCCCCAGTGTTTAGCTCAGCATGGCAGAGCACTGAGGGTGGGGCATGGCCAGTGGCTGTGTCCTAAAGCTGCCCCCTCCTGCCCTGCGGGCTCCTGTTGTGTGTGCACCACTGTGGAGTCCATGTGGCCCCCATGGCCAGCTGTACCGCCCATCACACACTGTCCCCGGGCCCGGGGGCGGCTGCACAGGGGACAGACCCACCCGCGTGGCAGTGACGGCACTGCTCTGGCAGGGCCTGACAGGGAGCTGCGCACGGTCAGGCAGACGATGATCGACTTCCTGCAGAACCACACGGAGGGCCGCCGGCCACCAGCCTGCCCGGCTCTGGACCCGATCCCGTGAGTAGCTGTGGTACCAACCCCCTCAAGGGGCAGCTGAGTGTCATCTGTGAAGTGTCCCGTGTGCCACGGGATGGCAGCGCACTCACCAGAACCCCTCTCTCCCACAAGGCCCAGGGACATCCTCGCCCTCCTCGGCAGCCGTGGCGGCCACTACGTGGCTGTGCTGTTTGAAAGCAACAGCTCCTACGTGGGGCGAGAGGTAGGGGTCCCAGTGCTCAGCTGTTGGGTGGGGGGGCACGAGCTCACAGGCAGCAGCCGGTCCTGACTCGAGTTCTTGGGGTCAGGGTTTCCATTTTCCAGCAGAGTCACGGGTCTGTGGCACAGAAATCCCGGTGTTTAGCTCGGCGTGGCAGAGCACTGAGAGCCAGAGAGTAAAACTGTGGCCGCCTCTTTCCGGGAATAGCCACTGCCCTACATACTCCTGGGTCACCCAGGTTCGGGCATCTGAGGTGTGGGAGCGGGGGGTTCTGTGGGCCTCAGATGCCACTGCTGTGTCCCTCTGCCACCAAGACCCCGCCGATGTGCCTTCAACCGGCCGTCCTGCCCCAGGGCCCCCCCGCCAGCCACCCCACCTGACTGCAGCCCTCCGGCAGAGCTGCTGTGTGGGGCAGGGCTGGGGGCAGGGCTGGCCCCTGTGGAGGGTGTGTTTGAAAGGGAGAGTGAGGTTTTAATCAGTGTTTCCCTGGACTAGTCTGGAAAATCTCTAAATGGGATTATAGTTCCTGCCCCTGGGCCCACACCTCCGTGCGCTTGTCTCATTAGTTGCCTTAAAATGCGTTGCAGCTAAGGTGTCAGTGACAGCGCGCTTCAGCGTGGCACACATCGGTCGCTCCAGGTGGCGCCTTGGGCTTTGTGTCCCGCTGGCCGGGTGACCTGTGAGGGGCCGTGCGCTTTCCTGAGCTCCTGACCTCGCGGAGTCATGCGCCTTCCCTCGTCGCGCAGGTGATTTTGGACCTGATTCCGTACGAGAACATCGTGGTGAGCAGAGCCCTGGACGGGGACAGGGCTGTGCTGGAGCAGCTCGGCGTGGCTTCGCTGCCTTCCTGCTACCTGCTCCACCCCAACGGCTCCCACGGTCTGATTCACGTGTGAGTGCCGCGTGGCCGTGGCCCGGGGTGGGCCTGCTCGCCTGGCTGCAGTGGGGTGTGGGGACAGGCACGCCTTGCTGACTTCCTAGAGCGGACGGGGGAGTCCCGGGCTGCGTCTGAGGGAGCGCTGGGCCTGGTGCTGCTTCCCTGGTTTGTTCTGACGTGGCCCAGGCTCCAGGAGCTCTTCTGTCTGGGCTGGGTTTTCCCACGTCCAGAGCTGCCCATCGATCCTGTCTGGGCCTGCTCACTCCAGAGTGAGGGAACCTTGTGTGACCTTTGCCCTGCAGCTGGGCCTGGACAGGGACTCAGCAGGGTGGGGCTGGCGAAGGCAGAACGGTGGGGACGTGGGGGTGAGGTCTCGAGGCTGTGGAAGGAGTAGGAGCCACAGCCCCATGCTCCCTGCCTGCCTGGCTGTCCCCTCCCAGCCACCATGGGGCTCCTGGGTCGCCAGCAGCCCTGGGCACTTGCTGACTTAGCAGTGCGTGCCCAGCAGTCCTTGACGTCACCACGTGACCAGGCCAGAAGAAGACCGCACGCAGGTCCTGCCCAGAAAGCCCAGCACACCACAGTTCGCTAAGTGCCTGTACCGTAAAGAAAGCACAGCCTCGAGCTCACCCGGAGGGGCCCTGAGCACTTGGGGGTTTGGCTGTGCGACGTGGCGCTGCCAGAGCATGTGTCCGCCGCCTGACACAGGTCAGTGCTGGCCCTCAGAGGGGACCACGCTCACTGGAAGCCACACACTTGCTCAGGGGAGCCCTGCGCTCCTGTGGTGCCCTCAGCCTGGGGCCCCCAGGCCGGCGGTGTGCTCCGCAGGGCCGCCAGATGCCTGCTGCGCTGGCGGCCAGGGCTCTTAGGCTGGGTGATCACAGTCGGGTAAGCTCGTCTTGGCAGATGCTCAAACCAGCTCTGCAGACATCTTTGGGTCCCGGCAAGCAGATGAGCCTGGTGCTTTCTGCGCCACAACTCAGATCAGCCGTGGACTCAGCAGAAGGGCCCCGTGCCCCCACCCTCTCCACGGCTGCCCTGTGGTCCTGCTGAGTGTGGGGTGGATGGGGCGGGGCCCAGGGTGACTTGGGCCTCAGCCCCCCATGCAGACGCCCCTGCTGGCAGGTCGCAGTGGGGCCTGGCAGGGCATCCCCACCTTTCTTCTTCCCCACAGTGCGAAGCCGCTCCGATCCTTTTTTTCCTCTTATTTGAAGTCATTGCCAGATGTAAGGAAAAAATCACTTTCCATGCCTGAAAAGCCCAACAAGGAAGAAAACACAGAAGCCATGGTTTGGAGAGAATTCGACAGGCAGGTGTCCCTGGGAGCCTGGCCCGCATGTGCCTCGAATTGAGTGACTGCCTCCCCATGGCCAGCCACCCCCTAGCGGGGCAGGGCCCGCAGTGCAAGGGGCGGCTCCTGACTCCCCGTTCCTCCCAGGGCCAAGCTGTACACGGCCGACCTGGAGTCGGGGCTGCACTACCTGCTGCGGGTGGAGCTGGCTGCGCACAGGTCGCTAGCTGGAGCCGAGCTGAAGACCCTCCGGGACTTTGTGACAGTTGTTGCCAAGGTGAGGCGGCCCCAGCCGAGGGTATTGGGCGGGCTCTGCACACCGTGGGCACGCATGGTGTGTGATGGTGGGGGGCTTGCAAGGGAGACCCCCTTCTCCTGGCCTAGGCCTGCACGGGTGTCCCTGGGGGCCTCTGGGAGCTCTGGGGTAAGGGGCAGTAGGGTGAGGGAGGTCCCAGGGCTTCATACCCCAGGCAAGGTGTCAGAAGCCACTGGGGGTCAGCAAAAGACAGTCACAGGTGGGTGTGTGGCCCTGGGGCATGGGCCTCGTGGGGGCAGCTAGGGAGCCCAAGTCCTCTGGAAGTGGCCAGGGAGTCCTTTCTGGACTTGGTGCTGAGGCAGAGGCAGAGCGAGCCAGCCCCTGCCCCCGCCGTGGCACTCGAGGCTCACGCGCATGAGGGCGGCAGCGGCTGGAGGCAGGACAGTGCCTTGTTCTGAGTAGCTGCTCTGAAGTTTACTCACTGGCCAAAGACAAGTTTGACACTGGCAAGTCCGCAGCTGCACCTCTGGCCCGTGCAGGTGAAAGTGCACGTTTCACTGGGTTGGAAGTGCGGTGCTGCTGGCTCCTCGTCCGTGGGCTGCAGCCTGGACAGCTGTGGTTGCAAAGCTTAGCACGGGTGCCAGGCTGCAGGCCCCCACACAGCAGGCTGCCCCAGGCCCACCCCTCAGTGCGCGGGCAGCGGCCAGACCCCTTGGGGGTGAGCCACACCCTGTGACCGCGGTCTTTCACTGTGCAGTGGTGTCAGCCAGGCACAGGGCGGGGGTGGACATCGTGGGCACAGAGCGCTCAGTCCCCACCCTCTGCTGGAGCAGCCAGCTCAGAGGGAGCCCCAGCCTAGGGAGCCAAGTTGAGTCGTCTCCATTTCCGGAGGCTGCGTGGCACTGGGTGTCTGACGGGCTCAGCGCCTCCTCTGTGGACCCTGAGACCCAGCCGCGGGTTCCTGACCACCTCTCAGGGAGGGTCCTCCTCACACAGCTGTTCCCTGGCCGGCCGCCTGTCAGGAAGCTGCTGGGGACGCTGCAGGAGTGGCTGGCCACGCTGCCCCTGGACCGGATCCCCTACAACGCGGTCCTGGACCTGGTCAACAACAAAATGCGGGTGAGCCCAGCCCCCCACGCACCTGTGTGTGCCTGGCCCATACCCGCTCCTGGCCTCAGGACTGAGTCTGGGGGGACAGGAAGCCACACTTGCCCACATGCCACACTTGGCTGTGCTGCTGGCACCTCACTGCCCCCTCACTTGGCTCTGGCACGCTGAAGATGCGAGCCCCGGGGCAGGCAGCCACCCCAGGTTGCACAGGTGGTCCAGGCAGGTGCTGGGCTCCGTGGTTGGTTGGTTTCTCCTCAGGGAACACTGTCATGTTACACCAGACAGGATGGGCAGCCGGCCTGGGGCTCTGAGCACGGCACTTGCCCCAGCAGCCCTGTGCCCCAGTCCCCCGGCTCAGTGGCGGGAGGAAGCCCCAGCTCTTAGCCTTCCAGAGCGGCACCCTAGCTCTGAGGGGGCCTCTGTCCTGCCGCATTCTGCGGCTCCGTCCTTAGGCTGTGGAGGCCTAAGACGAGCGGGTGCCACACATCCCCTCCACCTCCCGGCCTCTGCAGTGCCAGCCTGGTGCCTCAGGAGCCCTGGGGGCTCATCTCCATGGTGTCTGTGACGGGGACTAGGCGTGGTGGCCCACGGGCCCTCTGCTCCTGCACTCCCACTAGAGTGCGCATGCCTCTGCTGCGACCATGGAGCAGCTGTGCCACGCCGCTTTCCCTGTAACGCTTCCTCATGGTGAAGCCTCATTTCAAAGACAAGGGAGCATCTCTCTCCTGCGTGCTGGGCTGGTTGAGACACAGGTAGCCCATTCCTCCTGGCACCGCCTCTGATTCAGGAAGTACTTTAGCAGACAGCCCTTCCTCTCCACTTGGCCTTGAGTTCTGTATAGGCCCCTGGGGAGAGGTGCAGAGCTCTGGTGTTCCCAGGAGGGGTCTGATGCCGGCCCTGGCAGTGCCACCCCAGCCAGGTGGAGGCATCCCGAGCACTTTCCAATTCTGAAATTGTCTTGTGTTCTTCGAATTTCCCCAGATTTCCGGGATCTTCCTCACCAACCATGTACAGTGGGTGGGGTGTCAAGGAAGCCGCCCAGAGCTGAGGGGCTATCCATGCTCCCTCTGGAAGCTCTTCCACACTCTGACCGTCCAGGCCTCTGCCCACCCCGAGGCGCTGGCCGGCACAGGTAAGTGGCCCAGGCCCCAAGGAGGTGGCGTGGTGCCCACTGGTGTGTGACGCAGTGCACGGGACTACATCCCCTGCAGCTGTGTGAACCCTACCTCCTTGCCTCGGGCTCTCTCAGCATGGGATGTTGGCCAGGAATTGCCCTTTGGGAAAAGCCCCATGTCTGTTTAGGAAAATCTAAGTGATGCCTGTCGAGGGGTGTGTTGGCTTCTGCTGTTACTAACAGACCACCCCAGATGTAGCAGCCTGGACCCACCCGCCTTCAGCTTCTCTCAGCATCGGGGTTGGGAGCCTGCTTTGAGACTGGTGGGCTCCTCTGAGGGAGCCCTCCAGCTCCTCCAGAGTGAGCCTGCAGGAGAGGGAGCAGGTTTGGGGTTGACACCCCTCACCTCTGTGGCCTCAGCTCAGCGGACGTGAGTCACAGACCCACGGCTCCCAGGGGAGCCCAAGTGTAGGAGGGCACCAGCACGAGCAGGCACAGCGGTACGTGTGTGTGGTCCAAGGTACTTGGTAGGCCGAGGCAGGAAGATTGCGGGTTAAAGGCCAGCCTGGGATGCTGCCTGTCACCGAACTCCACATTTATCTTTTACCCAGTGGTGTTTGTGGGAGGCAGGGTGGAGTCTGTGGCTCCCGCCTCCTGCAGGCCTTTGGTAGCATTGTGGAGCCTTTCACAGTGACCTGTGTCCGTGACGCACTCTGCTCAGGGTGTGAGGGCCTGGGTCCCACTCTGCTCTCGCCCCTTGGCCAGCTCAGCTTCGCACCAGGCAGCCCAGGCCAGGCAGCTGCGCAGTGTCCCTCAGCGTTCTACAGCTGCTTGCTGCCGTGCAGCTGATTCCAGGCCAGGGAAGTAGAGTCTACTTGCTGGCAGGAGAGGGGACAGTCACACTTCTGGGGCACCGCGCCCAGGGGCAGGGGTGCCACGGGCTGTCCCTGAGACTCAGGGCAGCATGGGGACCTCCTTCCCAGGCCCAGAATGGGGAGGGAGGGTTGGTGCCGCATCCCTGAGGGACCCCGACAGGAGGAAGTGTGTTGGGGCAGAGGCAGAGCGGCAGCACTGCGCAGCCAGGGCCCAGAGTCCTCGGCCGACCTGTGCTGAGTGGATCTCTGAGTCCCCTCGCATCGCTGGGAGATGCCTGGGGAAGAAGCTCACACTGCGTGCTCCAGGGCCTCGTGCATGCGCACACACACACGCGCCAGTGTGCGGCCGCAGAGCAGAGCCCCAGCCAGAGCCCGCACCACTCTTCCCTGGCACCAAGTGCAACCGTCCCTCTCTGAGCAGTCTCCTGCCTGGGGAATTAGGTCAGGGGACTCAAGGATTAAGTCTTGGAGGTTTTCTTTCCTTATTGCTCGCTAAACCCCGTCCACTAAACCAGCAGCCTGTGCTAATCCCCCAGGTAGGGGTTTATGGTTCTTGTCCACTTTAAAGATTAGGGTCTCGGGTGTGCGGCGGCTCCGTGGGGTGGGGATTACCGTGATGGGAGGCAGATGTCTGCAGATCTCGGGCACCCATGCCTCTTGGTCCTGCCGTCCGCCCCGCACACTGAGAGCCAGCAGGGAATGCCTGGTGCCGAGAGCCACCCTCTCTGAGTGACACCAGCCGGGTCCCGGTGGAAGTCCCCGGGCCCGAGTCCCGAGTCCTTGGGAAGGGACACTGAGGTTGGGGCCGTGGGTGACTCCCCAGCAAGGAGGACCCGCTCCTGCGGGGTGGAGACAGAACCTCCCCAGAGCACACCCCGCATTGATCACTGATCGTTTTGGGGATCACTTTGCTGCTTCCTTGGGGTGCTGGCGCGAGGCCCTCACTTGCACACTAGTCTGAGCAGGGCTGCAGCTCCCTTTGGGCCGCATGGGGCCCTGGCTGCCTCCTCCCTCCACCCGGGCACGGGGCGGCTTCCTGGAAGCACCTTGTTGCTCACTTTCTGTGTGCGCTCAGCACGGCTCCTGGGACACCTGCTCAGCACGCAGGTGGTTCTCATACCTCCACCACTCGGGGAGGCTGAGCCTTTTACTCCCCGCTTTGGGGACAGAACCCAGGGCCTTTGAACTGAGTGCCCCAGCCTTTATTTCTTTTATCTTGAGACCGGGTCTTGCTAAATCGCTGCCTCTCCCAGGGCTCAGCCTTCCGGAGTGCTGGGATTACAGGCCCTGGCCACCTGCCACCTGGTGTTCCCTGTGAGGGGCGCTGGCCGCTTGGGCAAGTTTTGTGGGTCTCAGCCTGGCATCCTAGTCTAGAGTAAGCAGTGGTACGAGAGGAGAAGCCCTCTGGGTTTGGGGCGCTGTGGGCCAGGAGGCCGAGGCAGGACAGCAGAGAGACTGGCCCATGAGGGGTCACGCATCCAACAGGCCGCATCCAACAGATCCTGAGCTCTGGGTTCCTCCTGCTTGTGCCAGTGCACACTCAATCTCCGTGCCAGTGCCATGGCCCTGTCTGAAGAGGGTGCCACGGGAGCACCCCCCAGGCATGCGCAGGGGCCCACCCCGGCTGTGACAGTGGTGTCCCCGCAACCTGGCAGCCTCCTCCCTCCCTGCAGGGTTTGAGGACGACCCCCAGGCCGTGCTACAGGCCGTGAGGAGGTACGTGCGCACCTTCTTCGGGTGCCAGGAGTGCGGTCAGCACTTCGAGGAGATGGCTGCAGAGTCCCTGGATGCCGTGAAGACCGCAGACCAGGCTGTGCTCTGGCTCTGGAGGAGGCACAATGCCGTGAACAGCCGCCTGGCAGGTGAGGGGCGCTGCGCCCTGGGGGGGACAGGAGGCCGGCAGCAGTGGTGTCCCCAGCTGCAGCCTGCTGTGCATAGCTGGGGTCTCTCCCGGCCCCTGGGCTCTGCCTCTCCCCCCCCCCCCCGCATCACTCTAGGGTCTTTCTGTCCCTGCCACACCCTCTGGTAGCCTGCTGGGTCCCCGAGTAATTTTGACCCTGGAAAACTTAGGATAGAGTTAGTTTTTCAGCCGCGCATATTGGTGCACACCTATAATGCCAGCTGTCAGGTGGCTGAGGCGGGAGGATCACTGTGAGTTTGAGGCTAGCCTGGCCTATGCAGTGAATTCAAGGCCACTCAGAACTGTGTAATGAGATCCTGTCTATCTATTTTCAGGCTACACTGGTGCCTCAGTTCCCAAACTTAACTGTTTTCACCATTCTGTTCTCAGACTGAATTAGATGGGAACCAAGTCAAACTTGATTTGGTTCTCATCCAGTTTGGTTTGTGACCCAAATCCTGGAAAGCATCAAGTTCATGAATGGAGTTTTCATCACTGTGTAAAGAAAACCTCTCAGTGGTTTCATTTTAAAAGACTAAACGGGGCCTGGTGTTGTGGCCCTCACCTGTAACCTCAGGTACATGGGAGGCTGAGGCAGGACAGTTGAAAGTTTGAGTCCAGCCTGAACAACTTACTGAGATCTTGACACAAAGGACTATGGTATAACTTAGTGGAAGAGCCCTTGCCTAGCATGTGCAAGGGCCTGGATCTATTCCAGGACCAAAGAGGGGAAAGTGGGGGTGGGGCAGGGGGGTAATAAAATAAAAAACTAAATCGGGCATAAACATTTTCTTAGAGTTAAGTAATTTAAACTATTCCAAAATCAATGGCAGATTAAAATTAGGCTTAAAAATAATTCCACTGAGAAATAAATTTAATAGAGATGAATGGTAAATGCTAGTAGACTCCTGGTCTCTGTTTAATCCCTGTATTAGAAAACATATTACAGCTAAAGCACTAAAGAAAATTGGTTCTTTGCACGGAGAGTGGCCGTGCTCCTCGTGTTGCTGGGATTTGCTGTGTCCCAGTCAGCCGAGTCTCAAGCCTTTGCCAGGGGCCGGGGTGCCCCCGCAGGTCTCTAAGGGCCTCTGGGTCCACGAGCTGCCTGCAGCTGTCCCCCAGCTGTCCCCACAGGGCGGTTTCCCTGCGGAGCCTCCTGTTGTCCCCAGTGTGGGAGCCCAGGAGTTTGGCTTGCGCCTCCTGCCCGGGGCCGCCCTTGCTCACAGCCTTTCCAGGATGCTGGCATCTCACGGGTCCACGCAGGTCTCCACCCGGCAGCACGGGGACGTGTCCAGCAGCGAAGGGCAGGCCGGTCTGGTATCCCCCGCACCCCTGACTGGTATTCTGTGCACCTAGCAGAGAGAGAGGGATCAGAGCCAGCACAGTCAGTGAGGGGCGGCAGCTCGAGTCTCTGACCCCCAAGTGGTGCTGTTGGTGGATGTGGCTGTGGATGGGAGAGGAGGGGGCGACCCCGGGGAGGCCCGTGGCATTGGGACCTCCAGGGCGGTGCTGCGGGTCCTTCCCCGCCTGGTGGAGGTGTTGGCTGGTGTTCTTTCTGAGCAGGCAGCAGAGTCGCTGGCCATGCGCTTAGCTGCAGTGCAGGGCACTGTCCCAGGGTGTCTCTGGGGGCACTGGAGCATCCAGTGCCAGCATGGCTCAGTGCACCCAGCTGTGGCCATGGGGCCCCCCAGATGTACTGCACGGTCCTCATGGGTCAGGCCAGGCTGAGCACCCAGAGCGTGTGGGACAGCCACATGCAGGGATGGCGCCCCGCAGACAGAGCAGTTGGGCTGTGGGCCGCAGGCCTGTGGCGTGCACAGAAGACGTCTTTGGTCCTCGTGGGGTGGAGCTAGGGTGTTGCTCAGAGTCTGGTGGGCGAGTTTTTGGGGTTTTTCCTGGGTGCGGCGGCCGGGAGCCCGCCAGAGGGCTGCAGAGAAAGTGGGTGCCTGGGAGGACGCTGGGCCCAGAGGGCGAGGAGGTGGGTGGCCTGGGGTAGGTTGGGTGGAGCCTCTGCCCATAGTGATCTTCCTTCTAGGCCAACTGAGTGAGGACCCCAAGTTCCCAAAGGTCCTGTGGCCCACTCCAGACCTCTGCCCCGCCTGCCACGAGGAAATCAAGGGCCTGGACAGCTGGCACGAGGGCCAGGTGCTGGCGTTCCTGAAGCAGCACTACGGCAGCAGCAACCTGGTGGACACGTATTCTGCAGACTTGGGGGATGCCAAGGACACAGTGGCCGTGGGCCAGAGGCTGGCGGAAGGCAGAGGACTCACTGCCCCAGAGAGGCCCCAGGGGGACCAGCATGCACCAAGCCTCCGCCCAGCCCACAGGCTGGGTCCCAGGACCAGACTTTCTGAGAGCCCGCAGCACAGGCTGGAGGCAAGAGCCCAGAGTCCCCAGGGGCCACAGGCGCGTGAGGAGGCCGAGGCAGCCGCGCCCTTCCTGGGCGTCGGCTTCTCCAGCCTGGACATGAGCCTTTGTGTGGTGCTGTATGTGGCCTCCTCCCTGTTCCTGATGCTCATGTACTTCTTCTTCCGAGTGCGGTCCAAGCGGTGGAAAATTCGGCTCTACCACCCTGCTGTGTAGCGCCCACGGGCCAGGGCGGCAAGCAGCTCAGCGCAGAGAGCCCAGACCACCCTGCCCCCCATTTCCCTGCAGCTTTAGCGTTGGTGATCGGGGATTTTGTAAATGTGTTGGTTCTGGACCCTACCACGTGGCCCAGGGCACTGGTCCCTGTCCACGGCCTCCACAGCTCCTGCTTCAGAGCCCTGTGTGCGTCGCCTGAGGATGGGAAGAGCAGAGGCCGCCGCAGGGCTCCACAGAGACTCCTGCAGGACCTGCTTCTGCGCTTGGAGAAACTCCCTGGAGGTGGCCTCATGGTGACACAGCAGAGCCACAGCAGTGGCCTTCCGGGTGCCTTGAAGCAGGTGCAGCCGTGGTCCTGGCTTCGCCATCGGTGCCTTTCAGCCGCTTGGCTGTCCCTGCCTGACCTGTGATCATGGGCACTCGGGGTGCAGAGGCAGCGGAGGGCTCTCGTCACCCCGTGCCTGCAGGCTGGAAGGGCCAGGGGTTTTGTGGCTTGGCTTTCTCAAAATGAACCCAGGGACCATGGGGAATAAACTTGGGGCTCAGAAGGGCCAGGGTGGTGGCAGTGCCTTCTGTTTGTCTGGTGGCAGAGACGTGAGGGTCACCCCAGTGTGGCTGTCCAGGGTCAGCATGGTTACAGTCTCCGGGAGGCCTGCACGGCGGCCCCTCTGAGTCCTGAGTTCCTCGTCATGCTGCGCCGAGGAAGCGCTGGGGAGATGCCCAGAGGAGGTTGAGGCCCCGTACTGGGAGGAGGTCGCACACGGGCACGTCCTAGACTTCCTTGGGGATGTTTTGATCATTTAACAGTTGAAACACATTGTAAAACCCAAAATACTGCAGTGGTAAGTTTGCCTCCGCAGACTTCAGCAGAGCAAAGCAGACCCTCCTGGGACTCTCCCCATGGACCGCTGTGCCCGAGGCCTGTCTGGCAAGCTGTTTTTTTGGATAAAGTGGGTTGGATGAACCTGCATGCCTGTCTGTGTGCTTGCACACGTGTGTGACCAGGATAGTAGTAAATATTTTTCCACTTTCCCTGTTTTATACTCCCATATTTCCTTATACAGTCGGTCACGTGGGTGTCGTTAAGCGCCGGTAATACCACTGTCCTTGCTGTGTGAGACACATGGACAGCTGCCGCCTGCCTGGCCTCCCATGGCCAGTGCAGAGGTGGAGGGACAGGGAGCGCCCGCTGGGGGCCAGCGGCCTGGCTGCCCCTGCTTCACCTCCTGTTTCACCTTCCTTCTTGCCGTGTCCTCTGCTGTCGTGGACCCCTAGCTGGTCTTGGTCACTGGTTTTGTGCCTGGAATGTTGAAGGCACTGGGTTGTCTCCGTCCGCCTGAGAACCCTCAGCCAAATGGCTCTGCACGGCGTTGGAGGAGGCGTCCCCAGGGAAGTGGGTTCTGGAACCGAGAGTCGCTGCCACATGGGGCTGCTCTTTGAAGTGGGGGTCACCACTCCGAGGGTCCTGCAGTCGGGCAGAGCTTCTAGGCTTCCCTGGCTGAGGGCAGCTGACTGGCGCAGTCCCCCACATGTCACGTGGCCTGCCAGGCCCAGGGCCACCTGTAGGCACAGTGTAAGGTCTGTTTTCTAAAGTTGTAAGTATTGTCAGAGGTATGGAGACTAATGGATATAATAGGTCAGTAATTTAAATGTTTATTTATTTTTAATGGAAAGATTTTGATTAAAAAGCCAATTGACCTGGAAATGTTAGTGAAATTTCTTACCTGCAAAGAAAGTGGACATTTTGTATTTAAGTAAACTATAATTGTGTACATTTTAAGAATAAAGAAAACACATTTGAGAAAATCATCCCAGTTCTCTCGAAGCAGGAGCGTGCTCCACCATGCAAGTAGGTGCGGTGTGAGCCCCTCGTTCCCATCCAGTGTCCTGGCTGGATGTGTGGAATTCTGGAATATTTCGTATTGAATCTCAAGGTTGTCCGAAGACAGCCTTGGCCAGAGGGGCTCCTTGGAGCTGATCTGGACTCAGCCACAGGACAGCACCCTCTGTTATTTCAGAATGTGCGACCCCAGGGAACCCCCAGCTGCCTAAGCACGGGGCGCACCCTTCTCCAGTGGAATTGATGCGGCTGGGGGTCTGGGCCTGAGTTCCCGTCAGGACCCCATCTTCCCCAGGCCGCATTGCCCAGGTCTGCAGCGGGCTCTGGAGCCCTGCGCAGCTTCTGTTTGACGACAGCTGCTGTGCTGGGTGGGGGTGGGGAAGAGCCGGCCAGCCGGCGCAGGTGCGGGTGGAGGCCCCACCTGTGTCTGGCAGGAGAAGCCTGACCCAGAGCGCTTTCCCGGGCTGCCTGGGCGCTGCTTCCAGAGGCTGCGAGCCCGGAGGCCACGTCCAGCGGCTTCCAGCCCGCTTGCTGCGAAGGCGGTGCCTCCGGGCGGCTTTTAACATTCAAATAACTGACTTCTGCCAGCGAGGGGGCCCAGGCCCGCCAGCCCCAGCTCCAGCCTGGGAGGGACGCGCACCCGACTCCGCCCGAGCAGACCCGGAGAGGGCTGGGGCCGGGGGCGGGGACAGGGAAGGGGCGGGGGCCCGGGCGCGACGCCTCCTTCAGCACCGTGGACAGCGCCCGCAAGTGCCGGGCTCTGACCCCGAGACAGCGCTGGCCGGCGGGGCGAGCTGCAGCCCTTCGGGGACTCCCGCTCCGACCAGACTCCACCGCGATGCTGCTGGAAACGGAGCTCGAGCGGGACCGAGATAGGCCTGGGGTCCCCGCCGCGCACACCCTCTGCACCTTTGGGGGGACTGGGGGTAAGAGCTGCTTTGCCCCAGCCGGAGGACGGGGGAGGGGTGGGTTGTGAAAGCCGCCGGGACAGGCCTGGGCCTGCGGGAGGGGAGCAGGGCAGGAACGGCCACAGGGAAAGAAGTCCGCGGTGACTGCAAGAGGGACCTGGAGTGGCAAGAGGGGCCAGAGGAGTGTGACCACGGTGCCTCCCCAGACTGAGGCAGCTCCCTGCACCGCCCCATTTTGCAGCGGGGAACTTCTGGCCGCCTCTCCCGCCTCCACAGTCCTCCCCAAGGGCCACTCCTTGGCCACGGACGTTGGGAGATAATGGAGGCATTGTTGGCGAGCCGGCCAGATGCCCAGAGTGTGGGGCCGCCCCTTACCCAGTCCCACCGCCGCTGCTGCAGCTGATACTGGACAGCCCACACCCCACGCCCTGGCGCCCTCTCTGCCCAGGGGGGTGCGCTCTGCCCTCCTGGAGTCACAGGGCAGAGTGCCCCGAGGGGTGTGGGCGGGAGGGGGGTCTGTGCATTCCCACACCCTCCTTCCGGCCCTCGGTTTTCATAGCTCGTGTACCAAGCACAGACGCGGGTGGACAGGGCACTGTCCTCCGGCTGCGGGCAGCGGAACCGGCAGACCCGCTGACAACCTTCTGGCTTCCCAGCACTTCCTGGGGCCTCTGTGGGTGCCAGGGCCATCACTGCAGTGGCCGAACAGGCCTGTGTCCCTGCCGAGGACCTCCCACCGTTCGAGGACAGGGCAGCTCCCATGGGCTCACCTGTGTGCACCGGGGCAGGATGCCGGGAAACCAGGCGCCAAGAGGTTCTGTGCACGCTGACCAGAGTGCTGCGATGTGCAGGCTCCTGGTTCAGGCCCTCCTGGCCCAGTCCTGGCTGCCCGTCCAGGCTGAGAGCACCGGCCTGTTTCCCTCCTGAGAGTCGCCGCCTCCAACCGGCTCTTCCAGGCGTGGCGCAGATGCCCGCAGAACTGGGAGGTCCAGGGTGGCATCTGGATCCTTGAGGCTCCGGGGTTCTGGTGGCCTTCTGCAGCCGAACGTGGTCTCGAAGCCTCTTGGCTGTGAAGCTCCCCAGGCCAAACTTCAGGGGCAGGAGAACCCGGCTCCCTCCCTCCAGTACCCGGACCCCCAGCTCTCTTGAGGCCCTCGGGAGCCAGCTGCGGGGCAGAGGTGAGAGCCAAGGGCAGCCCCGACCGGGTCCTGCCCCGCGGTCCCAGCCCCGGGGCCCGAGCGCTCGCAACCCCGCCCCGC